>NW_028136331.1:600000-932947 GCF_964662115.1 Mustela nivalis
AAGACCTCTGAAGTTTATCTCTACTATACTATATACATAAAAGTTGCTAAGAGAGTAGATCTTAAAATTCCTTATGATAAATGCATAAAAAACAGTGGCAACTATACGAGATAGTAGATGTATTAACATTTTTATGTAGATTATATTGCAATAAAGATGTATACCAATTTATCAAATTGTACAAAATTTACACAATGTTAAAGGTTTGCAATGTTATAAGAAATCATTTCTTAAATTTACAAATATGTCGATTTTTTTCAATAAACCTGGAAAAAACTTTTTGTAGAATTAATCTATTTTTCAAAAAAGGAATTAAGGCAGTAAAAACTGCAACTAACTCTGAAATAATAGAATATAAAATCCATTTTCATTATATACACTGTGACAAAAAGTATTACTTAGTTTACAATGGAGGAGTACTTATGAAACATGAAGGATGGTCTATAAATAAGGCTGAAAGAGCTCAGTTTTAAGGTTTAAATTTAAAATCTTCTTTTGAAATACTAAACTGACCACCCAGTGTTCCAAACATCAATGTCTTAACTGCATGAATTTATTTCATACAACTCTATAATCTAGTTTCATAAGAAAACAGCATGCAAATTTTGAATAAGACAGACTTGCTTAAGTTTCATGTTCAACAGTAAAGGATACCTCCCTAAAAACAAATAGAAGACAAATCAGCATATTTATTATGATAATTATTATTCATAAAGAGATTCATATTGAATTAGGGAATATATATCCTCAGAGGGGGTAAAGTAAAATGAAATTTATTTTGGTAAATGTGTCTATGAATAGTCAATACAATGCCTCAATATAAATGAATATTACCATTTTGAAGAATTTAATTACTATTACTAGAATTATTATAAGTATAAAAATAGCTATCATTTTAGCATGGAATATGAGACTCTCATGCTCCATGCTTCATCACATACACACAACAACGCAGCATAATAAGTATTATCATCACCATTTCATGGGTGAAAAAACTGAGGCTAACACATTTAGATAACTGGTTTATGATTACATGGGTAGCAAAAATGCATCACACTAATTTAGGCTTTATGATTTCAGAATTGTACTCTTACCATTGCACATTCTATTACTCTGTAAATACTTGGCCTGTTTTCATTTGGTTCTCTAATTTTATTCATGTGGTGATGGCTTAAAGCTTCATTTAAAGGAAGCTTAAAAATTTCATTTAACCAAAAGCTCCCAAGAATTAAAAATGTCATTGATCTAATGTAGACATGGATATCATTAGTTAATGGGTAACTATATATTTTCCACTCTAGTGAGATAAAAGAGTATTTTTCTCAGTTTTAGTCTCTCAGTGTTAAAAAGGACTTTGTTAAAATAGAAATATTTAGACAAAGGTGATCAAAAGTCTGGATCAGGTCACCTTAAGGTAAATATTAGGAAACTGAGGAATCAAATGGAGATTTGAACACTGAGCTATGATATAATGAATGGTTTCAAGTATTTAGTAGAGTATAGAAAAGCCCTTTAAAGCCTGGTCTTAGCCTAGCATTGCAGCTTCTGGGATATCTATCTATCATCTATCTATCTAGATATAATGTGAAAACTTTTTTAACTTAAAGATTTTGAGAAATAGAACATAATCAGCACCATAGAAGATCTGTTTATGATAACAACCTAGCCCCTCCTCCCAGTTTGTTAATATTCTCTCTTATTTAATGTAACATTGTGCAAATAGACCACTACTGAACTGCCGTTATGAATGAAATAGCTATAATCATCTGTTTGCATATCCTGGTGAAAATATTCATTTAGTTCCATGTTGTATTTCTAGGAATGGACCAAATTTTTATTTTTATTTTTAAGTTTTCTAAATATTGTCCAACTTACCTCAAATGTTTTTATTATGGGCACTTTCATTCTTTCACATTCTTGCAAGGCAATTTTACTGTTGCCCAATATGGTAAGTGTGTAATAGTATGTCATTTTAGGTTTTAATTTATTATTAATTTAATTTAATTTAATTCCAGATTCATAATAAAGATAAACAGTTTTTATATATGAGTGGCCATTTGGATTACCCTTTCTGTAAAGTGCATGCTCAAATCTTTTGATATCTTAACATTGTGTCATACTGACTTTTTAATAGTAGATTTTCTGAATGAACTTTAAGCTGTGTAGGTCTTCTCTATTTTATTTTGAACTTGTTTTCATTTCAAAATCTTTATATTTATTTTCATAATCTGCTTTTATTTTTCTTTGTCTATTATCTATCTATCTATCTATTTATTTGCAAGCAAGAGAGAGCGAGCAAGTGAGAGTGCAGGGAGGGATAGAAAAAGAAGGGAAAAGAATCTTAAGCAGACTCCAGGCTCAGCACAGAGCCCAACTCTGGGCTCTATTTCACAACCCTGACATCATGACCTGAACCAAATGAAAGAGATAAAATAAAATTAAGGTGTTAAAAAAAAAAGGAAAAAGAATTGGAGGTTTAATTAAGTGAGCCACCCAGGCACCCCTGTGGTACCTTAAATTAGCTGTCATATTTTTAAAGTTCTAGAGTATCCATTTGTTCATTTATAAAACCTTTCTCAATATCATTTTTAGTGTCAGTTTTTGGTTCAATTTGCTTCCCCTCTCATTTCTTTGAGCAGAGTAATCAAGCCATTTTACAATCTTTATTGATCATTTTAACATCATACTTAATCCCATTTTGTCTATCAAATCTTGTTAATGGTTTTTCTTTGTGTGCTTTGTTACATTTTGCTATGTTCAAGACATTATATTTGAAACTCTTATTGAGTAGGGATAATTAAGAGCTATAATAATGGTATGGTCCTCCTTGGCAGGATTTTCTCTTATATCTGAGACTCTACAAGACAATCATACTCCAAATTCAGTGATTGACTTTCTCAGTTTACACAGAAGGCAAGGTAGGCTGTAGGATGTGGTTTCTTGTGTAATCCACAGAGATTAGCTCCAACACATATTTAAACTCTCCTCTAGGAGCAACCTTAGTGGTAAAGCAAGAAGATAAACAGATGTATACACACCCTGGCACAAATTTATCACTTATGTTTGGCTTCCTAGTCTCCTCGTGTTACTTATTTATCTTAACTTCTCTCTGAAATCAGGGAACACAGAATCTCAATCAGTTGACATTTTTCTACTGAATTACCCAATAGTCCGATCATACCCCTAATACTTTTTAAAATTATTTCACTCATAATCCCAAATCTGCTTTGCTTCCTCATCTTAGTACACTGTAATTTGATTTCAAAATGAGGACAGTTGTCAGTAATGCCACATTCATTCATCTATTTTACAATTCCATGTGCTTATAACTATGAAGATATGTTAATAACATCCATTCCAATAAGCCACCCTAAATGTATTATCATGAAACAAGACCTCAAGAAAGAGAATTCAAAATCATCCATGTATTTGCAACTTATTGCAATAAAGCCTTTATCAATAGACTTCCCTGTGCACATGGTGGTCAAATTGCTGGTGAAAACCAGCCAGATCTATTACAAGCTTTCTCATGGCTTCTAGGTAACCCAAGTGAGCCTTTATTGATACTGGGAAGGGATAAAGCAGGGAAGGGATAAACAGTGCTATAAGATTTGGCTAGACAAAAGTAATGACTCTCATTACAAAGTGAGTATTTTTTTTTCAAGCTTTAGTTCAGTTTATTTTTCTTGTATAAAACTATGTAGTAGCCACAGCTGGAGCCTGGGTCCTCTGAACAGAGACTCTGGTGTGGGTCTTCACAAGATGGTCCGTGAACTCCTGATAGGGAGACTTGGTGAACACAGTCTCCTTCCAGAGATCAGGGGTGAGATAGCTGTAGGTCTTGGAGATGGCATCGAAAGTAGCCTTGGCAAAGTTCCCTAGGGTGGCAGTGCAGCCCCTGGCCGAGGTGTAGCAGTCGTCAATACCAGCCATCATCAGCAGTTTCTTGGGCACAGGGGCCGAGACAATGCCAGTGCCTCTGGGGGCGGGGATGAGACGCACCAGCACAGAGCCACAGCGGCCAGTCACCTTGCACGGGACAGTGTGGGGCTTGCCGATCTTGTTCCCCCAGTAGCCTCGCCGCACAGGGACAATGGAAAGCTTCGCCAGAATGATGGCTCCGCAGATGGCAGTGGCTACCTCCTTGGAACACTTGACACCCAAACCGACGTGTCCATTGTAATCTCCGATGGCGACAAATGCCTTGAACCTGGTCCGCTGGCCCGCGCGCGTCTGCTTCTGCACAGGCATGATCTTCAAAACCTCGTCCTTGAGGGAGGCTCCCAGGAAGAAGTCGATGATCTCAGACTCCTTGATGGGCAGGGAGAAGAGATAGATCTCCTCCAGGGACTTGATCTTCATGTCTTTGACCAGGCGGCCCAGCTTGGTGACGGGGATCCACTCCTTGTCCGCGGCCTTGCCCCCGCGAGCTCCGCGGCCTCGGCCCCGGCCCCGACCACGGCCCCGGCCCCGGCCCCGGCCCCGGATGCCGCTGCCGAAGCCACCGCGGAAACCGCCGCGGCCTCCCATTCCAGGGCCCCCGGGCCCTCCGGGCCCTCCCGCAGCACCGGCGTCATCCGCCATTTGGTGTTCTCTCGGAGAGGAAACAAAGTGAGTATTTTAAAGCAAAAGAGCCTGTTGGGAATATTGTTTTATAAAATAGTGGTTTTTTTTAACTTTTTAAAATTCAATTAGGTAACATATAGTGTACCAATAGTTTCAAATGTAGATTTCAGTTATTCATCCATAGCATATAATAGCTAATGCTCAGTACTTACTGTTATAGCTTCTTGAAAGCAGAATTTTAACCCACTGAGCCACCCAGGCGCCCTTGAAAGCAGAATTTTAGATCACATTTTCTGATTACTTCCATGTCGTACAACACTTTCCTGCTAGCAACCTTCAAAACATACTGTTTGTTAGAGGAATTTCTTTAATAATAAATAAATAGGAATTCATTTAAATTTATAAATATATAAAATAAATAGGAATTTATTTAAATTTATTTAAATATTACACACTGTTTCATTGTTCATAAATAAGGTGATGATATTATAGCCATTAGTTGGTAGCACTGATATATCACTATCTTTTTACTTCTCAGTGCATTCTCTTTACACAAATAGATATATATTTTAAAAAATGTGAATCTGTGGCAAACTTGTAAAAAACCCTATACAGTAAAGTTTATCATTTTAAGTAATCTCAATTATCTTCCTCAATTGTGATAGTATATCCTTCTATCTAGGCCAGATATTGTATGAGGGATTTGAAGAGACATACTTTTCTAAATTTCACTTTTCTCATCTGCAAAATGCTTATCATGATCCTACAAAAAAATACACTTATAATTTTTTGATGAAAATTTATTTATTTATTTTAAGATTTTATTTCTTTATCAGAGAGAGTGGGCGAGAGAGCAAGCACAGGCAGACAGAATGGCAGGCAGAGGTAGAGGGAGAAGCAGGCTCCGGCCGAGCAAGGAGCCAGATGCGGGACTCGATCCCAGGATGCTGGGATCATGACCTGAGCCAAAGGCAGCTGCTTAACCAACTGAGCCACCCAGGCGTCCCTTTTGATGAAAATTTAATCTGTATAAACAATATATTTGTTGTAATGCGTGGTTCATGGAAAACATCTTTTTTAATTATAAGCAGTATTAGAAATTAAGTAAATGTGTCTATAATATTTAAAGTTTTATAAATAAATAGAAGTAAATGCAAAAAAAAAAAAAAAAAAGAAAGACTCCAAGAGCCTTAGCCTCAATTAAGTTTCCATTTCCTGTCAAGGTATCATGTCCATATGGAACTTCGAAGCAAGAATCAAAATAGAAGAGTGGTTATAAGAAAATAACACCTATTCAATAAATTGCTTGCCAGGCTAAGAGCATTAAAAAAAAAAAAAAAAAAAAAAAAAAAAAAAAAAAAAAAAACATAATTCCACTGCTTTGCCTTATTTTCTCAAATCCCTTTACCACTTTCACTGACAGAGTCAAATGTACTTTTTCTACTAGTAGCCAGCTCTTTGTCTTTTGTCAGAAGGATGCCCTTGTGAATTATTTATAATAGAGATATTAGCAATAATAATAATAATAATAATAATAATAATAAGTAGCAATGAAAATGTTAAAAAAAAAGTTTTCTTAACTAATTAGGGTTCTTAGACATCAATTAGAGGAACCACCTCGGGCAAGCAAATTAATCTGCAAGACATTCCCAGAATTAACAAGTCAGTCAGATACAGGGTTGTCTGTAGACTGAAAAGAACTAGGTTTGGAAAATAGGTAAGGACAGTGAAAAAAGTGATCAAATTTTTGGGCAAAATAAACTCTTAGGTGTCCTTTCAATGGAGTCCTGTTCATTATGTAGCAGAAACTCTGGAGATTATCTCAATCCATTGGAGTCACCCCGTTTATTAGCTTGCTATTGACAAAGTTATTTACAAACTGTAGAGCAAGAGGTTATAATGGAGAAAACTGATGGTAATGCACAGGATTCTTGTTAACAATAATGCAAGTTAGTGATTTTTCATTAGAAAACATAAATTCTATAACCCAAATTATGGGCCCAGAGCACTTCTGCTGCACAACTCTGCTTATATCCCAAATAACCATGTGAACTAGTTTTAATATCTGCTTCTCTTATTAATTTTTGAATAAAAATTCTTGACACAAGTATTTTATAATTGTGTGATAATCATGAATTTAATTTTTGGAGAACAAAACACACTTTAGCATAACTAGGTTCGTTCACAGAACCAGCCTTGATAACACACTTCTATATGTTAGAAATGATGTAATAAATGTAGAATATTGGGCACTTGTTTGGTATTCTTTGCCATGTTTTGCACTATCTAAAAAGAGATCAGTGAACTTGGACTGGAGTTAGTAGACATGGAAGAAAATAAAATATTACAGAGAAGAATACTCTGTGGTCCACAACCTAAACGGCCTGGGATTCCCATCATTTGGATCCCTGTAGCTTTACAGAAGTCAATTAAATTTTTGTATCTCTGATTAAAGTTGTTTCCCCAGTACTTTTTCAAACATCTCTTGTAAAGTATTGTTTCCCAGAAAAAAAGGGATTTTGCACATGTATCTGCCTTTGTCTCTGGTCATGATCTCAGTCAGGATCCTGGGATCGAGCCCCATATCGGGCTTCCTGCTCATTAGGGAGTATACTTCTCAGTCTCTCTCTGCAGCTACATCCCCCTGCCCCACTCATGCTCTCTCTCTCTCAAATAAATAAATACAATCTTTAATTTTTTAATTAAAAATAAGATAAATAAATTAAAATAAAAAGTCTGGGCTTACTGCCCCATTTAGCTCCTTTTGTTTTTTTGAGTTGTATTTAAAGCAGCATGAGAGAACATGAGGCTCTCAAACTTAAAAAAAAAAGGAAAAAATTGAGTTTTGTTAGGATTTAAGATCTTGTCTGCTAGACAAAAACGTTGGCTTTGTTAACATGTGAAAATTATCAAAAGGGAATAAGATAGAATTCTAATAATTTTTGTAGAAATTAAAAATTTTCTCCAACCCAATTACATACAGACCCATTAAGTAAATTCATTCCAATGTCCCAAACCAACCTTTTCTAATAGTAATGCATCTGTGTAAACAGGGTCAACCCAAGGAATAAATAAATATTATTATTTTTTTCCTGTCTCTTCCACAGTCTCATCTGGGTATATTGGTAGCAAGCCAATTATCTATCTTATAAGACATGATATCATAAGGAAGGGTATTCTGTCCATTTGGAACAACTGAAAATCATTGTAATTTTATCTTGGTGCAGTAACTTGAGATGGCACAGTGTGGTTTATGAATATATTTTATTTTTTTTTTACTGGGAAGAAGAGATTATAGAGATATTGGTTATCCAAGAGAGACTGACAGGTGTTGATAGTTGCCAGGTCAATATCCATCTACTTTTTCCTTTAGTATCAGAAAGCACTGAGGGATTGACAACAAGGAAACTTAAAACAACATCAAATATTTTATTGTCTCTTTTCTAGTTACATTGTAACCATATGACAAAGTATCAGTTGTACAAGATATCATTCTCTTTTACCTCTATCTTTCTGCCAGAAATGTGGGCTTAATAGTGAGAACTCCAACAGCAATTTTTGCAACTGTAAATAAAAAGCCATGAAAACCTCTAAGATAGTTCACTTGACTTTCTTAAGACTCTGAACCAACACCAGAAAACACTCTCTGTAGTCTTCTTGTTAAATGAAAAATATGGTTAAACCACTTTTGACAGTCTACTACCTACAGCAAACTGTAAATCTTAATTGAAATATGTCCTCTCAGCTGTGCTTAAGCAACTGAGTCCTGAGCTTTTTAGGTTTTCAGTCTGAAAGAGTACACCTCGGGTGCTCTGAAAGGGAAGAGAAAGGACACCCTGTTCTCCATATAAATTAAATAAGAGAAATCTGTGCATTTAAGTGGGCCATATAAAATTTATCAAGCAATTATCTCCTAACTCCTTCCTATCCAAATTACCTGATATGCTCTCCCTACTCCTTTATTCCACGTTACTGCCTTGTTCAGGATTCTGTATCACATCACAGCATGTCTTCTGTTATTTCCTTCTTGCAAGCTAGTTTTGTTTTCTCCATCTAAAAAAATCAACAATCATTGTGTATTTCAATTCCCATTTTCCTCAAATGCATTGATTCTTCTTATCTATTACTCTTTTCTCATACTCAGTGTCTTTGTCTTTATGGGGTTTGTACTTTGCTTTTCCCCATTCTTTACTGCCATTATATAATCAAATCTAATAACTTCTTAGAGAAAGTTAAAAATTCCTGCATAGCCACACGTGAACACAAAGTCACTGATTTTTAGCAAACCTATAAGATAGTCAGACATCCATTCAATTTCTTTTTAAGATTTTATTTATTTATTTGACAGAGAGGGATGAAAAGCAGGCAGAGAGGCAGACAGAGAGAGAGGAGGAAGCAGGCTCCCTGCTGAGCAGAGAGCCTGATTTGGGGCTCGGTCCCAGGACCCTGGGATCATGACGTGAGCCGAAGGCAGCGGCTTAACCCACTGAGCCACCCAGGCGTCCCTCCATTCAATTTCTTAACTGAGTCCCAAATGCATCCTGACTTCTAACCTAAACCTAAGCTCTACTTCTTACACGTTGTTATATGACCAAATTCTTTCAGTTCAGTATTTTGTAACATTTAAATATTAATCAGTTGATGCTTTGTTTGTGTATTTCTATGAAAATAATTTGAATACTGTAGATTTATTGTTATATTTGTAGGTTTATAATCAAAGTTTCATCAGTTGTAGTTTTTGGAAATTTCAGATATAATGATTAACCTAAAATGATACTGCCTCAAATCCCTCTGATATCAAGGCCCAACACCTGATTATAGCCAAACCTGTGGTGGATAGTTCCATGGGAAATTGCAGTTACTTAACAGTGATAGCATCTCATGTTCTCTCTCTCATTTTAGAATGTCTCCAACACAACCCAAAAGTGTAGGAGAGTTAATGTCCTCTGAGGACAGTTCTCAGTGAAGTGGAAATAAGAACCATAGGTAAAATTGTCAGTTTTCAGGTCTTCATGAGGACAACTTAAAGAAGTTTCTCAGGACCTTTCAGTAAAAGCAAGCCTTCATTTTCTATCCACAACAATTATATCAACAATGTACCTCTTTGACAAAGTTGCTTCTTCACTGTATCACTTTCCCATTCTTTTCTACCTTGGATAATCTCCCAGATAAACTAACAGTACTCAAATCCTTTGTCCTACTCTTTGCTCTCAGGATAAATGGAGCCAAAAGACTTAGATTAATATCAAGTTCTGAATGGGATCTTAGAGCTATTTCTGTCCAGATTTTCATAAACATAGGGACCTTTGAATTATCAGGCTATAAATAAGTTCTAAATGGAGGGGGCAAAAGCAAAAAGTAGAAATTTTTATGTTTGATTTTTAATCATGATTAATTGACTTTATTGATTATTATAAATACTAACATTATAAAAGTGTGGATCTTTGTAAAACAATGTCATATTGTAAGAAAGAAGTTGCATAATCCTTTTGAGAATATTAAACCAAGTGTTCAGGTGCCATCTAATTTCTTGTTTAATCCAGAACTTTGGTGTGCATCATCTTGAGGAATAGGATTTTGAAGTCCAGACAGACTAACAGAAAACTGATCCAAATGTGTGTGTTTATATTTCTGCTTTTGTTGTAAAAATCAAAGTGTGATTGCTGGTTTAAAATGGCAAAACTAATAATGTTCATGGACTCGATTATAAATTTTCTAATTGTATGGGAAGAATCCAATAAACATAGAATTAATTGATTTGCAAATCCTCAAAGAGCTACAGGATCAGGTAGTGGTATGTTCTGATTCAACAGCATCATAATGCAGCATTTTATATGTGTGGCTAATGGATATTTTCATGAATGTTTGCTAGCTAGTCAGCCAATACAGAGAAATATTAGGTAGCGTAATTACTCACAGTTGTGTTTAATAAAATGAGAGAAAATTATCAAATGACACTAATAATAATAATCCTATAGCAGGCTAAATATTCAATGATAATTACAAGTATTAATCTAGCTTTCTTCCCTGATTATGACTCTTCTCTCCTTTATCATAATGGGAGTAGCAGATTGTCTGCAGTGAATTGTGAAAACGCAGCAGTGACTTTGGCAGTGAAGGCCTCCCATCAATTTTGATAGGTTAAAATGATTCTGGTTGGTCTTGAGCAAATGTGTCAATTTTTTTTTTCTGTGTGTGTCATAAAAGAAAGAAGCAATAGTAAATTCTTGCTGTTATTCCATGGAGCCAATAAAATCATACTGCCAACAAGAGGCTGTTGACACCATAGGTGTAGTTAACTGTCTTGAAATACTACGCCTGGAAATAAAATCCTAATATTTCACATAACCTCTTTTTTTAAAAGAAACAAAACAAAACAAAACAAAACAAAACAAAACAACTATACTGCTTACATTTAGGGCCCTGCTGTTGTGTAACTATTTTTGAACATGTCTTCTGTAAGTGTGTATATATATATATATATACATATTTTTCTGTGCAATAAATTCATTTAGAGATAAATTTGGATTGCAAATTATTTTGGGGGAGGCGTGGTATTTGTGGCTAGTCTTACAAGTAAAAAGGACTAAAAAAAAAAAAACATTTTTTATTACAGCATATTTACATCTGTCCAAAGTACTTATTTACTATAATACTGACTAATGTATAATACTGTACACAAAGAAAGAAGTTAAATGAGTTATAATTCAGTCAATGTATAGCTGGCCATTTTAAAACTTACCACTGAATCTTTCTGGTATGAAATGTGATATCTGGCAATCTGGTCCAGTTCATTACATCAGGTCATTTGTATGTTCTTATTACCATTTTGATAGCATAGCACATTTTATAACCCAGACATTTTACAATGGAACTATGATGCATGTATTTTCAAAAGTATAGACATACATGAAGCTATGAGGTCAAAAAAGATGAATGTCCGTAGTACCATATAGACTCAACAAATAAAAGTGTCCAAGGGTCTGAGTGTGACTTATGAATATTGTATAAGATTAGGCCAACATGTGGTTTTGATATAAATAATCTGTTCTTAAATTAGAATTACAATCGTTGAGTACAGTGTTGAAAATGGCAGATAGATTTTAGCTATCTTTGCTCACTAGGGAAAATGGAAAAATGTTTAGTTTGGTCAGATTTTCACTTAACTTCTGAAAAATCTTACGTTTGAGAGAACCCTTCTGAAATAAGAATCTTTAAAGACATAACCCCTTTGGCACAAGTTTTCAAGAAACTTGTTTGATGTTGTAGACAATTCTATGGCACACGTACTGTTCTAGATGTTTCATGCCAATAATATGTAAGCCATACCAAGGCGACATATACATATAGAGATGTTCCTCAGCTTACAAGGGGGCTATGTACAGAGAAACACATAAAAAATTGAAAATGCATTTAATACCCCAAAACTATCAAATATCATAGCTTACCTTAAGCTTATTTAAACATACTCAGAACACTTACATTTGCCTGCATTTGGGCAAAATCATCTTAAGCAAAGCCTATTTTATAACAAAGTATCAAATATCACATGCAATTTATTAAATATTACACTAAAAAAAGAAGAATATATATATTCTATATATATATTCTATATATAGAATGCTTGTAAGAATATCAGGTGTTCACCCCTGTAATCTTCTAGCTGACTGGAAGCTGTGGCTCACTGCCGCTGCCCAGAATCACAAGATGGCACCATATAGAACAAGAGTTTCAGGTGGTAGGTGTTGTAAGTTTTACCCAAACTGACATTGGTTTTTGTCATCATATATGTCAAGTAGTTTTCTCAGGTTTATTTTTAGAATATCCTTGTATAATGAATATTTACACTGATATCTAGTATAAAAATCTTGCAATTTAACATTAGAAACATTAAGATATTGAAAATCAATCTATTTCTTTAATTCATTGAAGACATTTTTGGCTTGTTTCCAGTACTTTCTTACTGGTTAAAAAGTGAATTTGAAGTAGTCTGGATTTCATTATTATATGGCACTTTCCCTTTGATGAATACAAAGACGATATTCTATATTAGCTATCTGAGAAGAATTTATTTTTTTAATTTTATTTAATTGTAAGAGAGAGAGTGAGAGAGAGCACAAGCAGGGGGAGCAGCAGGATGAGGGAGAAGCAAACTCCCGGCTAAGCAGGGAATCTGTTGCAGAACTGAGTCCCAGGACCCTAAGATCATGACCCGAGCTAAAGGCTCAGGCGTTTAACTGACTGAGCCACCCAGGTGTCCCAATCTGAGAAGAGTTCTGTATGCTATTCCTATTAATATGCAGTTTAAAGTCTAGGTAATTAACTTAATATTTTAGTGGCTATTGCATAGATAGCACTATGTTCCAGGCAGAGAGTAAGAAAGAAATATTAAATCAACCATATTCTATGCATTCTAAATGAAAATAATTAATCGATCATAAAAATCCTTCTATTTATGGAATATCAACTTATAAGCTTTCCTCCATATGAACAATGCCAAATACCAGAATAAAGGGTCATCTAATACAAATAAAGGATAGAATTAAAGAATTCTGGTAAGCCATTTAATTTTGAAAAATGGTGTTCTATTGTTGCTGAGTTGTGGTTTTCAGTTACATAATATCTGATAAGTGTAGAAGTAACATGAGTGTTACGTGAGATGAGAAATGGTATATAATTAAGATATTTTTAAAAGTACAGATAAACACAAATTTGTAAACATAGCATTATGGAGGAGTAAAAATAAATGATAGCTACACACTCTAAAGTGAATAAAACTTGGAAAGCTAATAGAGAAGTAAAACAAGGACAGTGCAAAAAGTATGGTACATTTTTATGAAGTTCAAACAAATTCTGTGAAATCATAGATGGACTTAAAGATACTATTATGTATCAAATATTGTAAAAATTAAGCAAGGAAATAGCAAACATAAAACAACCAAAGCATACAAACTTGGGTAGATACAAGAGGTGTGATCATGTTCTACTTCATAAAGAGATGACTTAATAGATAAATACAAGTAACTAGACTTTTTAGAAGTTAATAAAACGTTGCCTGTTATTTCTTAGTAATATAAAATATATGGTTTTCTAACAAAAACGTTTATCTTAAAATATTTAAAAATAAATTTTAGGCTACTCCTAAGGTTATATTTACTTTTCCACTGTAGGAAAAGCTGGTTGTTGTAGTTGTATTTGTTTGTTTGTTTTAGTCTCCTCCTAGTTTTTATTATTATAATGTGGAATGAGGAATGTTAGATTGAAAAGTGAATTATTTTATAGACAAAAATCATTACTTGATTCACCTCCTGGTACAGCAGATGGAACTCCTGAAAATATGCCCTTTTGCCTTATGGAAGAGTAACAGTTATGCTTACTTCTGAAACATACTTGGTGGTGGCCCTAAATAGTGACACCATAGTAAACATTTTGAATATTTGCAATTAATTTTTATAGTCATAGGGCTCCAAAAGGCACTGCAGGTATCTTAGCAGGTGTTTCAATAAGGCTAAAATTTGCCTGACTGTTTAAAAATATTAGCAAGGCACAAAACATGGCAGAAGTATTGTCCTCAGATATTATTTTTTTCCATATGCTCCTGATTCCAGACATGACAAGTTATTTTTCAAATATTTATTATAAAAGTTTTTATTTATTTATTTGACAGAGATCACAATAAGGCAGAGTCAGGCAGAGAGAGAGAGGAGGAAGCAGACTCCCTGCTGAGCTGAGAGCCCGATGTGGGCCTCGATCCAAAGATCCTGGAATCATGACCTGAGCCGAAGGCAGATGCTTTAACCTACTGAGCCACCCAGGCTCCCCCATGACAAGTTATTTTGATAGATGTATATACAGTGTATTTTCCAGTTATAAGAAAAATGGTTCTGCTATTTTTAACCTTTTTAAAAATTAAATAATTTTTTTCATTGAAATTTTATTTTTTAATGTTTTACTTTTCTTTTCTTTTTTTTAAAAGATTTTATTTATTTATTTGAGAGACAGAGATCACAAGTAGGCAGAGAGGCAGGCAGAGAGAGAGGGGGGGGAAGCAGGCTCCCTGTGGAGCAGAGAGCCAGATGCGGGGCTCAATCCAAGGACCCTGAGATCATGACCCGAGCTGAAGGCAGCAGCCCAACCCACTGCGCCACCCAGGCGCCCCAATGTTTTACTTTTCAATATACTACTTAGAATATAAAACCTATTCCATTTTGTAAGATGTTTACCATTTAAAAAATGGTAATTTTCTCATTGTGTCTTCCCCTCACATTGCTTTATTTTGAATAAAAAATTTCACAATAAACATAACTGATGCTTTCCTTCTGATGGTCCCTCTGTTGGTCATATTGTATATGAGCCATGACAATTAGTTTTACAAAATTTATTGATGTTTGTTGATATGTTTTATCATAACTAATTTTCCCTCCCTTATCTAGATTCCCCAGCTTTCAGACAGGTGGACACTTTAATAAACCATACCCAAGGGATGTATCAAGTACTTCTTAGACATTCTCTCAGATCCTTGAGGTGTCATTTTGCCTAGGGATTTGCAATAGGTTCTGCCAGAGGCACCACTGTGACAACTGATGTCCATGGTCTAATTCCTGCTAAGCTCAAGAGGTCACTGGTTTCCAAGTTTATCTATAAAATTAATGCATTCCAGCAAGTTCTTTTTTTTAATATTAACAAACTTATTTTAAAGTTTATATGGAGAGGCAAAGACTCACAATAGTCAACATAGTGTTGAAGGAGAACAAAGACTGAGGACTGACTTCAAAGTTTACTAAAGCGATTGGGCGCCTGGGTGGCTCAGTTGGTTAAGCCTCTGCCTTCCGGCTCAGGTCATGATCCCAGGGGCCAGGGATCGAGTCCCGCATTGGGTTCTCTGCTCAGCAGGGAGCCTGCTTCTCCTCATCTCTCTCTCTGGCTGTCTCTCTGCCCATTTGTGATCTCTCTCTCTGTCAAATAAATAAATAAAATCTTAAAAAAAAGTTTACCATAACGATCATTGTAAGCATGATATTGTAATACCACAGAGAGACTAGATTAAAGCAACAGAATATATATTATCAATTATATTTTATATTTAATAGAAAAGCAAAAGCAATACAAGAGAGCAAAATACAATCTTTTAAACAAATGGTTCTGTAGCAATGGTGAAGCTAAATCTAAAAATATAAAATAAAATAAATCCAGGCAGATATCCTACACTCTTCACAAAAATTAACTCAGATTGGATTATAAACCTAAACATGAAACATGTAGAAGGTAATATAGAAGAAAATTTAAATGACCTTGGTTTTCGCAATAACTTTAGCTACAAAAGCACAAGCACTGAATTTAAAAATGTCTACTCTGTGAAACACAATGCCAAGAGAATGAAAAGGCAAAGCACAGACTATGAGAAAAAATTTGCAAAATACACATCTGGCAAAGGACTGTTAATCAAAAATACACAAAGACCCCTAAAAACTCAACAATGGGGGAAAAACCGGATTAAAAATGAGCCAAAGGCCTTAGCAGATACCTCACCAAAGAAAATATTACAGATGGCAAATAAGCATATAAAAAGATGCTTCACATCATATGTCATCAGGAAAATGCAAATTAAAACAAAAAAGAGACACCAGTACATACCCAGAATCCAGAGCACTGACAACAGAACACGAAATGTTGGTGAGGATGTGGAGCAACAGGAATGTTCTTCCATGTGTATTGAGAATAAAGAATGGAAAACAACTTGGCAGTTTCTTACAAAACTAAACATATTCTTGCCAGATGATTCAGCAGTAGCAGCTCTTGGCATTTATCCAAAGAAGATGAAATCTATACCCACAAAGATGTCTATAGTAGTTTTATTCATAACTGACAAAAGCTTGGAAGCAACCAAGATATCCTTCCATAAGTGAAAGGTCAAAGAAAGTGTAGTACATGCAAACAATGGAATATTATTTAATGCTAGAGAAATGAATTACCAAGCTATGAAAAGATATGGATATAAATATTTAATAAATATTTGATTTTAGGCTTCTACCAGTCTATCAATAGTATTAGTATATTTTAACAGTGAATGCTCAGCATTCATGAATTTACCTAATAAAACATTTTGGGTTCAATATTTTAAATACTTCAACCTCTATGATTATATTCCTAATAATTTTGAATTGGGGTAAATAAACCTTAATTTTTTGTAACTTGTTTCTTATTGCAAGAGATCTCAATGAAATTTTAGAAAATAAAAATTTACAAAAAAAAAGTTTAGTTTATTATTGCCAAATAATTTAAAACTTTATCTTATATTCAAATACATATATTATTCTAAATTGATTTATATGCTACTAAAACCAAAAACTTTTAGTTATACTAGATTTCATATCCTGCAATCAATGCCAGAAATCCATCTGGCAATGATTTGTCTTAAATAGAGTTAAGATGGGTGTTATTACAATGCAAGATGGAAACAAAGATAGTATAACAATAGGTGATACATAACTTTTCCGTTTTGATCAAGTTACTAATCTACAAAAGGCTTTTATCAGTGACAGACTTGGGAATTTAACAAAACTTTTAAACTAGCATGTGCGACTCATTCCTAGAAAACAACACAATCAATAACACTTTATTTAGATTAAATCATGACTATTTCTCCATTTGAATAAAAAAGGTAGCAATCCCAATAAGTTTATTGAACATGAAAAGTTGAAATGCTATAATGCTCCTAAGGAATTAAATGATCCAGTCAAGAATAACAAAAAAAGGATATAAATTACCAAAGTGTTTGTATAATTGTAATGTACAACTGCCCATTATCGTTCCATAGTGTAGGCTTGTACAAGAACTCTATAAAAGAACTCCACTTCTAACCTGTGGAAAATATGTTCCCTTTTCCCCTATATACAACTATTAAGCCATTCATTTAGCTTTTAAAATATCCACTTAATACAGGCTTTTTACACATTTGAACAGGCAGCAGGGCTCTATTCTTATCGCTTACATCTGAAGGATAGACTTCTAGCATAAGAGGTAAAGCCCATAAAGGAGCCCAATAATAACAACAAAATACAGTTTAGTGAGCCCTTACAATCTGCCAGCTACCTTTCTGAGAATACTTCAATTAATAAAACATATAAAATACCTGACCACAAATAGCTCACATTCTTTTGAAATATAATAGTGAAATAAACCAATAATAGAGGGGCACCTGGGTGGCTCAGTCCATTGAGTGACTGCCTTTGGCTTGGGTCATGATCTCAGGGTCCTGGGATGTAACTCCCCAGCAGGCTTTCTAGGCAGTGGGGTGTTTTCTTCTTCCTCTGCGCACCCTCCCAATTCTCTCTCTCTCTGTCTCAAATAAGAAAATGGTGTTAAGTGATACAAAGAAATGCAAGAAAGGTAAAAGCCATTGGGGAATGCTGGGATGAAAGTTAATTTTATTTTGTTTTGGGTGGTTATATCTCATTTATGAGATGTTATTTGCACAAAGACCCAGGAAGTGAACGAGAGTGTTATACAAATATTAAAGGAAAAGATTGCTCTAGGCAGAGCAAGTAAGTATATAGACTTCGTGTGAACAGCTTGTCTGTTACTTTTGAGGAAAAGCAAGGAGGCCAATGAGGAGTTCATAGTGGTGGAGAGAGGAAGAACGTATTGATGTATGACCTTCTAGTACATTGAAACGCCTTCAGTTTTTATTTAATATGAAAGGGGAAGATACCAAAAGTCTTTCAACAGCAGAATGAAATCATATGACTTGATTTTTAGGTTAAATTGCTGTACCAAAATAAATTTGCATGGAGAAAGGAGTGCAGTATGTGTGGAAGTGGGGTTATCAATCAAGTCAATAATTCAGGAACATATGATGGTGTTTTTAGCATGCTGGGTGGTAATAGAAGTGGTGAGGTATGGTTTTCATTGTGTATATATTTTGATGGTGAATATTCTGGTGAACAGGATGGGGTATGTGCAGGACAGACATCAACATTTATTTTACCTGCACAAACAGAAGGGTGGAGTCTTCATTCCCTGATATGGAGAGAACTCTGAGTTCAAATGTTCTTTCTCATTAAATGGCATAGTGATGATGAGGATATAGTCAGACAGTGAAAGAGAGCAGTAAGCATAGTGTTAAGCGGTAAGACATTATAATACATTGGAACATCAAAAAACGTTGTGTTGGATCATCTGTTTATGTGAGTAAATAAATAAATAAAGCTTCCTGGGGTTCTGATAGAGGTAAAGAAGACTGTATATGATCCAAAGGGGCACGTGCACCAAATGTTTATAGCATTAATATCCACAATAGCCAAACTATGGAAAGAACCTAGATGTCCATCAACAAATGAAATATATATATATATATATATAAATATATATATATATATATATATATATATATATATATATATACACAATGGAATACTATTCAGCCATCAAAAGAAATGAAATCTTGCCATTTGCGTTGACATGGATGGAACTGGAGGGTATTATGCTTAGCAAAATAAGTCAACCAGAGAAAGGCACTATCATATGATCTCCCTGATATGAGGAAATGGAGGTGCAATGTGGGGGGTTTGGGGAACAGGAAAAGAGTAAATAAAACAAGATGGGATCGGGAGGGAGACAAACCATAAGAGACTCTTAATCTCACAAAACAAACTGAGAGTTTCGGGGGGGGGGTGGGGAGGTTAGGGAGAGGGTGGTGGGGTTATGAACATTGGGGAGGGTATGTGCTGTGGTGAGTGCTGTGAAGTGTGTAAACCTGGCGATTCACTGACCTGTACCCCTGGGGCTAATAATACATTATATGTTAATTAAGAAGAAGAAAGAAGAAGAAGAAGAAGAAGACTACTATAAATCAAATGCTATGGTTTTCAGCATAGAGTGTGTAATCAGGCATATTTTATTAAAGTAACCAAGTAAAATGAGGTCGAAAATTGGAATAACAGAAAACATAAAAATCAGAGATTTTAAAAAGAGATATGGGACAGTGTAGAGAATATAGTCAATGATATTATAATAGTGTTATATGGTGACAGATGGTGGCTATATTTGTAGTGATCATAGAATAATGTATGGAGATATTGAAAACCTGAAACCAATGTAACACTGACTATCAACTACACTCAAATAAAAAAATAGTAAAAGGAAACATTTTAATTTAAAAAGATAAAAAGAGGGACAAGAATTTGAAAAGTGAATTTCAAAAAGAGTAAAGATGAGGCTAAGACATACTCTGAACCTTGAGGAAAACACCATTTTGAAAATTCTTCCCATTTTGAGAAAACTCAAATGAATCAATACCATAAAAGAACCCATTTTAACCGAGAGATGTAATGAATGCTCAAGAAATAATTTTATGACAGGATAATTCTTCCCTATGAAACAGCATACAGAAACCCGGGGAAACACCTGGAAGCCAAATAAACTATACTGAAAATAAGAATTAGGAAAAAGATAAATGATGAAAGATAAGAAAATTAGACCTGTGACAGAGACCTAGTGAAGAGAATTTTTAGCTTGTGGTTTAATGTTTTTGAGGATAATCTAGAGTTCATAACTGCCTTGAGGCAGGCTGGTTGTAGGCAGTTTAGGCAGACCCCTAAGAGAGGCCTACTTTGGGCAGGTGGTGTTGGAGGAGGCCATTGGGCTGGACAAAGACAAATCCAACCATTTGACTAAAGTGTCTGTGAAGATGTTGAAGTCAGATGCAGCAGAGAAAGACCTGTCAAACCTAATCTCAGAAATGGAGATGATGAAGATGATTGGACAGCACAAGGACACCATCAACCTGCTGGGTCCTGCACACAGGATGGTCCTTCGTACACTATCATGGAATATGCCTCCAAAGACAACATACAGGAGTACCTGCAGGCCCAGAGGCCTCCTGACCTGGAGTACTGTTACAATATCAGCCACAATGCAGCAGAGCAACTCTCCTCCAAGCACCCGGTATCCTGTGCCTACCAGGTAGCCTGAGGCATGGAGTACCTTGCCTCCAAGAAGTGCATACACCAAGACCTGGCCACCAGGGAAGTGCTGGTGACAAAGGACAACATGATGAAGATCTCAGACTTCAGCCTTGCCAGAGATATCACCACATCAGTTACTATAAAATGAGAACCAATAGTGGACTGCCTGTGAACTGGATGGTCTCTAAGGCCATGTTTGACCAGATCTACATCCACCAGAGTGACTTCTGGTCTTTTGGGGTGATCCTGTGCAAAATTTTCAGTCTGGAAGCCTCCCATATCCTGGAGTGCCTGTGGAGGTGGTTTTTAAGCTGCTGAAGGAGTCATTTGATGGATAAGCCAATAAGTGCACCAGAGAGTTATACACAATAATGAGGGGTGGCTGGCATGTGGTACCTTCAAGCTGCTGGTAGAAGACCTGGATCATACTGTGTCCTTGACCTCCAACCAGGAGTAACCGGACCTGTCCTTGGCCCTGGAACAATACTGTCTATGCTTTCCCAACACCCAAAGCTACACCTGCTCCTCAGAGAAGAATTCCACCTTCTCTCATGTGCCGTTGCCCAAGGAGGCCTATCTGCCCTGACACCCAGCCCAGCTTGCCAATGGTGGACTCAAATGACTAGTATCCCTATTACTCCTGTCCAGATTCCGTCATAAGCTGTAACCCTTACCCCCCACCTTCCCTGCAAGACTCACTGCCTTCTCCTTTGTCCCTTTCCTACTGGCAGGAGCCAGCTGCTTATTTGAGGCCTTCACCCCTTGAAGTTAACCTCTCTTCCCCTTCCTCTTCCTCCTCCTTACAACCTGCTCATGAAAGAAAGGAACAGAGAGGCAGGTACTTGCTCGTGGCTACTTCCTTCCCTCCCATATGTTGGACCAAGACCCCTCCCTGTCATCTGGTACTGCCTAGATGTCGAGGGAGTTGGAGATGAGGCATGCCAGTGAAAGCTGTCAGAGCTTTCCTGTTTTGGTTTTGTCTGCTTAGCATAACATGTAAGACTGAGTTCTGGTGGCAGGGACCTAGTCCTTGGGGCTATAGCACTAGTGAGGGGAGGTCAACTGCTCTGGGCCTTGGCTAAGAGCAAGCCCTGCTCCAGAGATATGGTGCCAAGGGCTTATTAATTTTGATACTAATTTGCTTTGCTGACCAAATACCTGGTATCAAAAGATGGGAAGATAAAGACTGGAAGCAGTGTTGTGACCATGGGGTCCAGCCCCAAACTATGAAGAAAACACAAAGTGTATAAATCTGAGTAAGTATATATTTACACACCTTTTTAAATAGGTTGTTATCAAAGATTTAATCAATGGGTAATATGCTCCTCGTGGCTGGGAAGCATCAGTTGCCATATATTAAAAACAAAGAAAAGAGGTGTCTGTGTGGCTTCCTCCAAGAAGTGTCCCTTCTTTTCAGGTCATGATCCCAGGGTCCTGGGATGGAGACCCACATCAGGCTCTCTGCTCAGTGGGAAACCTGCTTCTCCTTTTCCCTCTGCCCTGCTTATAGTTCCTCTTCCTGTCTCTCTGTCTGTCAAATAAATAAAATATTTAAAAAAAAAAAACAAGAAAGAAACAAAATGTTTTTAAAAGGTCTTTTTTTTTTTTTTTAATTTTCTAGGGGTGCCTGGATGACTTAGTTGTTTAAGCAGATGTTTGCCTTTGGCTGAGGTCATGATTCCAGTGTACAGGGATCCAGCCCTGCATGGGACTACTTGCACCCCAAGGAGCTTGCTTCTTCCTCTCCCTTTGCACATGATTCCCCCTGTTTGTGTGCTTCTTCTCTCTCTCTCTCTCTCTCTCTCGCTGTCAATAAATAAAATAAAATCTTTTACTAAAAAAATAAATAAATAAATAAATAAATTTCTAAACCTACTTTCAGTTTAAGTCCCTTAACAAAAATTGCTACAGCTTCATTAAAAAAAAAAAAAAGATAATTTAGAAAGATGCTTCCAGAGTTAAAAAGTTGTTTTGTTTATTTGTCAGGATTCAATATAGAAGTGCTTTAAAAAGTAAAAGAAAAAATATGCTATATTAACTCTAATCATACTATAACTTTGGTGGTTATATCAAGATAATGAAAAGTGATTTTAAAGCAAATTTCATTATCAGACATAAAGATCAAGTCAAAATTACAGAAGAGTAAAAGGATGAATTCATCAGGGAGTGTAAAAATTCTTTTTTTTTAAAGATTTTATTTATTTATTTGACAGAGAGAGATCAGAAGTAGGCAGAGAGGCAGGCAGAGAGAGAGAGAGAGGAGGAAGCAGGCTCCCTGCTGAGCAGAGAGCCCGATTCGGGACTCGATCCCAGGACCCTGAGATTATGACCTGAGCTAAAGGCAGCGGCCTAACCCGCTGAGCCACCCAGGCGCCCCAGGAGTATAATAATTCTTGACTTTTAATACGTAACAACAGATTTGGGGATATATAGGGAAAAACTAAGAACAAAAATCATAACTTCTACCTTGGACGACAAATGGAAAATAATTTCAACACCCTTATTTTAAGATTACATAGACAAATGGTCATCACATTGGTAAGATATGTAAGACTTGAACAAAATGATCAACTAACTAGATATGCTTGATATTACATTACAGTAACGGAACTAACTGAGGTCAGTCTTTGGTGAATCACAGAAACAGGTGGAGTTGTCAAACAAAGGAATCTTTGTTTACAACATACAAGGAGTTCACAGGGAATAAGTTCCAAAGCCTTGACTGTTTGAACAGGAGAGAGATTTTTATTTAGTATTTAAAATGAATACTCAGAAGGGAGAGTTTTATTATCCCGTGTATGGTTGGTCATAAGGTTGTGGATGCATGCACATCCACATATGTATTTGTGCAATATGTATTGCATGTTCACCTGAATGAAGCTTGTATTCCACCGAGGGCAGAAACTTCAACGTTAGAATAAAGCAGAGGTAACTGTTGGACAAGGGAAAGGGACTCTGCAGGCTTCAAGAGCAGATAGAAACTAGATGGGGTCTTGGGCTCATTTTCTGGGACAAGGAATGCAAGGCCTTGATTGCTTTTGAAATAGCACTAGGAGTTTTACCACTGATTTATTGTCTCAATAGCTTAGGCTATTTCCTGGTCTGGCGGTGACTGTTAGTTTTCCCATTGCCTTGTTCCCTCAAAATCCTTAAGGAGTGAGGTTTTTGCATTTCTTTTTAAGAACCTCCCAGGAAGTTTTGGAAGAAGTGTGCTTGGGCAAGTACACAGGTGGGGTATAGATCATTGAAAATAGCTGGGGACAAAAAATGACTTTTCTTATGTCAGGAAAACTATATCTCTTCTTTAATTTTCTAGGAACCTCTAACTCTTTCTGCTGATGTTACCAGCAGGCATCTGAGATATTACTGATTGTTCTCTTGAACCTAAGGAAAAAGAAATGTAGAAAGCAAAAGACAAAACTTTAAAATCTATCCTCCAACTCATCAATTCACTGCAGCCACCTCTCTGTCTTTCCCTTTCTCTTTTTCTCTCTTTCTCTTTCTCTCTCACTTTCTCTCTCACATACGCACAACACACGCAAATCAACTTAAAACAATTTTTAATTTTCCCTATTCCATTTTAATATACTTGAGGCATGATCATTTTCTCAGTAAATACAAGGAAAAAAAATCTAGGATTTCATCATTCTGTGTGATTAAAGTATTGAGGAATTTACTTCCAATAGCACTTATAAAAACATATTTTATTTAAGGAATATTATATAATCAGGTGCCTGCATTTTTCTTATTCTCCAACTAGTGTTATTTGGCAATTAATATTTTGTCAATCAATATTCCCCTATACCTGAATGTGTGGGCAGTGAGAGATGAGTTAGAGGCAAGGATGGTAAACACTCCCAACAACTGCAGACTACATATATCTTAAGCCATGATTTTCTTTGCAAAGGTCAACATTGATAATGTTGTAGTCATACCTCCGTGTACCAGGAAAGAAGTAGCATATTTCTTGAAAGACACAGCTATCAAAGCTCCATTGAGAAACCGTAAAGATGGAGAAGGGATTTGCAAATTAAATATCTGATAATGGACATCTACTCTGATTATTTAAAAATGAATAAAAATAAAAAACCTTACTAATAACCAAACAGAGTATCCAATTTTACATGTGAAGGAAATAATGGAAGAGACATGTCACCAAAAGTATATGGATGGCTTATAAGCACATGGCCAATTTATCAACATTTAGACATTAAAGAAATACAAATTAAAATCATAATGAGACATGCTTACATATCTATTAGAATGGCTAAAATTATAAAGGCTAATTGTACTTGGTCTGAGCTAGATTGAGAAGCAACAAAAAATCTAAACTGTTGTTGGCATATATCATGATACAACCACTTTGGAAAATAGTTTCAAAATTTTTTTAAATGAAAAATATGTTGCAGTTACACAAATAGCCATTTTATTCTAGGCATTTAACCAAGAAAAACAAACCCTATGTTCATACAAGGACTTGTATATGAATTTCATAGCAGCTTTATTTTTAAGAATTGAAAACAGTGGAAATGTTCATCAATGTCCATCAATAGAGCAAAGACAATTGGAGAATCTCAAAGTAATGATGCTGAGAAAAGAAAATCCAGGCAATGAATAGTATATACTGTGTGATTCAATGACTACAAAAAATCTAAAATACAAATTTATATATAGTCACAGTCATCAAATATATGGTGTGATTTTAGTGCCTTCTTCTGTGCTCCCATAACTTCCTACACTTGAATCTCCGAGCATTTCTTACACCATGTGAAAATATGAACTCTTTCTCTTTATTCTGTCTTACTAGAATAAGAATCCTTGAAAGTTTATGGACATTTGAACTCTCAGTTATTAGCAGAAATTCTATCACACAGTAAGTTTCCAAATATAAAAGCCAGAGTTTTACAATGACTTCTAAGCTTTTACATGATCTAGCCACTCATTTAACCTCTGTGACCTCTTTCCCTGCTACTCTTCAGTCACTCACAGTGGCCTCCTTGCTATTCCTCAGATATGCCAGGCATGATCCAACCTTATGGCCTTCAAGATAGCCAATTCCTTTGTCTGGAGTGACCTTATTGCTGATAGTTCTGCGCAAATTCATCACCTTTCCATACATTTGTTCAATTGTCAGCTTCATTGTAACTACCCTGATCTTTCTATTAAAAATTTTAACTCCCCATCCCCTGCCTAGCAACCTTGATTTTTCTCACCCTGATCGAATTTTTCTTTTTCCCCATTGTACTCTTCCTTTTTGAATGCACTATGCCATTTTTATTAAGGTTTATAGCTTTGAATTGTCTCACCCATGAAAATAAAAGTTCTACAAAGCCAAGTATTTCATTTACCAGTGTAGTCTGAAGTAATATCTGCCCTATAATAGTACAGTACACAACTGGTAAATTTCAAAATAAATTAATGTTGAGAGTATACTGAATTTCATAAGTCATTTCAATTTTTTTTCCAAAAAAATAAACTACGTAAAACATACCTTAAATTTACTTTCAAAATATTTTATAGCATATAATGGACAATATACATAAGCCTTAAAGAAACAATCCTATAATTAACCATTTCATACCTACTTAAAAACTGCATAATACCACACTCTTAGATCCTCTTTGAATGCTCTAAAATAACCCTTCAAAGGAAATACATTTTTAAAAATCACAGATTTGGGGCACCTTGGTGGCTCAGTGGGTTAAGCCGCTGCCTTCGGCTCAGGTCATGATCTCAGGGTCCTGGGATCGAGTCCCGCATCGGGCTCTCTGCTCAGCAGGGAGCCTGCTTCCTCCTCTCTCTCTGCCTGCCTCTCTGCCTACTTGTGATCTCTCTCTGTCAAATAAATAAATAAAATCTTTAAAAAAAAAAGTCGTGTTTGGAAAAGTAGATTTCTTTTCAAATTGGCATTTAAATGAAAATATTTGCTGATATTTTTAAAACTTTAAATGTAATTTTATATATATCTGACCTATCAGATGATATAAAATTTTTGGAGAAAATATGACATATTTTTTATCTTGGTTGAAGGTATTAATAAAGAGCAACTGTTTGTATTATTTGTATTGTGATATCTTAGTTAATAAACATGAATAACTGGTATAAAATATGTTTTTTTAAAAATTTTATTTATTTACTTGACAGAGATCATAGGAAGGCAGAGAGGCAGCCAGAGAGAGAGGAATGGAAGCATGCTCCCAGCTGAGAAGAGAGCCCACTGTGGGACTCAATCCCAGGAACCTGGAATCATGACCTGAGCTGAAGGCAGAGATTTTAACCCACTGAGCCACCCAGGCGCCCTAAAATATGTTTTTTTTTTTTAAATATAGAAGTATAGTTCTTGCCAAAATATGGAACTAGCTGGAACTGAATGCCTCCTTCAAAGTCAGCTCTGGAGAAATTATCCAAGTGTAATATGGAACTATTTCAGATATTAACCAAAAACAAAGAAATGATGATAAAGCCTTAAAATACTCAAAGTTGCCCTTGACTGGTATGTTTCAAGCTCTATTCCTGGTTTGAAGACAGATTTTAACAGGCCTGTCACTGTAGAAATCCGCTGGATGTTTAGAGGCTATCAGAACTGTACAAAACCTTGAAGGGGTAAAGACTTGAAAATTCTTTAGAGAGATTAGCTCCCTAAGGCATTATTCCTCCACACATTTTCCTCCAATCAATTAAGACTGATGGATGAGGGGCACCTGAGTGGCTCTCTCATCACGTGGGTGGTGGGTTAAGCCTCTGCCTTCATCTCAAGTCATGGTCTCTGGGTCCTGGGATCCAGCCCCACATCGGGCACTGCTCAAAAGGAAGCCTGCTTCCCTCCCTGCTTGCCTGCCTCTCTGCTTACTTGTGATCTCTCTCTCTCGCTCTCTTTCTCTCTCTCTGTGTCCAATAAATAAATAAAATCTTTTAAAAAAGGCTGATGGATGATAAATTATGAAAACTGCTCCCTCCAAATGATGCTTCTTCATAAGGATTTAAGAATTTAAAATTGAAACTTGACCGTAGGATTTATCTTATAGAATAACATCAAGTGAAGGCAGTTATTATTAGTTCTGAAGTATTGGTGATTCTGAATTCTTGGCCTCATTAGTAAATTTATTTTTAAATTCTCCCATGGAGTGGTGATTGGCCTTCAGTCTTTCATTGATATACATCATTGGGTCAAATGAGATGTGTGTGCCCAGAACTATATATAATCTTTTTTGTATTTCACTGGAGATGGCATTTCTGAGTTTTGTTCAATTGAATTTGAAAAAATGTTTTAATAGTCACTTCTAGAGTTGGCCCTGGAGAATATCTTCCTTTTTTTCTCTTCCCGATTCTCTGAATAACCCTGACCAATTCACATTATCACAGTGATATCACATTTCAAGTTTTTCCAAACACTATAGCTGCAAAATAGAAGGAAGCTACTCAGAATGGAATACTATTGTGAATGATTGAGAAAGAAAACATTATTATAATTAAGCTACCAGGTTTCAATGTATTTTATTGTTGCTTAGGAAATCCTAGTATACCCAGACTTTACAGAGATTTGATGATCCTAAGAAGAGCTGAACTCATGGACCAAAATAACTATGCACATAAAAAGTACAATTACTTACCTAAAAAATATGATGTGGTTAACTTTATATGCCAATCCAAGTGTTATTGGAACAGGAATTTAAAAAATAGCTTAGGGGCGCCTAGGTGGCACAGTGGATTAAGCCACTGCCTTCAGCTCAGGTTATAATCTCAGGGTCCTGGGATCAAGTCCTGCATCAGGCTCTCTGCTCAGCAGGGAGTCTGCTTCCCTCTCTCTCTCTCTCTCTCTCTCTGCCTGCCCTCCGTCTACTTGTGATCTCTCTCTGTCAAATAAATAAATAAAGAAAAACTTAAAAAAAAAAGAATGACTGTACTTTTAAAAAATAGCTTAAAAGGGGCGCCTGGGTGGCTCAGTGGGTTAAGCCGCTGCCTTCCGTTCAGGTCATGATCTCAGGGTCCTGGATCAAGCCCCACATCGGGCTTTCTGCTCAGCAGGTAGCCTGCTTCCCTTCCTCTCTTTCTGCCCGCCTCTCTGCCTACTTGTGATCTCTCACTGTCAAATAAATAAATAAAATATTTTTAAAAATAGCTTAAAAGTATATGATAAAATAATGATATACATATACAAGGAAAAGAAAGATACTATACTGTGAATATAAATTAAGTGAAAATTGTTGAAATAAAGAATACAATAAATGGAGACTAAGATGAATATAGCTGTAAAATGAATAAATGAGTTGGGAAAAACAAACAAACAAATTAATGACTTCTGCCCAAATACAGCAGAAGAGAAAAAAAATAAAGAAAATATTTAAATAAGTACTGAGATAAATTTTGGAGAATTAAAGAAAGATAAAAGATACCAGACTTAAAATGATGCCAAACATGAGATATCAGAAACAAAACAAAACAAAAACTACACACACAAAAAACCACTCATATACATTATGGTGAGTTTTAAGAATATCAAAAACAGAGAAGAGCATAAATGATGCCCAAGAGAAGAACAGATCACCTAAAATGTACAAGAATAATACTGACAGCACAATTCTCAATAGTAATAGCATATAAAGAGACAGCTGGGAGTTTTTATAGATGGAAAAGATATTTGAAACTAGGTATTATACATCAATCCAAATTATTGATTAAATTTGAGAGCACAGTAAAAATACAATGAAGCATGTTAGGTCTTAGAACATTTATCACACAGAGACACACATTTTGGAAAACTTCCTTGGAAGACAGCTCAATTTAGATCGAGAAAACAGAATTATGTACTCAAAGGCACATTTTGAAGGAAGGATTGAATATAGTCTGCACTGCAAATATTCTTTAATCGTATGTTCTGAATTTCCTAAATTTAAGAAGTATTTGTTCAAATATTTACCTTTAAATAAATCCTAGGAGACTTTTTCTTGGATTCTGGAAAATCAGTCCATTTGGATACAAATCTTTTTGTCACTGATGGAAATTTTGATAGCCCTTAACTGTGGAATGCCTAATGTATTGTTACAGCAATTGTGATTTGCCAATACATGGGTGATGTGTGTGTGTTGGGTGTGTTTATTTTTATTTTTGATGGTTTAACTCTTCTATGAGATTTTTAAGTAGACATGATTTTAATAAATTATGATTTGTTGAAATTTATCTGAGGTCATATATAATAAAATGAAATTTGTGTGAACTAAAGAAGTGCATCTCCATTTTTTTTGTTTTAAGAGTAGACTGGTCTTTAAAAATTGTCCAAAGAAGTACATTATATTCATTATTAAATTTGATAATATACAATAAAGTATTTATGGTCATATTGGACCATATCAAATTCTACTATTAATTCATATTAATAATTACCATAAGAGGAAAAAGGGATATTTTTCAAAATAATAAAAAATTAGCGTATTTTTCAGAATATGATATAGTGTTATTCACTGAACTGAGGTAACAAATGTCAAAGTCTAACACAGTTTACAGAATGTTTTAACATAAATTGAAATTTAAATCTGACCAAATTTCACAGTTTTAAGTAAAATGATAGCACTTTATATCCTTGAAAAGTGGTAAGTGACCCAAAACATGGCTTAGAAAAACAAATTTAACACTACACTAGTCTGAGATGGTTAAGTTATGGTACAACTTGCCATTGTGTATCATCAAATGGTATATTTTTTTCTTTTGGGCTTGTCATTATATTTTATTTTAGCCATTCTGGTAAGTGTGTAGTGATATCTCAGTGTCATTTTAATTGCATTTCCTTGATGTCTAATTATGTCAAAATATATTACTTTGATGTTTAATGCTCTGAGCTTTCTCAGTTCAAGACCATGAAGCCACTTAGGAAAAATACAATTGCAGAGGCACTCATAGACCAACTCTTATTTCGAAATAAGAAGAAACATTACTACCCATTCCAACAAAAAATAGATTTGTTATGCAGCAGGGATTTTATAAATTACCTACACAACTTATATAGTAAGATGAAATGGGACAGGCGGCTTCTTGCAGCTATATACAACATCATTTTAATTTCAATTTTCAGTATAATTTTTCCAAGGTATACACAGAATATATATTTAATGTAAATTGTGAACATTTTAAACTCTGTATATGGAAATTAGTCAATTTTAAGTTTATAACAATCAAAATTAACGGAAGTTTATTTTAAATTAGTTAGCTTTCTCTGCATTGCAAGACAGAATAATCAAGAATTGGTAAGAAAAAAGTAATCTCTGTAAAATTACCGGGGGTGCATTATAAAGTGTTCGGTAACCGATCAAACTCACAATTTGGATTGAATGGCAAGTGATTTTTAAAATCTGGAACTCATTGTCAATTTTTTTTTCTTCATTGTGTCTTAATAAATTACTGTGTTCATTTGCATGGAAGTGAAGAAAAATGCATGACATTTCATCTCAACACTAACACCTTTAACTGGCAACTCTGAATGTACTTTACAGCAGTGTAACAAAGTAAAGATCAATGATGTTTCATGAAATATCTGTTATAATTCTCAAGGAGATAGGGAGTTTGTGCAAAAATGCAAATCACTTTGCGACTAAACACATTGTTTATTTCAGCTAATTTTAAGAAAATATGCTGAGAATCTCTCAAAAAAGGAAGCAATGATTTAGGTTTGCCTTCAAACTCCTTATCTAATCCTGAACCAACAGCACATAGTTCAAAGAGCAACTAATTTGAGTAGCTCCAATTTACACATTTCCTAACAATGCTTAATTTAGTGGAATTTCTGTCCAATTATGGTAATTTGATGTAATGAAAGACAAAAGTTCAAAAAGATCATCCTTAATTTATATAGATGCCAAACTCTGCATTTTCTGAATGACGCCCAGGAACGTATTTTCAAAAACAAACAAACAATGCCAGAACCACTATTAGGTCATCTCTAGGCAGAAAGTGACTCAGAGCTTACATTACTCTCTCCCTGAAAGTATACTGTAGGCACTGAAACTACTACCCTGAGTCTGTGCTATCAAATTCCTTAAGTTAGAAAGTTTTAAAACCCGTCTGTGTGGGAGTATTTCATTTACAGATAGAGATTTGGTTGTTTATACATTTTCATACTTGATTTTTAGGATGTAATAACTATGTTTTAAAATTCATGGTGGTTTTGAATACTGTTGGATAATTGTGCTAAAATGGTATATCCATTCCTCCTAGGAAACAGAAATTATAGAAAGGTAGTGCTTTTCAAATCTGACATCATTGAGTCATTGCAGTTTCATATAAATGCAATAGGAAAAGTGTCATTCATGTTTATGATATTTTCTATAAATAAATTAGAATGTACTGGAGGCCTGATATAAAGTGGGATGCCTAAACTTCAGTAAGATCTTGTTTTCAATTCAAAATAAATTTTATTTTTTATTTTTTTATAATGTCCCTCAATTTCAGATAAGCACCCCCATAAGGTGGACTCCGTTTTTTTTAAGATTTTATTTATTTTATTTGACAGATAGAGATCACAAGTAGGCAGAGAGGCAGGCAGAGAGAGAGGGAAGAGGAAGCAGGCTCCCTGCTAGGCAGAGAGCCCAATGCGGGGCTCGATCCCAGGACCCTGGGATCATGACCTGAGCCAAAGGCAGAGGCTTTAACCCACTGAGCCACCCAGGCGCCCCCAAAATAAATTTTAAATTGAATTATGCACCTCTAAGTTCAGAGACAATAAACATCAACCAACACAATTAATAAGTTCTATTTCTTGAAATTTCGGGAACATTGATAGTCTCATCTCCTGGAAGAACAACAGCTAAAATTTTTGGTCATGGATTCTTGCTAAAATATCACTTTCCCAAAGAAAATTAATGTTAGGAATTTTTATTGATTGTTATTGATCATGAAGAATATAACAACCACGATAAAAAGAGTAGGAAAAACATGATATCTCATCTGTAAAGGCATGTGGAAAGTAGGAAATGCTAATAAAAATAACTACCATTATTTCCTAAGTTAACATAATATAACAGAACAAAAATATTTCAAAACAATGTTTTCTTTTTTTTTAAGATTTTATTTATTTATTTGACAGAGAGAGATCACAAGTAGGCAGAGAGGCAGGCAGAAAGAGAGGAGGAAGCAGGCACCCTGCTGAGCAGAGAGCCCAATGTGGGACTCGATCCCAGGACTCTGAGATTATGACTTGAGCCCAAGGCAGCGGCTTAACCCACTGAGCCACCCAGGCGCCCCCATAACAATATTTTCTAGGCTCATTCTGATAACTCTTTTCTACATTCAAATTTAAAGGTTGAGGCATGTGATATATATTACACAAAAAACATCCCAAGGAATTCGTTAAAAAAAAACTTTAATAAAGAACAAATCCAAAGGAATTTCTTTTCTAATTTAATTAACAAATTATGAATCGACTTACCTATTTCATCACAGTGTATCAGGCAACAATAATATTTTTTAATCGTCACACCTGATGCAATAGTTATCATCTTTCAGACATACTGATCACGAACAAGCAAATAAACAAGAGCACCATAGCTTAAGATCTACCTGCATAAATATAGGCTACTTCAGACAATCTCTTCACCACAACATAGAAATGAATAGAAATCATACATGCTCTGTATGGACATACAGATGAGATAGAAGGGGATGGATGTTAATATATGCAGAATCTTTATTAATTACATTGTAAACCATAATATGGAAAAACAGAATACAATTTTAGAAATACCCAGGTCACCATCATTGTTTTATTTTTATATGTGTAGATAAGGAGTTTAATAAACAATCCATGACTATTCAACTCCTTATATTTTGAAAATTTTAGTAAAAGTAACAAACCTAGCACCTAGAAAATTATACTTATCTGCAACATACAGCTTTGCCAGCATGGTAGAGGAAAAGCAAAACAAAATAAGTAAGAAAAGTTTAACATTTCACAAGAGATTTGCTTTTATTTTTTATTTATTATTTATTATTTTTCATTAATTATTTACTTCTATTTTCTACTTTATTTTAATGAAAATGTCATGACCATAACATAAGAGCAGAATTAAACCAACATGAGAAATTATTTTTTCATAAGTTAAAATAAACTAGCTTGGTGATTAATTCAAAATATATTACAAACTTCAGTGTTCTTGAAGTAAGTATCACTGCATAAACAAATGAGTCAGGAGTTATAAACTAATGATGATTCTAAATGTTATTTAGAGAGACATTCTGTACTTAATATATTTCAAATATTCTACACAAGGCAAAGTGGATCCAAGTAATCTGTAGGCAAAATAAGATTTTAGAGAAGTATATATTTCCAACAGTATTTATAAAATATTACCTTTATGTAAGGCATCATCCTGGACTTTGTGGAAAACACACAAAGGAGTAAGAAGTGGCCCTTCAAGAAACATATACAATATCAAGGTTTAACATGAAGCAGCATGGCTTCTCTAAGTAAAAAAAAAAAAAAAAAAACATTGTACCAACTGACTTTACTGAAACTTTATATTTATTGCTCTCATTTTAGGTCATAGTGTCCTTCTGCATGCAGGCTGCTATAACGGACATGATATAGACTTAATAGCTTATAAAGAACAGGAATTTATTTCTCACAGTTCTAGAACGGAGAAGTTCAAGATTAAGGAATGGGCAGATCCAGGGAGAGCCCACTTCCTCATAGATGGCTATCTTCTCACTGTAAACGTACATGATGAATGAATCAAGAGAACTCACTGGGGTCTCCTTTAAAAGGACTGTAATCCCACTTATGACCTAATCACCTCCCAAAGGCCCCTAAGTTTTAATACTATCACTTCCAGAGTTAGATTCCATAATATGATTTTGGGAGACATAAACATTCACACCATAGTATATATAAACAAAAAAAGACACAAAAACAACAAACAAAAAAATTATTTTAACTACCTATTATTTTCAACTACATAAACTTTTAATTTGTTTCTATATAATATTAAATAACTCATTTGAGTGATTCACTTATATCCAATGCATCTGAGTGCAATTAAATTTGCTTACCCAGCATATCCAGAAGCATATTTCTTCAGACTATCCCATTCCCCACCTTACAGGATTTACCACAATTAGAAGACATGGGATAGAGGATAGATAGATAGATATATACATAAACACACTTGTACATACACATATGCATATTTTTTCCTGTTAATGATACTCATGCAAATAAAATTTAAGCTCAAGGAAACCTGTCTTGTGTGTTACTTAATATCCAGTTTTTAGTCAACATCCAAAAACAAATAATCCAATAAAAACATGGATAGAAGACATGAACAAGTGTTTCCCCAAAGAACACATTCAAATGTTCAGTAGATACATGAAAAGATGTCCATCATCATGTATCATCAGGAAATTGCAAAGCAAAACTAGAAAGAGATACCACCTCACACCTGTCAGAATGGCTAAAATCAACACTACAAGAAACAAAAGGTGTTGGAGAGGATGTGAAAAAGTAACACTTGTGGGGGCTGCCTGGGTGGCTCAGTGGGTTAAGCCTCTGCCTTCAGCTCAGGTCATGATCTCAGGGTCCTGGGATCAAGTCCCACATCGGGCTCTCTGTTAGGCATGGAGCCTGCTCCCTCCTCTCTCTCTCTCTACTTGTGATCTCTCTCTGTCAAATGAATAAAATCTTAAAAAAAAAAAAGGAACAATTGTGAACTGTTGGTGGTGATGCAAACTGATACAGCCATATTTGAAAACAGTATGGAATTTCCATAAAATTTAAAAATAGAAGTCCTTTGTGATCCAACAATCCTGTTGGTGTGTATTTACCCAATGAATATAAGAAAACTTATTCAAAGGGATGCTAGCACCCCTATGTTTATAGCAGCATTATTTATAAAGCTAAGATATGGAAAGCACCCAAGTATCCATCAATTGATGAATAAATAAAGAATAAGTGGTATGTATATACAATGGAATATTATTCTGCCATAAAAAAGACTGAAATCTTGCCATTTGCAATAACATGGTTGGAACTAGACAGTATAATGCTAAAAGTGAAATAAGTCAGTCAGAGAAAGACAAATACCTTTACTCATATATGGAATAAAAGAAACAAAACAAACAAGCAAAGGGGAAATAATAAGACATAGAAAGAGAAACAAAGCAAGAAACAGACATTTCATTACGGAGAACAAACTGATGGTTACTTGAGGGGATCTGAAAGGAGTGATGGATTAAATAAGTGATGGGGGTTAATTAGAGCACTTGTCATGATGAGCACTGAGTGCTATATGTTATATTGTACACATGAAACTAATACAACCATATATGTTAACTAACTGGATTTCAAATGAAAATTTTTTAAAATCTCAGTTTTTAGCTCACATTCTGGCTTACAAAAGGGATTTAGTCAGGAATTTGGAGATTAGTTAATGAATAAAAAAGTGGTGAACAGGCAGTTGTTAGATAAAATTACTATCCTTTCTGGCATTATCTTATACCTTTTATCTAGAAGTATTTTTAGCACTTTAGACTCTTCCTATTTTATTTTGAGTCATTAAACAAAAATTTCCTCAAAGGACCTTAGACTCCATCCAATTTGAGCAACAGTGTGAGAGAGGAAATGGTGTCAGGAGGAAAAAAAAAAAAAAAAAGATGAATCTACTTTTGCTTACTAGTGAATGCATAGTTCTTCCACAGAAGAAGCTCTAAATGGTCAGGGCTCCAGCTTTATATGTGTTCAGTCATATGTTCAGAAGTAGGTAACACTATCAAAAAATATAAAGCATCTGAGATTATTTTCCCTTATTTGAAAGCTGGTGTATGAGTCTGCCGTAGTTTCTTGGGTGTTGATAGAAGACGCAGACTCATGGTTCAGAAATAATATAGTTTATTATTCAAGCAATAGAGGTAGCCAGAATATTAACAGTATTTGTGTGTGTGTGTGTATTTGTGTTTGTGTGTGTGTGTGTGTGTGTGTAGGGGTGGGAGTTATATATCAGTTCTGAGCCTCAGTTCCCACAAGAAGAATCAAAACAGAGGCAGATAATATTTGCAAACACAACAGGTTAAGTTAAAAAAAAGATACTATTTCTGTCTTCCAAGTCTATTCAATACAACCATCTTCAAAGGATGGCCTAGAACAAATAATAAATGCAGAAATGTAAGCAACCAATTGAAAAGTGTCTCCCAAGAAACACACTTTGAGAGTCTTCATTTGAATAAAATACTATAAGATATTACATGGATCAGGTGCATTGAATACTGGAAGGTTAAAATTACAAGGGACCAAATATTTTTAAGCAGTTCTGGCATCCAGTAGAGTTCAAATAGGTTTTATAAGATTGAGGAAAGAAGCCATCAAAACCTGGGCCCAGGGGCCCCTGGGTAGCTCAGTGGGTTAAGCCTCTGCCTTCGGCTCAGGCCATGATCTCAGGATCCTGGGATCAAGCTCGGCATCAGGCTCTCTGTTCAGCAGGGAGCCTGCTTCCCCCCCACCCTCTGCCTCTTTGCCTACTTGTGGTCTCTGCCTGTCAAATAAATAAATAAAATCTTAAAACAAAACAAAACAAAACAAAAATCCTGGGCCCAATTTTCCCAAAAGTATGATTCTGATTCTAGTCTCTATGATGTTATCCCTTGAAGACAATGCCTCTAATTGAGTTGAATTAGTTTACTAAAGAGCATACCCCCATTTGTTGTAGGAGATGAACAATATGCAAGAGGCAAAATGCCACATGGAAGCCACCTGGTCTTCAGTGGAATATAGAATCAGTTCCTTTGGGATGAATTTGTTCCACATTTGACTTCCCACTTAAGGGAAAATAAGAGTGCCTTCTAATAGATTTTAAATAGGAAATGACAACGGAAGCTTATACAAGATTATAAAATGGGAAATTTCATTTAGATAAGCAATCATTTCAAAGTCATCTTCTTAATATTACAGACTCTTCACATAATCCTAATTTTATTTTTGTATTATATGGTAATTTCAAATATAGTAAATATAAAGAATTTACCTCTGTAATTATAGCGAGTCTGGTCATAGTTTAATGGCAACAAAACTTCAATTTATAAGTATGGTCTACCAATTATTAATACATTTGGAAATGGTGTGTCATCTTCACTCCACTTGTCTCACTAAAACAGTGAGCCAAAAAAAGTAAGTCCAAGCTGTTTACTATGGTCAAAATGGGTTGCTTTTGCACTTGGTAAAGAAGCAGTCATATTTTGGAAGAAGAAACTGAGGCTATTAATATTTTCAACTTATTTTCAGAAAAGGAAAGAAAGGATAATCTAACCTAAAGCCAAAATCTTACACAAGGTGGCAGGAGAATGATCTTTTCCCAGATAAAGGGTTTTTCATCTTAGCCATGTTAGGAGGAAGAAGAGATGAGACATTGTGGACTTGACTAACGTTTGTACACTGTTCAAAAAGTTTTCAAAATAATGTGTATTATTTTTCTTCTTTTAGTTGAGACAAAAACAAACAAAGAAACAAACAAAAAACACTAATGAGCTTACTCTTAAAAGGAGGTAAACAAGAAACTAGCAAAGATTGAGTGTTAGGTATTGTCCCCCTCCTTTTTTTTTTAATTATGTTATGTTAGTTACCATACAATACATCATTAGTTTTTGAAGTAGTGTTCCATGATTCATTGTTTGTGTAAAACACCCAATGCCCCATGCAATATGTGCACTCCTTAATACCCATCACCAGTCTCACCCATCCCCACATCCTTCTCATCTTTAAAACCCTCAGTTTGTTTCTTGGAGTCCATAGTTTTTCATGTTTCATTTCCCCTTCCAATCCCCCCACTTCATTTTTCCTTTCCTTCTCCTAATGTCCTCCATGCTATTCCTTAGGTTCCACAAATAAGTGAAACCATATGATGATTGACTTTCACTGCTTGACTTATTTCACTTAACATAATCACCTACATTCCCATCCATGTTGATGCAAAAGTTGGGTATTCATCCTTTCTGATGGCTGAGTGATATTCCATTGTATCCATAGATCACATCTTCTTTATCCGTTTGTCTGTTGTAGGGGATCTTGGCTCTTTCAACAGAATGGCTATAGTGGACATTGCAGCTATGAACACTGGGGTGCATATGGCCCTTCTTTCCAGTAAAATAGAGCTAGCCTATGACCTAGCGATTGCACTACTGAGTATTGACCTCAAAGATACAGATGCAGTAAAAAGAATTAGGTATTCTTAAAGCACAAATGCAGGGGATAGAAGTTATGGTACAGAAGAGGGAAGGGCAACCATATGGCAGAGTAGAATAAAGTAGCTCAGGAAGAAATTAGTCATATCCAGATATTGTAAGGCATGTGGGGTTGGCAGGGAGAGCATGAGAAATCATGAGAGAAGAGAGAGAAAATGGACCAGGCAGGAGAGGTTTATAACATTTTAACATCTAACGTAAGCATATGCAAAGCAGAATAGGGAAAGAAATAAAAGTTTTTATAAGACTCAATACATAAGGAATAACGTGGAGGACACTGGGAGATGGAGAGAAGTGTGCTGGGGGAAATCGGAGGGAGAGACAAACCATGAGAGACTGTGGACTCTGAGAAACAAACTGAGGGTTTTGAAGAGGAGGGTGGCAGGTGGTTGGGTGAGCCCAGTGTGGGTATTAAGGAGGGAATTTATTACATGAAGCACTGGGTGTGGTGCATAAACAATGAATTTTGGATCCCTGAAAATAAACTAAAAGAAAAAAAAGACTGACTACAGACATGGACCTCAGTGTAACACAGATATGGAACTCACTGTAATACCAGCCACTTCCCACCGACACACACAGACTATGATAATAATAAATAATAATGCAATTAAGAAAATTGCCTGCCAAATAATTTTTCCTCTTTTTTATTTTTATGATTATTATTTTTATTTTATTTTTAAAGTTTTTATTTAAATTCCAGTTAGTTAAAATAAGGTTAATATTAGTTTCAGGTGTACAATATAGTGATCAACACTGCCATACAATGGCTTAAATAAAAAAATAAAAAAAAAATTTTTTAAAGATTTTATTTTTAAATAAAACCTCTACACCCAAGGTGGATTTCAAACGTACAACTCCAAGATCAAGATTTATATATTTTACTGACTGTTCCAGCCAGGCACCCCAACAAATAAAAATTTTATAAAATTGTTGAGTTTGTGGGAGTCTCATTTGCTTAGTCAGTTAAGTGTCTGCCTTTGGTTCAGATCAGGATCTCAAGAGTCCTGGGATCGAGCCCCATATTGCTCATGCTCTCTCTCTCTCTCTCTCTCTGGCTTTTGCTCTTAAATAAATAAATAAAATATTTTTTAAAAAATTGTTGAATTTGTTTAACTAGTTTTAAACTAGTAGACAGAGATGAAGATAAAGTATGATGTCATGGCACAGAATAATACAACTTACACTTTTTTTAAAAAAATGTGCAATGCAAGTTACCTCACTTCTTTTATCACCACACTGTGACTTTCCCTACTGAGTTGTTGTAATGTAAGGACCTATTTTATATTTTTATATTTTAGCAAGAGGCTTTCATTGAGGTTAACCCTTAAACTGTCCTTGTTCCCCTTCCCCCAGGGGATTCACTTAAAAACAAGTCCTGGAAATCAGCTCCAGTTAACAAAGCCCATATACAAGGGTGGGTCAGGCCAGGTGGAGACATCAATGAGCAGAAGGGAAAGGGCGGTGTTTGCATATTGTCTCCCTAGATACTAATGAGTATGCCCCACTCCTCTGCTCTTTGGGAACCTTTTTGGCACTAATCCTAATCAAGGTGTAATAGGCTGGGTCAAATGTCTATACTAGGGTAAATTGAACCTCAATTGGTCACCTAGCCTCACTGTGGAGTTTCCTGTGTGTGTTAAAATCTCATTGGTCACCTGTGCGTGGCCAGGCCTGACTGCATGGCCTTTGCCCTTAAAAGCTAGACTGTGAAACAGCAAAGGGTTGCCTTCTCTCATAAGAGGTGTGGCCCCAAACGTTCGGTTAGATTCTTGATGCTTCGCATGAAATAAAGCTTTGCTTGACCTTTGCTTTACATCAGTCTCGCTCCTTTAATCATAGACCCATTATTGGGGCATAACAGTATTAATCTTAAAGTTATAAGTTCACAATGCATCCATCATCCATTCTACCCCTTAACATTCCCCTTTGGACAGATCCATGATCTAGAACAAGCCTTATTTTATAGTGCCTTGTAGGAGATTTTGGCTGCTGCCTAAATTGCCTACTTTTCTCTCACCATTACCACGGAAATTGGGTCCACTGAAACAAAGGGGTAGTGTAAGAAATTAACACTTCCATAAATCTCTTTAAATACTAAAGTATAAGATAGTGATACCTTTTTTTCTGCCACATAACCAATTCTTGCAAGAATAAGGTCATATAAAAGAATTTACAACACATGCTAGCATTATCCTACTGGGCCCAGATCATTTGTATGTTTCTCTGTCTCTGAGAAATGTAGTTATTTACATGACTGAAACCTAAAAATTGTTTGATATGACCACTAATATCACCTTCTTTTTTTAAAGCCTGTTTAAGGCTTCTGTAATACATAGATTTTTAAAAAACTTATTAAGCATCTTGTATATATCAAACACTTTAAAAATCTCTGCTTTAAAAAAAAAAAAAACTCTACCTTAATGGAACTTTGAGTCTGAAAAAGATACAGGCAATATACAAGGCAACAGATAGAATAATTACATATTTGATTATATACTCTGAGGATGTCACATTAAATTGATATGAAAACGATCGGAAGGATCTGGATTTCTTGTCAAAATTTTTTGCCTTAAAAAGAAATTGATATTTAGGGAAAGTTGTTACTGAAAGAGGTCCTGTGTCAAACAAAAATGTTAAACCATGATCTCGCTAAATTTTCCAGTTGTGATCATTGCTTTGTTTAGCTGTCTTCTATTAAGACTGAATTTAGTAATTCAGTCTCAGATTTCAGTAAGTCTTTTTTTAAAAGATTTTATTTATTTATTAGAGAGAGAGAGGGAGGGGCAGAGGGAGAGGAAGAACCAGACTCCTTGCTGAACAGGCAGCTGATGCAGGACTGGATCCTAGTACCCTGGCATCATGACCTAAGCTGAAGGAAGACACTTAACCAACTGAGCCACCCAGGCACTCTAGACTGTAAACTTCTTAAAGGTAAAAAAGTTTATTCTTCTAGGAGTTCCACAGACATTTCTAACATCCATAAGAAAGCATGTACTGATGTAAAATGCCAGCAAATCAAATTATTTAAAAAAGAAAGAAAGAAAGAAAAGATATATCTGGATAAAGAGAAAAACAGAAAATCTAATAATACATTGAATTATTACAGCAAAGAGTGGAGGAAGAGAAAATAAATATGAAATAGAGATTTCCACTAAAAGAAAAAAATTGAATAAGGCAGGAGATTTAGAAAATTATTATGACAGACTTGAGAAAAAAATAAAATAGGAATTTTTAGAAAATAGCAATGAATGAAAAGGTCAATTGTTCCTACCTCTATAATATTAGCTGTTTGTTGTTGTTGTTGTTGCTAATTTACCTACTTATGCTAATAAACAAAGAAAGGTTTCATTTAGGGATAAGGTTTCTCTCTCTCTATATATATTTTTTCCATTTAGGGATAAGGTATATGTATATATACATAGATATATATGTATATATATATATATATTTTTTTTAATTTTAATTGTTAGAAAATGTGTCACAGAAAGTGTTTAAACTTTAAGATTCAGATGCAACATGTAATGAACTGCATTGTTTGAACGTCTAATTTGTAAATGCTGTTAGAGGAAACTTGGTGGAAATGTTCTTATGTGCTTGTGTTTCTGGAACTAAGTATATTTATTAATAAGGAATAGTTTAAAATTATGAAATGACCAGGAGTGGACAATTTTCCTAATCCTATCAGCTCTTTGCAGCTCTTTTATTAGCCCCCTTCAGGAATATCAGCTTTTTTATCTAATTAAATTTTATATTAATGTGCTTTTGACTTTTGGCCTTTCTCTTCCTTCTGCTCTTTTTTTCCCCTAAATTACATGTTTCTGTTTAACAGCTACTATCAATTCTTTGATATGAATTCTCAACATCAATTTACTAACTCCAGAGATGAAGGAGCATCAATATTTAGAAGCGAAGAATACAAAGCCTTGGGCATCTGGATGGCTCAGTCACTTAAGCATCTGCCTTCGACTCAGGTGGTGATCCCAGGGTCGTGGGATGGAACCCCAGGTTGAACTTTCTACTCAGCTGGGAGCCTACTTCTCCCTCTCCTTCTGCCTGCAGCTCCCTTTGTTTGCGTTCTCCCTCTCTTTGTCAAGTAAATAAAATAAAATAAAATAAAATAAAATAAAATAAAATAATGTAAATAATACATTTATTTATTTATTAAAATGCAATTATTACACAATACATAATGTATTGCATAATTATAATAATGGTTAAATAATTTATTAAATATTTATATTAAATATATCAATTTAATTAAATAAATATTTTTAGAATTTAAAATATTTCAAATTTAGATTATTAAATATTAAATCATTAATTTAATAAATAAATATCTAAACATAATTAAATTAAATAATTTATTTATTAAAATGAATAAAATAATGTTGTCATTATCTCAGCATGTATTTTTAAATAGTCTAAAAAAAATCTAATAAAGTCTAAATACATTGAGTTCAGATATTTATACAAGTTAACCCAGACACTCAACCCACAGTTTCAAAACTTTTGTTTTTATCTACTACTCAAAATACGATTTTAATGTATTTATTTGTAACTTTGACATAGCAAGGAAACTTGGAGGAAAAGGAGACATTTGCTTTTAATATTTGAAAATTATTTTGTTGATTTAAAAAAATAAAAACCTTAACACGTGAGCATTTCTTCTTAAATAACACTGTGAAGTTTCTGAGTCGCATTCTATTAAAAGTGCTGATAAAATGGCCTCAGTTACTCATTTAAATTATCAGCTGAATGGGTAACAAATGAAGTAGAGAGCTTTTTAATTATTTATGAATGTATTGCTTGTGGATGGAGTGCCACATAGAGTTACCTCTCTTTTTGGCTTTGTTTTGTGAGCAGCAGTGGAATCTATGAATGAGATTAAACATAAGGACATTCACAGAAATTCTTAATGAACTTCTGGGGAAGGGCAATAAGTGCAAGGAAAAACTGCAGCAAGACTAATTACAAATTTCAAGTGGTCATCGCTTAATTATAGAAGCTTTTAAGTTCAAGTAATATATCATTTTTATGAGCCTATCATATTGTATTAATTACCACAAACTGCACTCTTGAACACTTATCTTTTCACATATTTCTTATTCTTAGTACTTAAAATTACCCTTATGATTGATAAGTAAATGGATTTTACTGACAATGCATTTATTTACATAAATAAATAATGCTGTTTATATATATAAAAACAATTGAATATGTGTATGTGTTCAATGAATTTTTTTTTCAAATTAACATCTTAGTTCTACCACATTAGTTACAAATAGATATAGACTTTATAGATTCATCAAATATTTTATTCTCAAATTTATATGTCCTTTGTGAAATAAATGAAACTGTATATATTAAATATAATCCTATCACATGTAACAGTTACTAGTGCATCCCAGGACATACATAGGTCAGGTCCTCCTCAAGGCATCACGGATAACTGGATTTAACTTTCTATCCTAGGAGTCTTCTGTATATTTCTGTGGCTTTTATACTACAATCAGGAGGAAGAATTCTTTTGCTAAAAGCTTCCAAATGACTATGCGAGTAGATTATTTGTAGACTAGTGATATAATATTATTATTTAATATGTGAAGCATGATAAAATAAAATGCTATTGCCATATTTAATTTGTTCAGTAAAGCATTCATTTAGTTATCAAGCATTCATTTTCTTTTTTTAAAGATTTTATTTATTTATTTGACAGACAGAGATCACAAGTAGACAGAGAGGCAGGCAGAGAGAAAGGAAGGGAAGCAGGGTCCCTGCTGAGCAGAGCCTGATGTGGGGCTCTATCCCAGGACTCTGGGATCATGACCTGAGCAGAAGGCAGAGGCTTTAACACACTGAGCCACCCAAGAGCCCCAAGCATTCATTTTCTTTATACAGAAGAGATAGAACAATATTATATAGTAGAAAATACAGTAAATAATCTAGAAACCTTGATCATTTTGTTTTGGCAATTTTAGAACATAAAATTAGCTAAAGCTCAAGTGCAAGTTATATTTGTATCATAGGAGGAAAAGTTAATTAAAAGTTTGTTTATTACCATAGTTTAACACTTCAACGAAATGATAACGAGTCCAAAATCAATGAATATATGAAGTATACAATAAAAACAATAATCTTGAGTGTATGTGACTCACTGTAGGTATTGATAGGCTAGAAATCAAAGGGAAAGTATCTATAGGGTTTGTTCAGTTCCATGCTCATCAGATTAATAGGCTTTCTCATATTTCTTCCTTCACCACATTAATTTGTCTAATGAAGTTTTCAAGAGTTAAAGACAGTGATAGGTTCATGGCTGGAGAGAAGGTACAGAATCTAAGATAGTTCAGCAGTGCTTATTATTTAAGAGAAAGACAGCATGGGAGGTGAGGGGTATATCATGCATCCTGTTTTCACTCCCTTTGTGGAGCACCTACCCTGGAGGTCATGTAATAATAACCAATGACCAAAAAACAATAAAAAAACCCAAACATCCATGTGGAAGTGCCATCCCTGCCTGGAGATGAGTAGACTGCTCAAACAGATCCTGGGCAGGCATCTCAGCCCAGGCCTGTGCTGGGGAAGCTGGTTCATGGCTTTGGGCGCAATCAGGAAGCCAGCAAACTGACGGGAGAGTGCAGCCAGGGTTAACAGGACTGATGATCTTTTTGCAGCCAGGCCGCGGGTGGACACCCGCTCAAGGAGCCAGGCTAGGAGGCTGCCCAGCGCCAGCGCTGGCAAAGCTTGCAGCCCCCGGGGCTTCCCCCCGCGCCCCAGCCAGGGCGGGGCCTCAGGAGGGAGGGGGGCGGGGCGGCGCGGAGAAGGGGCTTTGCTAATTGCCAAAGCGAAAAGGGAGCTCGCGGACGACTCAGGAGGGAAGGGGGCGGGGGCGGGTGGAGGGCGGCGGGGAGAAGGCGCTTTGCTAATTGCCGAAGCTGGAAGTGAGCTCACAGAGGATGTGGCTGAGAGTCTGGGAGGAGGTGGAGGGGCTGGCGGAGGAGGGGCGGGCAGCGCCGCGGTGCTGTGCTGCGGCCCAGTCGGGACTGCAGGACCCACCGGACTCGCCGCCCGTACGCTCCCATGTGAGGCTCCGCTGTCCCGCTCCTGCTGCCTGCTGCCCCTCCCCGCCCCAAGGCTTCTCCGGACCACCCTCTGCACAGGGGTAAAGTGACACCGCGCCGCGCCCTCACCTGGAGCAGAAAGCGCGGACCCGACCTGGGGGCGGAGAGGGAGGTTGTGGAGGCCCAGCCTCCCGGAACCCCAGGGCACCGGGACCACCCCGGACGCTGCGCCAAACCCGGGTCCTCATGGGGTCGGGCTGGGGACAGCGCCTTGCGAGGTGCCCCCCGCCAGCAGGCACGCTAGCACCCATCTTTCCGCAGCCCCATGCGCCCGTGCTGAGGACCCCCTTCCCTCCCCCGCCGTGGCCACGCTGCTTTTGTTCTGGACTTGGGATCCCAGGTGGAAACTAGTCCCTCAGACCTCCCTGGCAGCAAGGAGGGCAGGGAGGGATTCTTGGTTTTCTGCCCTGGCTCCTCCTCTCTCCCCATTCACAAGCCTTTTGGCTTCCCTTTCCTCTCCTCATTGTCAGTTTTCTGAAATGATTTTCTTCTGCATGTTGACCCAAAGAGCTATTTCATGAATGAATATACACGAAACTGAGTTGGGGCCCACCTGTGAGAGCCCACCTGTAGAGGCCTTTCATTAGAATGGTCTCTGGTTCTAGCCTCAGTTCAGAATACTGCATGTACCTGAGGACCAAGTCCAGATGTTTCTTTCATCTCTGACTTGAATTTGAAATCCTCCTCAGACTTCAGCTTCCAGGATTTCTCCAGTCCTTGCTCTCCCACTGTCTTGGTGGGGATCCGCCATGAGTGTTGAACACAGGAATGAATGAATGATATATACCCCAGACTGCTGGGGCTTTGTCTTCTTTTGCTGAGGTTGGAAAGGCTTGGGAGAGACCCCCTGTATGCAGATAGAGAGCTGCATGCAATTGCTTAGATAAACGTGTTCCCCACTTAATTGCTTGGGCATTGAACATTTCGCCCTTAACCTGTGGCTTGAGCAGTTAAGAGGAGACAATCTGGAGGTGAATCAGAAGATGGCTGAATCCACATGGGTTTGGGAGATTTTCCTGTAGATTCAAAGGAAAGATATAAATTCTTCCAGTGGGGAGTGGTAAACTTTTTATCGATGGGAGATGGAAAATAAATGGTCTGGTTAAACTTTCCCGCCCCCTCAAAACCCATTATTTGAAAACACAAAAAGCAAAGTGAAGGGAGAAATCCTCCCACTCCCATTCCCACTCACCTCCATAGCCATCTCCTCTTCCAAGAACCTAACAGACAAGGTGCCAAGAAGTGTTAGGTACCAGCAGTGGTCTCAGATCTCATTCAAGAATCATGGTGAAAGGCTTTCAAATAGATTGTGGGGGAACAGGGGTCCAATTAGGGGGGACAAGTTTAAGGTTTGCCTGGTCCCCTAAAAATTAATGGCACTAGAGAAGATGACCTTTGGGAACTATAGCTTAATGGATACAATGTGTTAAAAGCTTCAGTGAGTCATGGTGGGAAGAGGCTATGAGGGCAGCAAACACAGTCCTAGATGATGTTATTAATAGCATTATAGGCTCTAGATTTCCTGTGGTGGTGTTCTTGGCAAGACCAGCCTGGCCAAAGTGGATACTCTCAACCTGGAACAGAGGGTCTTGGAGATGCCAGCACGTGAGGTATGATGAGAGGGTAAAATGATAGGAGGTGTCCTTTGGAAGGACTGACTCCTTGACTTTAAAATGGAGAACTCAAATCTGTACGTGAAATCTTTCTGGCTACAAAGAGGGCCAAGGCCTCCTAAGGCCAAGGTCTCCTCGTCACTTTCAAAGATGTCGAAGAATATATTCAGACATTTCAAAGATGTCCTCATATCATTGGTTCCCACTCTGGAATTCTATCAATAAGGTGAGAGTTCCTCTAGTTGAAAAAGAGATCTAAAAAGACTTCCCTTTCTCATGTAATTTCTGTAACCTCCAGGACACACCCACCTCCCCCTTCCAGCTCTGTAATGAAGCCACAGCTGGTGCCAATTTGTGGAACTCCTTAAAGGCTATTCTCCCTTATATACCCCGGGACCAAGTTCCCATGCTCCCTCACCCGATTTTCTGCACTCACCTCCCACCTGGTGTGTTCACACCTGCAAGTGCCTTTTACCAACCCCTTTGCCAAAAGGCAGCCAGAGTGACCTTTCAAAGACCTATCAGTTCCTGGCATTTGTCTCCATAGAAATCTGCACTGATCTTCTAACAAATTCTCAGTCCTCCAAAGGCACCCATAATCCTCCCATCAGTCTATTCATACCCCTCCAACTGACTGATGCCTGTTCTGCCCCATCTCTCTGCCCTTCAACCACACGGCCTCCTTCTTCCTGTGGAGACCTCTCATGGCACCTGCCTCCAAGCACAGGTGATTCCCATTGATGGGAAGACCCTCTTCTCTCCCCCATCTCCCCACTCCAGTTACTCCCACTTATTCGTGAGCTCACAAGCCCCATGGTACACACTCTCTATGCAGCCTGCTCTCTCTTTTCTAGCACTGGCCTCCGTTTCTAGCTGTGGTTGTGTCATGGATGTCCTTCCCCAGCCAGCCTCCAAGCTCTCCTTCCCTTTAGCTCCAACACCTGACACAGTGCCTGGCACGTAGTAAGCCCTGGCTAGCTTCTAAGAGCCTCACTGAGGGACTGAAAGCATTTTAAAAATGTCACTACGTAGGCTCCAAACTGTAGGCAGAAAAAGCTTTGCCTGGATTGACATTTTAGAGACGTATTGGTCAAGTTGGATGTGTTCACTGACTTTGCCTTGTAAAATTAAAAAAAAAAAAAAGGACCTCTGTATCGCTTCGCATCTACCGAAGGCGCATGTATACTACTAGACCACGTTATGAGCTTAATGGAAGGAGACAAGATGTTTTAGCTAAGAAAATGTATAAGACTGTTGAGGTCAAGTGGGAGGAAACAATCCGCATGTTGGAGCATTGCTATCTTACTCTATCACAGCCACTCTTAAAAATCTGACACGGGGTGAGTCAGAATTGTCTGTCGGAGATGAGTTAGATCTGGCTCATGTTCCTACAGACATGAAAGCCAGAAACGAAGAAGGAGGCTTTGAAAGCGTGGGTTGAGGAGGCCGTGTGGTTCACTGCGATGAGCTAAGTGCCCAGGGCCACCAGCAGACATGCGGCCTGTGTCCCTCCTTTGTTCTGGGGTCCCTCTTGCACCATGTGGTGAGGCTGGTGGCTGGGAGAAGCTCAGGACAAGACCTGGTGGCATCTTAATTCTCCCACCCTCCTGTGGGCTCCAGTAGGTCCCAAGGGACAGCCTGCCTTCCTTGCAAAGCCCAGTAGCACTGGGAGCAGAAACTGGGGCCAAAGAGTGAGCACCCTGTTTGACAAGCTGGACCAGCCACCTCTTCTTCAGATGCAGGGGGAGCCCTGGCATGCTGACTCCTCCCTTCTCCCTTTCCCCTTTCCTCTCTTCCTCCCTCTTTCCTTCCCCTCTCTCCTTCCCTGGTGGTGCCCTTTCCCAATGCCCACTTCATCCCTTTTCCTTTCTACATGCCTGTCTTCTAGAGTTTCTTCTCTTTCCTCCCCAATACTTCCCTTCATCTGAATCTCCTCTTTGGTTCCTTTGTCCCTGCTCTCTGCTCCTCCTCCCCTTCCCTGGCTCCTGTTCAGCTCCATTGCTAATGCAGGCAGAGCTGGATTAACATGCTCACTTGCTAGCTCAGCCACCCTCCAGAGAAGTCACTCTTCGGTGGCCACCTTCCTGACCCTCTGGTCGCTTCTCCACTTGTTCAGATATTGCTCTGAAGTCTGAGGAGGACAGAGCGGGGCTGCCACAGAAGCAGGCCAGAGGAGAAACCAAACCATGTGTCCACACTGTCCCCCAGCACTGCTGCTCTGAGAGCTTCCTGAGTCCTCAACAGGGTTACGATTTAGGGGCTTCTTCAGAACCGGGAGTGAAAACAACCATAGGTCAAAAGAAAAGCTACGGCCCCCACACAAAAATAATAATCACAAATGAAAACTATGTTAACTCTGAGTCCCAAAGTCGAAAAATTGCCTTGAATCTGTCACTAGAAAGCACCCAAGGCCTCACTCTCTGGGTTCTGGGTTCCCTGGGAATGGCAGGAGGCTCTGACAGGCGCGTGGGAGTGCGGAACTATGGGGGCTAGCCTGCCGGCTGGCAGGGGGGAGGAGGGGGTACCTCCTGTGGCGATGTCCTGGCCCGACCCCCTGCGGACAGGGTGTGGCGCGGCGTCCGGGGTGGTCCTGGTGCCCTGGGGTTGGCGGGAGGCTGGGCCCCGACCACCCCACACCCTGCTCCTGTCCTGCATTTTCTGCTTCAGGTGAGGGCGCGTCGCGGTGTCACTTTACCTGTGAGCAGAGGGTCCTCCAGAGAAGCCATGGGGCGGGGAGGGGCAGCAGGCGGCCTGAAGGCCTGAACGGGAACGGGACACCGCGGCGTCAGGGGCTAGGCTGCAGCGTGGGAGCACAGGGGCAGCGAGTATGGTGTGTCCTGCAGTCCCGAATGGGCTGCAGCACAGCACCCTGGCGCTGTGCACCCCTCCTTCCCGCCTGGGCAATTAGCAAAACCCCTGCTCAAGGCCGCCCCCGACCCGCCCCCCCCTTCCCTCCTGAGTCCTCTGAGAGCTCACTTCCAGCTTTGGAAATTAGCGAAGACCCTTCTCTGCTCCGGCCCCGCCCCCTAACTTCTGAAACCTGAGCCATGGCTGGGGTGTGGGGCTAAGCCCTGGCATGCTACTGCATTGCCAGCACCAGCGCTGGGCAGCCTCCTAGCTGGGCTCCCTGAGCGGGTGTCCACGTGCAGCCTGGCTGCGAATAGATCATCAGTCTTAAACGCCGGCTGCACTCTTGGGTCAGTTTGCTGGCTTCCAGATTGCGCCCAAAGCCAGGAACCAGCTTCCCCAGCACAGGCCTGGGCTGAGATGCCTGCCTGGGATCTGTCTGAGCAGTCTCCTCCACTCCAGGCAGGGATGGCACTTCGACCTGGATGTTTGGGTTTTTGGTTTGTTTTTTTTGGTCATTGGTTATTACATGACCTCCAGGGTAGGTGCTCCACAAAGGGAGTGAAAACAGGACGCCATATATAAGCATACAGCCATTCTAGAAAAATAGCTTGGGGTTCTCCTGGAAACGCTGCATTGGTCCTTGCACTATGGTTTAATAGAAAAGGGATTATGCACCAAGTTACTTAAATGAGCATAGGTTGAAATCGTTTACTGAGAGTAAATATTTTAAATAGTTATATTTTAACTAAATCTATCATCAATCATAAATCTATTACACGAAGGTTACAGGCAATTTAAAAGCAAGAGCACTCTCTTCAGGGTTTTAAATAATCCCTGTCTGTCTTGGCACATGAGAATGCAAAGATAGGAAATGGTTTGTAAAAGATCATATAATAGCTTTTACTAATTCTATTTATTTGACAGACAGAGATCACAAGTAGGCAGAGAGGCAGGCAGAGAGAAAGATGGGGAAGCAGGCTCCCCGTCAAGCAGAGAGCCTGATGAAGGGCTTGATCCCAGGACCCTGAGATCATGACCTGAGCCCAAGGCAGAGGCTTAACACACGGAGCCACCCAGGTGCCCCCAGATGAAATACATTTCTGACTTAGAAACTTCAGATAGAATTATTTTGTCCATGATGACAACTGAAAAAAATGTGTCATCCCTAAACCTAACCTTAAACCCTACCAACGCTGAAACCTAAGCTGACCTTAAAGCCCAAACTAGAACCCTGAATCCCAAACCTGGAATGGAACCCAAAGCCTGTACCTGAGCCCTGGATCCAAGCCCTGAACCACGAACCCAAACCCTAAACCAGACCTCCAAGTCATGAAACCTGAACCCAAATCTCAGCATGAAGTCAAACCCCAAATTTGACCTTGAACTTTATCCCATAAGCCCTGAGTCTTAAAGCCTAAATCATAAACTTAAAGCCCTAAACTATAACTCTGTTCCCTTGTCCTTCACTCTAAACCCTCACCCTAACACTAAACCCAAAGCCTGATCTAGAACTCTGACTAAAACCTGAACCTGAACCCAAATTCAAACCCTTCACCACACTTTGCATATGCACTTGCCATTGATGGATATTTGCAGTTTCTACCTTTTGATTCTTGTGAACATTGTTTGGGTTGGGGGCTAGGGTTAGGGTCTTGGATTAGGGTAGGGTCCAGGCTTGAGACCAAGTTGAGGTCAGAGTGTGGGTCTGCATCAGGGCCATGTTCAGTGACACTGTTTGGGTCAAGGACTGTTGTAATTCCACATTGTTTCCAATTCATTGTTCCTTAGCTATTTGGGGGGAAGTTGGGGGGTATTGGGCTCCATGCAGCTTGAATTTCCGGAATGAAATGGCATCAGCTGGACCCGGGGAGGGAGCAGGACCTTCCACTGAAGGGTGAGCTCCCACAGTCCTGCACTGCCTTGCACCGCCTGCAGAGGGCGCCAGACCCCAGCTCCCGCCCTGAGCCCAGGCTGCACAGCCACAGCTGGGACCAGAGCCCCGCCTCTTCAGGACCCACTGTGGAGACTTCTGGAGAATGTGGGGCGCCTCCCACCCTGACAGGACAAGCTGAGGAGGGTGTGGCTCTGCATCCACACTGACCGGACCCGTTGTGGAGGACGCGCCCACACTGGCAGCAGTCCAACCTCCTAAGGACCAGATGCTGGAGGAGCTGAGGAGAAGCCGCCTGAGTGCACTGTCAAGGGGTTCGTGGTCTCAGGACCCCACAGAGGAAGGGCGCCCTGTGTAGACACTGGGGCTTCCGTCGTTTTGTGTGAGGAGACGTGGCCTCCTGCTGTGCTGTGCGCGGGGCTGTGGGGTCCCCCCTTTCTGGGCTCAGGTGCTCCTCGGTCCTCGTCTGTGTTTGTGTGCTCGCGGATTCGGTTCCTGGGGCTCCTCAGATGGTCTGCAGTCAGGGAGCATCAGCCTTCTTCGGTGCTTGTGCTCTCCCCACCTCAGTCCTGCGGGGTCCTTCCCGTGTCCACACCCACTCCAGGCTTGCGCCGAGTCCAGAAATTCGGGAGCCAGAGTGAGGACTCTGTAGACGGTTTTGGGGAGAGTAGGTATTTTCCCAGTGTGGGTTCTACCCTGAGCACAGTGCCTCCCCATCTCCGTGTGTACCCCTCCCTGTCTGTCGTCATTGTTGCAGGGCTGTCAGAGGACAGGTCTGTCACCTTCTTGGTTCAGGGGCCTCCCGGGTATCTTGCTGTCTTGGATGCAGGTGTAAATGAGATCGTTCTCCGCAGTCTCTTTTTGATGATTCCTTCCGAGCACGTAGGAGTGCCACTAATTTGTGCATATTGATTTTGTTCCTTGCAAGATCTTGAATTTATTTGTTCGATTGGCCTTAAACTCAATCTGCCAGTTATTTGACCAGCAGCATGGATTTAATTGGGAAGAGCAGAGAATGGCAGTCTGGGCTGAGCAAGCTAAGGTCCCATCACAGGCAAGTGCGAGAAACAAAGGAGAGTAACATTATTTCATGGAGGAGGAAGAAGTTGGGAAGGGTGCTTGAAGGAAAGTCCCTTGGAGAAAGGCAGGGTGATGGAGAATTCTCACCAGCTGAGCTGCAAAGCTCCTACAAAAAGTCAGGAGATGAACCTCCAGCTTCCCGTGTGGGGCCTGGAATTGGTGAGTCCCTCCTGTGGGGAATTGCAATGTGGAGTCTGTAATGGGCACTGAGCAGCAGGCGCCCCCTTCCAGCCTCCCCTTCTGGCATCCCCAGTCCACTTTACTGGGGCTTCCCTTCCTGCTTTTGCACAGTTCTAACCAGCTTGTGGTGGAACGTTGTGGAAAAACTGAAATTCCAAATCCACTGCTTCTACTGCACCTGAGATACAGGGGCCCATGATTTAATTCTCCCACGAGTCTCTTGCTAACATGTGTCCTCTCCATGTTGGGTGACCTGGATCTGGGAGGGCTTGGACTCCATCCCAAAGTCTGATGTTCTCTCTGCTTCCGTGTCGTCGTGCTAACATGGTTGTTTGGAAGATTCATTTCCTCTGTGGTGATTTCAAAGTGCAGTCAGCTTGTTATAGCAGCACAAATACGTGCTGTCTCCACACTCAGATTCCCCAGCCGTCATTTCTTTACCACGTTTGCCACTTCACACGGGATGCTTCAGTGTGTTTGATCCCACACCAGGACAATGTCCTGCAGAACCACCACATAACCTGATATGAGGACATCATTACAGAACCCATCCAAGGGTTAGTGTTAGGAACCAGGGACATGGCAGGACTGACCTGAAGACCCCATGGAGAGCTGTCAGGGTGGCTGAGTTGACAGTGGAGGTGAGGGTGAGTGTCTGGCTCTGGCTTTGTGTCCAGGAGTCAGCTCTGTGTGGGTGTGTCCTCAGCTAGGCATGCAGATTTCTGCTCCTCTGAATCCTTTCCGGAGTTCCAAATGGCACAGTTTCCTTCTGGGCAGCAGGCTGAGTCCTCTGGGATTGCCCATGTGTCCCCAAATTGTAGGGCACCTACTGCAAGGCCTTTGGGGTCACAATCCTGAGAACCGAACCAAACCAAAGGTTATGGTTAGGGCCCACCACATGGCAGGCCCGATCTGCCAGCACTCTGTCCATCTTTCTGGGGGAGGAAGCAGTCGAGGGATTTGTTCAGGGTGAGTGTCAAGCTCCAGGTTTGCATCCAGTGGCCTGCTGAATATGGGGGTGTCCAGAGGTAGGAATGCAGATTTCAGTTCCTCTGAATCCTTTCTGGAGTTCCAAATGGCATGGTTCCTTTCAGGGTGGCAGGGTGAGTTTTATGGTGTTCCTCACTGTCCCCAATCTCTGAGGCTTTGGAGCCAGGCCGTCGGGGACACACCTCTCAGGACAGAATCTAGGCTTAAGAGTTTGTGCCTATGGGCATGGCTGCACTGATCTGAAAGCACTGTGGCGAGGATCACAGGGGTCTGAGTTGAGAGCATGGTTCAGGATCAGTATCAAGGTCTGGGTTTGTGTCCAGTGGACCGCTGAATGTGGGGGTGGTCTCAGATGTCCAAGACGATTTCCCCTACTCTGAATCCTTTCCAGCATTCCAAATAGCCTGGTTTCCTTCTGGGTGGCAAGCTGAAATCTCTGGGATTTCTCAGGTCTTGCCATTGCCCTTGCAAGGGCAAGATACTTTTTACAGTAAAAGAATTCACCAGATGAGCTGAACAGCAGAAAAGACACAGCTCAAGAGTTAATCAGTGAACAGGAATATCATGCCAAAAACTTCTTTGATAACACACTACAGAGCAAGGGAAGATAGGAGAGAAAGCTGAGATATAAAGGACAAACCCTCCAACTTTCCAACATCATTCCCTACTTGTTTATTTCCATTGCTGTCAGCTCCTTCCCAGTCAAAAATATGTCACCTGAGCCAGCCTTTTTTCTTCCTGAGATTGGGGCACTGCAAAGCCCACCAGAGGGGCCAAGGGCACCCCTATACCTGCTGAGCTGAGCCCATTTGTACCCCAACCATGAGGAGGTACCAGCCTGTCCCCCTGGTGCTCCATGGTCTGTGGCAGTCCTTCCTTCTGGACCCTGCTTTGCTGCTCTATTTTCGCTAACCCTGGTCTCAAACTAGGGATTGCTCCTGGAAGAGGAACTCAGGGAGATGAGGCTCAGGAGGGTCTCCCTGCCTGGAATCTTCGTGTGAGGAGTGCACAGCCAACAGATTTTGCCCAGGGACTTGCAAAATGCAGAGAGGCAGATTTCTTTTCTCTCTTTCTCTCTCTCTCTAGCCTCATACTAACCAGGAGTTCTTAGAACTTTCTTCAGTGACTTCTAGGTGTAGCTTGGCCACTTTTTCACAGAAAGGCCACTTGAGCATGATGAAACACACGTATAAGCAATTACATTAAAAAAAAAAAAAACAATAAGCCAATGCACACAGACCTTTGACAGCAGCACAGGACGCTCAAGGGACCAGAGTCCCTACCTTGGGCAATAGTGGTAGAGGCCGGGTTCTGCCATGCAGGTCCCTAGACCTTTGGCAGTTTCCACGATTGCAAATCCAGACATGCAGAATCCTGAGGGACAACCTACTAACTGCAAAAGAGCAAAAATTCATCAGGATTCAGAGAGTGGAAATCCATTTGTACTGGAAAAGAAAGAAGTAGGCTTGCTGTGAATCCAGCAGGGAGGACAGGCATAGATAAAGGCTGGTGTATGGGTCACGGAAACTATTGTTTCTCAAGGGTCCTGCTGTCTCTGTAAAATGCTATGAGGACTGTCTCTTGGGGACCTCCTGCTTTCCTACCAGTGACACCCCCAGATTCTGCTTTGCTAGTCCCATGGATTCCTGGGGATACCCAGTTGATAAGCTATGCTGTCCTCATGACAACACTTGCTAATGGACTGAATGTTTGTGTCTTGTCCCAATTCAGATGTTGAAGCCCTGACCCTCAAGGAGTGCCATCAGGAGGTATGGGCTTTGAGAGGTGGTGAGGTCATGAGATTGGAACACTTGTGAATGAGATAAAAGCACTTCTGAGAAACGACCTGAGAGATTGTTCTGCCAGCTGTCATCCATGCAAGTCTACAACAGAAATATGGGCATTTGTAGATAATGAAGCAGTCTCTTGCTAGATATCAGATCTCCCAGGATCTTGCTTTTGGACTTCTCAGTCTCTAGAACTGCAAGGAATAGTACATGTTTTGCTGTTTCAGCCACCCAGTCTGTCATCATTTGTTGCAGCAACTTGAACTGAATAAAGCAGAGCCCAAGTCCTGGTTAATCCCTGCTTCTACTCATTTCCCCTCAGAAAGAGCTTCTAATCCAGAACTGACCTCTGCTTTCCATACACGTGCTTCAGACTCCTTCTGTGAGAGCCCAGACTTTGTAAAAGACTCCTCCCTCATGGCAACCAGCATTCTGTGACTCCTGAGGACTGTCCTCCCTGACTGTATTGAGTCAATCAAACTGATTTTGATTCTGGAGTCCCAGGATCAAGGACTGCATCAGGCTCCCAGCTTCATGGGGAGTCCGCTTCTCCCTCTGACCTTCTCCCCTCTCATGCTCTCTCTCTCACTCTCTCTCTCTCTCTCAAATAAATAAATAAAAATCTTTTAAAAATCTGATTTTAACAGACCATAAGCTTGTTCTTGCTGGTCTTTGGAAGATTAGGCATTAGCCCTTCGGAGAAAGTTCTGAATGGCTGCTTCATGAAGGGGTGAACTGTGTCCCCAAAGTCTCTTTTTGCTGCCTTCTAATCACAGATGCTGAGACAAATCCTCCCAGGTGCTGGTTTTTCAAAGCACTTAATGCTTTGGCTTTGAAGTTCCTCACTTGACAGTTCTGCTTTAATCAGTTTGTGACAAAACAGCCAATTGGTGGTGGATGCAAAGTGCACTGATAAAGTTAATATCAGGGAACAATTTTTTGAGTGTCATGCATGTGCACGTGTGTGCACACACATATCCATGTGCTAAGCATTATGGTAAATGTCTGACAAGAACTAAAACATCAAAAAGTCAGGATACCCCATTAGCTGATATTTTTATTATTCCTACATCCTAAACTATGAAAAACAGGGTCAGAGAATAAGAAGTGGCAAAAAGAATCAAGATTTGAGGCAGTTCGATTTCTCAGCCAGCCTTGATCAATAGGCATGTACACCTGTGTCTAGTTTCAGCTCTGTGTAACCTTGCCATAACCTTGGATAAGCCATTCATCTCTCAAGTTCAGGTTCTTGGTCCAAGGAGGGAAGGGGCACAGGTTGAGTACCTCCAGTGGGACTTCCTGGCAGGCTTGTTCATCCAAGCATTCCTGTTTCAGTTTGAGTAATTGAAGCCAGTCTTTGTTTTACCGAAGGCCAAGCTTGTCCAGTGTGTCCATGCCACCAGCCAACAGCATTTGTCCATGCCATGTAACAACTGAGCAACATTCATAGGAATGGGGGGAGGAAAAGATGTCCACAGGTGTTGACAGATGTTCTGCATGGAGGAACAGGAGCTGGGGCCATCACCTGCTGTTTCTAGTGGCCTTCTCTGTCGAGTTAAAATAAATGGCAATTATTTGCAATGACAGGGGTGAAAGTAGAGGGTATTATGCCAAGCGAAATAAGTCAGTCAGAGAAAGACAATTATCATATGATCTCACTCATATGTGGAGTTCAAGAAACAAACCAGAATCATAGGGGAGTAAAGGAAAAAAATAAAACAAGATGAAGTCAAAGAGGGAGACAAACCAGAAGAGACTTTAAAAAAAAAAGATTTTTATTTACTTATTTGACAAACAGAGATCACAAGTAGGCAGAGAGGCAGGAAGAGCGAGAGAGGAGGATGCAGACTCCCCAGGGAGCAGAGAGCCTGATGTGGGGCTCGATCCCAGGACCCTGAGATCATAACCTGAGTTGAAGGCAGAGGCTTTAACCCACTGAGCCAGCCAGGTACCCCTCAGAAGAGACTCTTAATCACAGTAAACAAACTGAGGGTTCTTGGAGGGGAGAGGGATGGCTGGATGGGGTAACTGGGTGATGGACATTAAGGAAGGCATGTGATACAGTGAGCACTGGGTGTTACAAAAGACTGATGAATCACTAACCTGTATGTCTGAAACTAGTATTATATGTTAATTAATTGTATTTAGATTAAAATTTTCTTTAAAAATAATTTTAAAATAAAATAAGTAACAATCCAATAATGATCAGAGTTATCCAGCAGGGAGTATCAGATCTAGAAGTCAGTTAAATTTAAGGGGCTTGCCGAAGTTTAGGAGAGTCACGCTAGGTCATTTTCCTGTGTGGGGAAGTCTTCAGGGGCAGTTCCAAAGACAAAGATTATTAATATTTCTCCTTCCCCCATTCCTCCTAGAGCCAAAGATGTTTCCTCCACTCACCCACTGGCCCTGTATGTAGGTGTTGCTTTCTCTCTACCAATCAAAAAATCAGTGAGTAACTATAACTTCACCTTTTCCAATATCCCCCTACCCCCGACCTTTGGTCTTTAATGGCCATGGGCAACAGGGACAAAGACATTTTTTAAAAACTTACAGAGATCTATTATGCTCTACTACCTTGGCCCGCATGGGCCACTGCAAAGGGATTCTGTGAACCGTGTACTCAGATGAATGGTCATTATCTTCAAAAAGGCAGGGGCAGTGATAGACACAGGAACCAAAAAAGCAAGAGTTAATGGACCATCAGAATAATGGAGTACCAACACTTTTATGTCCTTGGCTTGAATCCTCAAGGTCCAGTGTCTCAACAAAATTTTCATTTTGGTCTCATCTGCCTCACTTGTACACCCCTGGGCCAGTTGGCAGTTATACTGAGAACCGGAAATTTTCCTTAGAAGAGAGAAAGAGTATTTGTCAGGTAAACCAAGGAAATGTCCATTATAGGAAGTTAGGCCTTTTGTCATGGTACTCCATTAGCACCCTCCTGACTGTTAAAGAAAAAAAAATATTGTGACACCCATTAAAGAGAGTAAGGAAGATTTTATTCAAGGGATGCTACTATGATGAGATTTTATTGTATAGTATGGGAGAGAAATCTGGCTCAGCTCAGACAAATGGAGATTTACAGCTAAAGAGCATGGTGGGGATCACTGAATGTAAAATTAAGATGGAACATCAAGGGTAAGGATGAAGGGATTCTGGCTAAACCATCTGGACAGTAATATTGTTGAAGGAAGGCTAGGGTCATAAACTATTGAGATCAGGGGATAAGGAATTTTTTAAAAGACTTATTAATACATTTTAGAGAGAGGGAGCAGGGGTAGGGGTAGAGGGAGAGGGAAAGAGAATTTTAATCAGACTCTTCACTGAGCATAGAGCCTGAGGTGAGGCTTAATCTCAGGACCGTGAGATCATGACCAGAGTAGAAACCAAGAGTCAAACGTTCAACCAGCTGCACCAACCAGGTGCCCTGGGAATAAGGGATTGGATCAGATATTAAGGGTTATAGATACTGAAGCACCTGGGTGGCTTAGTTGGTTAAATCTCTGGCTTTGGCTTGGTCATGATCTGATCCCAGGATCAAGCCTGGCATTGGGCTTGCTGCTCAGTGGGGAGTCTGGTTCTCTCTCTCCCTCTGCTATTCCCCCTGCTCAGGCTCTCTCTGTGTCAAAATAAATAAATCTTAAAAAAAAAAAGTGGTAAGATACCAGGGGTGAGAGATAAGGAATTTGATCAGATATCAAGAGTAGGATAGAAGATTGCTGAAAAATGACCAAGCAGATTTCTTGCTAAAACTGGGCTAAGTGGGCGGAGCCTAAGGTCAAGGCTAGACAGAAAGAGGACTCAGAGGAACTTGACTCGAGTCTGGTCAAGGAGAAAATCTTCATCATCCATGACCATTGTATTTTCTGCAGTCACACATTTTACTAATTCTTTTATCAGACATTCAGTGAACGAGAAACATGAACAGAGCAGCAATAATATAACAAATGTAAGCGCTCTAGAAGAGACAAAGGCAGTATGGGAATCCACCTCATCAGATTTAGAATATGCATGACTCCATGACTGAATTACTACCACTGCTTGACTGTTGAGATTAAGATGTAGTACAGAGGATCAGAGGGAAGGGAGGGAAATCTGAATGGGAGTCATCAGAAAGGGAGACAAGCCATGAGGCACCTTTAACTATAGGAAACAAACTGAGAGTTGCTGGGGGGGAGGGGAGTGGGAGACATGGAGAAACTGGGTGATAGGCATTAAGGAGGACACGTGATGTGATGAGCACCAAGGGTTATCCACAACTGATGAGTTACTGAATTCTCTGAAACCAATGATGTACTATCTAATGGCTAATTGAATTTAAATATCTAAAAAAGGCACTTCAAAAAAAAAGATGTAGCATAACTCACAATATCCTTTGAGTGGAAGAATGTGCGGACTTTCCACACCTCTGCTGTCCAAGTCCCATGGCTAGTAGCCACATGTGGCTAATGACCACTTAAAAGGTGGCCAATTCAAATGGAGAAATGCTGTAAAAGCAGAATAAACACTGGCTTTCAAAGACATATTGTAACCAAAAGTCAGAGAGTATTGCCACCCTCACATCACAAACATCGCATGACTTCTACAGCTAATGAGAGTGGGACCCAAGATGAGAGAGGTCAACCTGAAAGTCCATGATGTCAGAAAGAACATGGAGAAGAAAGAGTCACAATCCTGGAGTGGATGGGCTGAGGACTGTCAGAATGCCTTTTTTTTTTTTGGTGATTCTGTATACGGACAAGGAGAATTCACTGGAGATGACATCTGTATGCCTCACATTTTCAAGGGAAAATTATGAAAACGCATATAGACCCACAGCCATAGTTTAATTATGTTTGAAATATATTCAGAACTACTCCAGTCAGTAAATTGCATATTTTCACATTTAGCTTCTCAATTTTCTCTTCGGCACCTCCCATTCTTGAAATCCCAACACAAATCACATCTCTTGCCTAAGGACCATAAACTACCTCACTATCAAAGGCTACAGTTCATTCATTCATTTGATTCATTCAAAGCAACCTAATCTTGAGTGATGTCTTAGGCGCTCTTCTAGGGACTGGTGACACGGTGAACAAAATAGGTAAAAATCTCACTTTCATGGAGCCTCTCTGGTATTTAGGGGAAAATCTTTCCTTATCAACATGAAAATACTTTTTATGGATGTTGCTTAGAATTTCAGTTTTTTTTTTTTTCTTGACAGTATCTCAGGTGATCATCTTTGAGGTGGTTCTCCTGAAAATACCTTTGGGGGGTACTGACTCGACTTTCTGAGTCAGACACTTTCCTAAAGACAGGGGTCAAAGGAAAAGTGACAACTGTCACTCTTGCAGTAAGAACAGGGATCACAATGCTTGAAACAGATATGCTGCTCAGCTGTCAGAAAGTCCACAAGGCTCCAAATGTGTGTGGCCAACTAACGGAACCTGTAACTCAGAGGTTATCATCCTGAGAGCAATGGGAAATCCCTCTAGTTAAGGACTCTCCTTGACGGAAGCTTGACAATGGCCTTGATTTACTTACTATGATGTTTAGGTAATTATACACATTAAGAAAAGTGCACAAGGCACTTACATTTCCATGATACCATCAAAGATATTGTTGTTTTATTAAAATGTTACATCTAGAGTTGTAACGTATAGAGTAGTTAAGTCAATCACTATGAGGTACAGGTGAGACTATTGTAACAGCCATACTTCCATAAAAAAGAAAATTTTTTTGTGGTTTCTGATCTAGGAATCAGCCAGTGAATAATTCTATATCAGTGTCCAGTTACCGGGCTAAACATGTAATCTATTTATATTTCTGAGGGTAAGCTGAATTGTGATCACTGAGCCAGCTGTATTCTAGTAACTACTCATTTACCCAACATAACAGATATAAGAAGGTAAAAGGCTTCTAAGGAGACTGGTTACTTATATTTTGAACCACATTTTGGCAGGTATAACTTGCAACTTGTGCTTAGTGGTAAGATTTCTGATATTTACTTTCTCCTTCCTTTGGCAAGTCAAGTTAGTTAAAAAGTAATTAGAGTAGAGTCCATTGTTTTTCTTAAATGCTTACAGAGATATAGAACTCTCAAGTTTCTTTACTAGACAGGATTAGATCACATTAGTGATAAAGATCAGAATGATTTACATTGCTAAAACGAGAACTTCCTGTCAGTTTGGAGAAAGCTCATTTTTATAACCAACATATTGGCTGGGCTAGAGATTAATGAGTGCTATGGGTGGGGTGATGAATGTGATATATTCAATGACCTGTGGAATTTGTTCTGTAATTTCCCCACTCCTCTGGTCAGCAGAGCGTCTTCTTCAGTACCCAGCACTGCCCATAACTGCATTCAGAAAATCACTCTCCAAAAATGGTTATTTGTTTTGCCTTTTTTATAATTTTTTAAAACATTTGATTTATTTACATGTCAGAGAGAGGGAATGAGAGCACAAGCAGGGGGAGCAGGAGAGGGAAGGGGAGAAGCAAGCTTCCTGCTTGGTGGGATTGCACAAGGGCTGAAGAAGACAGAATGGGAAGGGGACAAGGAGAATAGTGGGTTTCAGATTCTTGGGAACAGAGCCCACATCTATTTCTATGTTTATCTCACTGCTATAAACCCAGGTCACAGCAGAGTGCCTGCAGCAGAGTCATGGAAGTGCTCCAGAACTGATAACTATTGCTATTTATACTACTAACATTCCTCCACAAAGGGCCAAGTGTCATAGCTTCTCCCAGTTCCCCACACTGAACGCAATGAAGAATCAAACTATCGGGTGAAGGATGGCGAGGGGCATTTAACAGGACCCAGATCACAGGAGCCATATTGTATTGCAGGACCAGGGGTCTTACCAGTGACTAGGTATTCACTCCTCTTGAGAGGCTAGCTCCTTGGATCTCCCTCTTCAATCCTCTGAACCCATGTCTGGCATCAGAAACAAAAGTAAACATAACGTATCGCCCTTGTTTATTTTTTACTATTATTTGTTACAGAGGAAGAGAGAGATCACAAGCAAGGGGAGCTGCAGGCAGAGGGAAGGCAGGCCCCCCACTAGAGCCTGGTATGGGATCCAATCCCAGGACCCTGGGATCATGACCTGAACCAAAGGTAGATGCTTAACTGAGTAAGCTACCCAGGCGTCCCTTATTGTCCTTCTTTAAAATTTAATGTATTCTCTCTCCCTCTCTCTTTGTCCCCACTCTGTCACTCATACTCACACAATCACAGAGTCACAGACAATAGCAAGGCATTTCCCATTCTAATTCGCTAAGGCACTATGAGCTTAAGCTCAATAGAATCACTTTGCCAGCTGCTGCTCTACCATGCCCTGATCCCTTCTCTATCCCAAAGCTCGATCTGTAACTCAAGTGTCATGGTGGTGGCTCTTTCTGCCCTCCCTCCACAAGGCTGTCATCAGCACACTCTTCCCCGTGGCTCCACTCCCCAGCACTGGCTGCCTTTGGTCTATGGGTATGCCCTCTCCTAGAGCTTTTCCACTCTCCCTGAGGGGAAGACAACCCTTACCTCTCCCCGGTGGCTGTCACGTGTCCACTATATATTGTGACGATCAGCCCGATTAAGAGATTGGGAACTAAAAGACCGGCTTCTGCTTATGGATCAAACTAACTCTGGGGCTTGGGACACATGACAGCAGCACATGGTGGTAGAACTGAGATGGTTAGGGAGTTAATCTGCATTTTCACATCTGGTCAGCAGCAGAACAAAGAAGACACCCCAGATCTCCTATCTCCCAGAAGAGTACTCTTCAAGTAACTTACAGCACCATCCTTCTCCAGCTTTGGAAGTGGCACTTTTCCAACCCCAAAGTCTTGATTCTAGGCAGCACTCCGAGAGATACTCCCTCCAGAATCACCCCTGGCTGGAAGTAGTGGTCGGCCAAGGCCTCCCAAATATCTTCCCTTCAGAGTTGCGCTTGCATCAAACTCAAAACTGTGGCACATACAGGACTTTCCTGTCGGCTACTAGCTCTAATGACCTATTGGACTTCAGAGGTGCTCTTTTATACCCACTTACCTTATAACATCAACGTGTGACTCCTCTAGAATTCTCTCCATGGCTTTTCTCCTGTACTAATTGTTATGGACTGAATTGTGTCCCCACAAAAGTCATATGAAGAATTCCTAATCTCCAGTGTGACTGCATCTGGAGATAGGGCCTACCTAGAAGGAGGTACTGAAGGCTTGGTGAGGTCACAGGAGTCCTAATCTGCTAGGACTGGTGTCCTCATAAGGGTGAAACACATGAAAGCACTCCCCCTACCTCCCCTCTGGGGGCCCACAGAGAAGAGGTCATCTGAGGGCACAGTTGAAAAGGTAGTGATCTATAGAACAACAAGAAAAAGCTCACTGGAGATCAACCTTGCTGGCACCTTGATCTGGAACTTCTGGCCTCCAGATCTGTGCGAAAATACATTTCTGACATTAAAGCTCTCCAGCCTGTGTTTGTCTGTCCCCGATGGCCTGGCTCCAAAGCCTCAGAGATTGGGGACAGTGAGGAACACCATAGGACTCACCCTGCCACCCTGAAAGGAACCATGCCATTTGGAACTCCAGAAAGGATTCAGAGGAACTGGAATCTGCATTCCTACCTCTGGACAGCCCCATATTCAGCAGGCCACTGGATGCAAACCTGGAGCTTGACACTCAACCTGAACAAATCCCTCGACTGCCCCCTCCCCCAGAAAGATGGACAGAGTGCTGGCAGATCGGGCCTGCCATGTGGTGGGCCCTAACCATAACCTTTGGTTTGCTTTTCAAGATTCTGACCCCAAAGGCCTTGCAGTAGGTGCCCTACAATTTGGGGACACATGGGCAATCCCAGAGGACTCAGCCTGCTGCCCAGAAGGAAACTGTGCCATTTGGAACTCCGGAAAGGATTCAGAGGAGCAGAAATCTGCATGCCTAGCTGAGGACACACCCACACAGAGCTGACTCCTGGACACAAAGCCAGAGCCAGACACTCACCCTCACCTCCACTGTCAACTCAGCCACCCAGACAGCTCTCCATGGGATCTTCAGATCAGCCCTGCCATGTCCCTGGTTCCTAACACTAACCCTTGGATGGGTTCTGTAATGATCTCCTCATTTCAGGTTATGTGGTGGTTCTGCAGGACATTGTCCTGGTGTGGGATCAAACACACTGAAGCATCCCGTATGAAGTGGCAAACGTGGTAAAGAAATGACGGCTGGGGAATCTGAGTGTGGAGACAGCACGTATTTGTGCTGCTATAACAAGCTGACTGCACTTTGAAATCACCACAGAGGAAATGAATCTTCCAAATATCCATGTTAGCACGATCACACGGAAGCAGAGAGAACATCAGACTTTGGGATGGAGGCCAAGCCCTCCCAAATCCAGGTCACCCAACATGGAGAGGACACATGTTAGCAAGAGACTCGTGGGAGAATTAAATCATGGGCCCCTGTATCTCAGGTGCAGTAGAAGCAGTGGATTTGGAATTTCAGTTTTTCCACAACGTTCCACCGCAAGCTGGTTAGAACTGTGCATAAGCAGGAAGGGAAGCCCCAGTAAAGTAGACTGGGGATGCCAGAAGGGGAGGCTGGAAGGGGGCGCCTGGTGCTCAGTGCCCATTACAGACCCCACATTGCAATCCCCCACAGGAGAGACTCACCAATTCCAGGCCTCACACGGGAAGCTGGAGGTTCATCTCCTGACTTTTTGTAGGAGCTTTGCAGCTCAGCTGGTGAGAATTCTCCATCACCCTGCCTTTCTCCAAGGGACTTTCCTTCAAGCACCCTTCCCAACTTCTTCCTCCTCCATGAAATAATGTTCCTCTCCTTTGTTTCTCGCACTTGCCTGTGATGGGACCTTAGCTTGCTCAGCCCAGACTGCCATTCTCTGCTCTTCCCAATTAAACCCATGCTGCTGGTCAAATAACTGGCAGATTGAGTTTAAGGCCAATTGAACTAATAAATTCAAAAACTTGCAAGGAACAAAATCAATATGCACAAATTAGTGGCACTCCTACGTGCTCGGAAGGAAACATCAAAAAGAGACTGCTGAGAACGATCTCATTTACACCTGCATCCAAGACAGCAAGATACCCAGGAGGCCCCTGAACCAAGAAGGTGACAGACCTGTCATCTGACAGCCCTGCAACAATGACGACAGACAGGGATGGGTACACACGGAGATGGGGAGGCACTGTGCTCAGGGTAGAACCCACACTGGGAAAATACCTACTCTCCCCAAAACCGTCTACAGAGTCCTCACTCTGGCTCCCGAATTTCCTGACTCGGCGCAAGCCTGGAGTGGGTGTGGACACGGGAAGGACCCCGCAGGGCTGAGGTGGGGAGAGCACAAGCACCGAAGAAGGCAGACGCTCCCTGACTGCAGACCATCTGAGGAGCCCCAGGAACCGAATCCGCGAGCACACAAACACAGATGAGGAACTAGGAGCACCCGAGCCCAGAAAGGGGGGACCCCACAGCCCCGCGCACAGCACAGCAGGAGGCCACGTCTCCTCACACAAAACGACAGAAGCCCCAGTGTCTACACAGGGCGCCCTTCCTCTGTGGGGTCCTGAGACCACGAACCCCTTGACAGTCCACTCAGGCGGCTTCTCCTCAGCTCCTCCAGCATCTGGTCCTAAGGAGGTTGGACTGCTGCCAGTGTGGGCGCGTCCTCCACAAGGGTCCGGTCAGTGTGGATGCAGAGCCACACCCTCCTCAGCTTGTCCTGTCAGGGTGGGAGGCGCCCCACATTCTCCAGAAGTCTCCACAGTGGGTCCTGAAGAGGCGGGGCTCTGGTCCCAGCTGTGGCTGTGCAGCCTGGGCTCAGGGCGGGAGCTGGGGTCTGGCGCCCTCTGCAGGCGGTGCAAGGCAGTGCAGGACTGTGGGAGCTCACCTTTCAGTGGAAGGTCCTGCTCCCTCCCTGGGTCCAGCTGATGCCATTTCATTCCGGAAATTCAAGCTGCATGGAGCCCAATACCCCCCAACTTCCCCCCAAATAGCTAAGGAACAATGAATTGGAAACAATGTGGAATTACAACAGTCCTTGACCCAAACAGTGGCACTGAACATGGCCCTGATGCAGACCCACACTCTGACCTCAACTTGGTCTCAAGCCTGGACCCTACCCTAATCCAAGACCCTAACCCTAGCCCCCAACCCAAACAATGTTCACAAGAATCAAAAGGTAGAAACTGCAAATATCCGTCAATGGCAAGTGCATAAGCAAAGTGTGGTGAAGCATTTGAATTTGGGTACAGGTTCAGGTTTTAGTCAGAGTTCTAGATCAGGATTTGGGTTTAGTGTTAGGGTGAGGGTTTAGAGTGAAGGACAAGGGAACAGAGTTATAGTTTAGGGCTTTAAGTTTATGATTTAGGCTTTAAGACTCAGGGCTTATGGGATAAAGTTCAAGGTCAAATTTGGGGTTTGACTTCATGCTGAGATTTGGGTTCAGGTTTCATGACTTGGAGGTCTGGTTTAGGGTTTGGGTTCGTGGTTCAGGGCTTGGATCCAGGGCTCAGGTACAGGCTTTGGGTTCCATTCCAGGTTTGGGATTCAGGGTTCTAGTTTGGGCTTTAAGGTCAGCTTAGGTTTCAGCGTTGGTAGGGTTTAAGGTTAGGTTTAGGGATGACACATTTTCTTCAGTTGTCATCATGGAAAAAAAAATTCTATCTGAAGTTTCTAAGTCAGAAATGTATTTCATCTGGGGGCGCCTGGGTGGCTCCGTGTGTTAAGCCTCTGCCTTGGGCTCAGGTCATGATCTCAGGGTCCTGGGATCGAGCCCTTCATCAGGCTCTCTGCTTGACGGGGAGCCTGCTTCCCCATCTTTCTCTCTGCCTGCCTCTCTGCCTTCTTGTGATCTCTGTCTGTCAAATAAATAGAATTAGTAAAAGCTATTATATGATCTTTTACAAACCATTTCCTATATTTGCATTCTCATGTGCCAAGAGAGACAGGGGTTATTTAAAACCCTGAAGAGAGTGCTCTTGCTTTTAAATTGCCTGTAACCTTCGTGTAATAGATTTATGATTGATAATAGATTTAGTTAAAATATAACTATTTAAAATATTTACTCTCAGTAAACGATTTCAACCTATGCTCATTTAAGTAACTTGGTGCATAATCCCTTTTCTATTAAACCATAGTGCAAGGACCAATGCCGCGTTCCCGAGAGAACACCAAGCTATTTTTCTAGAATGGCTGTATGCTATATATGGCGTCCTGTTTTCACTCCCTTTGTGGAGCACCTACCCTGGAGGTCATGTAATAACCAATGACCAAAAAAACAAACCAAAAACCCAAACATCCAGGTCGAAGTGCCATCCCTGCCTGGAGTGGAGGAGACTGCTCAGACAGATCCCAGGCAGGCATCTCAGCCCAGGCCTGTGCTGGGGAAGCTGGTTCCTGGCTTTGGGCGCAAACTGGAAGCCAGCAAACTGACCCAAGAGTGCAGCCGGCGTTTAGGACTGATGATCTTTTGGCAGCCAGGCTGCGCGTGGACACCCACTCAGGGAGCCAGGCTAGGCGGCTGCCCAGCGCAGGCGCTGGCAATGCAGCAGCATGCCAGGGCTTAGCCCCGCACCCCAGCATGGGCTCTGGCCTCAGAAGTTAGGGGGCGGGGCCAGCGCAGAGAAGGGTCTTTGCTAATTTCCAAAGCTGGAAGTGAGCTCTCAGAGGACTCAGGAGGGAGGGTGGCGGGGGCGGGTCGGGGGCGGCCGGGAGAAGGGGCTTTGCTAATTGCCCAGGCGGGAAGGAGGGGCGCGCAGCGCCAGGGTGCTGTGCTGAAGCCTATTTGGGACTGCAGGACCCACCATACTCGCTGCCCCTGCACGCTCATGCTCCAGCCTAGCCTGTGAGGCCATGGTGACCTGTTCCCGTTCCCGCTGCCTGCTGCCCCTCCCCGCCCAATGGCTTCTCTGGAGGACCCTCTGCTCACAGGTAAAGTGACACCACGACGCGCCCTCACCTAAAGCAGAAAACGCGGTCCAGGAGCTGGGCGTGGGATGTTCAGGCCCCAGCCTCCCGCCAACCCCAGGGCACCAGGACCACCCCAGACGCTGTGCCACACCCTGTCCGCAGGGGGTCAGGCCGGGACAGCGCCACAGGAGGTACCCCCCCCCCCGCCAGAGGGTAGGCTAGCCCCCATAGTTCGGCACCCCCACGCGCTTTTCAGAGCCTCCTGCCATTCCCAGGGCACCCAGAACCCAGAGAGTGAGGCCTTGGGTGCTTTCTAGTGACAGATTCAAGGCAATTTTTCGACTTTGGGACTCAGAGTTAACATAGTTTTCATTTGTGATTATTATTTTTTGTGGGTGCCATAGCTTTTCTTTTGACCTATGGTTGTTTTCACTCCCGGTTCTGAAGAAGCCCCTAAATCCTAACCCTGTTGAGGACTCAGAAAGCTCTCAGAGCAGCAGTGCTGGGGGACAGTGTGGACACATGGTTTGGTTTCTCCTCTGGCCTGCTTCTGTGGCAGCCCCGCTCTGTCTTCCTCAGACTTCAGAGCAATATCTGAACAAGTGGAGAAGCGACCAGGGGGTCAGGAAGGTGGCCACCGAAGAGTGACTTCTCTGGAGGGTGGCTGAGCTAGCAAGTGAGCATGTTAGTCCAGCTCTGCCTGCATTCAGTATGGAGCTGAACAGGGGCCAGGGAAGGGGAGGAGGAGCAGAGAGCAGGGACAAAGGGACCAAAGAGGAGATTCAGATGAAGGGAAGTAATGGGGAGGAAAGAGAAGAAACTCTAGAAGACAGGTATATAGAAAGGAAAAGGGATGAAGTGGGCATTGGGAAAGGGCACCACCAGGGAAGGAGAGAGGGGAAGGAAAGAGGGAGGAAGAGAGGAAAGGGGAAAGGGAGAAGGGAGGAGTCAGCATGCCAGGGCTCCCCCTGCATCTGAAGAAGAGTTGGCTGCTCCAGCTTATCTAACAGGGTGCTCACTCTTTGGTCCCAGTTTCTGCTCCCAGTGCTACTGGGCTTTTCAAGGAAGACAGGCTGTCCCTTGGGACCTACTGGAGCCCACTGGAGCCCACATAGGGTGGGAGAATTAAGATGCCACCGGGTCCTGTCCTGAGCTGCTCCCAGCCACCAGCCTCACCACATGGTGCAAGAGGGACCCCAGAACAAAGGAAGGATACAGGCCAGCATGTCTGCTGGTGGCCCTGGGCACTTAGCTCATCGCAGTGAACCACACGGCCTCCTCAACCCACGCTTTCAAAGCCTCCTTCTTCGTTTCTGGCTTTCATGTCTGTAGGAACATGAGCCAGATCTAACTCATCTACGACAGACAATTCTGAATCACCCCGTGTCAGATTTTTATGAGTGGCTGTGATAGAGTAAGATAGCAATGCTCCAACAAACGGACTGTTTCCTCCCACTTGACCTCAACAGTCTTATACATTTTCTTAGCGAAAACATCTTGTCTCCTTCCATTAAGCTCATAACGTGGTCTAGTAGTATACATGCGCCTTCGGTAGATGCGAAGCGATACAGAGGTCCTTTTTTTTTTTTTTAATTTTACAAGGTAAAGTCAGTGAACATATCCAACTTGATGAATACGTCTCTAAAATGTCAATCCAGGCAAAGCTTTTTCTGCCTACAGTTTGGAGCCTACGTGGTGACATTTTTAAAATGCTTTCAGTCCCTCAGTGAGGCTCTTAGAAGCTAGCCAGGGCTTACTACGTGCCAGGCACTGTGTCAGGTGTTGGAGCTAAAGGGAAAGAGAGCTTGGAGGCTGGCTGGGGAGGGACATCCATGACACAAGCACAGCTAGAAACGGAGGCCAGTGCTAGAAAAGAGAGAGCAGGCTGCATGGAGAGTGTGTACCATGGGGCTTGTGAGCTCACGAATAAGTGGGAGTAACTGGAGTGGGGAGATGGGGGAGAGAAGAGGGTCTTCCCATCAATGGGAATCACCTGTGCTTGGAGGCAGGTGCCATGAGAGGTCTCCACAGGAAGAAGGAGGCAGTGTGGTTGAAGGGCAGAGAGATGGGGCAGAACAGGCATCAGTCAGTTGGAGGGGTATGAATAGACTGATGGGAGGATTATGGGTGCCTTTGGAGGACTGAGAATTTGTTAGAAGATCAGTGCAGATTTCTATGGAGACAAATGCCAGGAACTGATAGGTCTTTGAAAGGTCACTCTGGCTGCCTTTTGGCAAAGGGGTTGGTAAAAGGCACTTGCAGGTGTGAACACACCAGGTGGGAGGTGAGTGCAGAAAATCGGGTGAGGGAGCATGGGAACTTGGTCCCGGGGTATATAAGGGAGAATAGCCTTTAAGGAGTTCCACAAATTGGCACCAGCTGTGGCTTCATTACAGAGCTGGAAGGGGGAGGTGGGTGTGTCCTGGAGGTTACAGAAATTACATGAGAAAGGGAAGTCTTTTTAGATCTCTTTTTCAACTAGAGGAACTCTCACCTTATTGATAGAATTCCAGAGTGGGAACCAATGATATGAGGACATCTTTGAAATGTCTGAATATGTTCTTCGACATCTTTGCAAGTGACGAGGAGACCTTGACCTTAGGAGGCCTTGGCCCTCTTTGTAGCCAGAAAGATTTCACCTACAGATTTGGGTTCTCCCTTTTAAAGTCAAGGAGTCAGTCCTTCCAAAGGACACCTCCTATCATTTTACCCTCTCATCATACCTCACGTGCTGGCATCTCCAAGACCCTCTGTTCCAGGTTGAGAGTATCCACTTTGGCCGGGCTGGTCTTGCCAAGAACACCACCACAGGAAATCTAGAGCCTGTAGTGCTATTAATAACATCATCTAAGACTGTGTTTGCTGCCCTCTTGGCCTCTTCCCACCATGACTCACTGAAGCTTTTTACACATTGTATCCATTATGCTATAGTTCCCAAAGCTCATCTTCTCTAGTGCCATTAGTTTTTAGGGGACCAGGCAAACCTTAAACTTGTCCCCCTTAATTGGATCCCTGTGCCCCCACAATCTCTTTGAATGCCTTTCACCATGATCCTTGAATGAGATCTGAGACCACTGCTGGTACCTAACACTTCTTGGCACCTTGTCTGCTAGGTTCTTGGAAGAGGAGGTCGCTATGGAGGTGAGTGGGGATGGGAGTGGGAGGATTTCTCCCTTCACTTCCCTTTTTGTGTTTTCAAATAATGGGTTTTGAGGGGGAGGGAAAGGTTAACCAGACCATTTATTTTCCATCTCCCATCGATAAAATGTCACACAGGAGAGAGGTGGCAGAAACGCACTTTCAGGTTAATTTTTTTACAAGGAAGATTGACTTATGAACCTACTTTGTTATTCCCTTTCATTCAATTTCCCTGTACCTCCTTTTCTATGAAGTGTAACGGTAACCCATTATTATTTTTATTGTTGGCACGTGCTTTGTGAACCATAAAGTGTACGCTATAAATGGGAGCGCTTTTCTTTTTTTTTTTTTTTGTAGTTTACGAAAAACTAATATTTTTTAAATTAATTTTTTATTTATTTTCAGCATAACAGTATGCATTCTTTTTGCACCACACCCAGTGCTCCATGCAAGCAGTGCCCTCTATGATACCCAACACCTGGTACCCCAACCTCCAAATCCCCCGCCCCTTCAAAACCCTCAGATTGTTTTTCAGAGTCCATAGTCTCTCATGATTCAGCTCCCCTTCCAATTTCCCCCACCTCCCTTCTCGTCTCTAACTCCCCATGTCCATGAAAAACTAATTTAAAAACATTCATCCACCAGAGTACCCAAAGGGCTCCCATATAAACTATCTGTCGTTACATTATGTCCCGATGTGGAGCTCGATCCCAGGATCCTGAGATCATGACCTGAACTGAAGGCAGAGGCTTTAACACACTGAGCCACCAGCCCCAATGTATTCTCTTCAGTACCAGAATTTGTAACCAATTGACAGATGAAAAAGGAGGCAGTCAAGTGAAAAACAATAGGTCTTAGACCTGCAAGAAATTTGAATTAGATGAATTCAGCTACTCAGGCACTGTTTCACATTTTCAGATCTCTGCAGAAAAGGGGTTAACCTTTTTACAGCATGTAAAAGAGAAGACTATAACACATACTATGTGTAAGCATGTAAATATCAAAAAATATCCCATTAGTTGCTAAGACACACAGGGCCTATATTTTCTCTCAAATTCATGAATATGTAGGAGCAATAAGTGAGAAGTAAATGTATACTATTCACTTCGAAGTCTTTTAGAAATCTAAAATATGACTTTCTATGGTTTGTGTCTCCATATTCCTTTATTGCCAGTTTGAACAAATCCACATGCTTTGATTCAAAGGTAATAAATTCCTCTTATTTGGAAACATGATGTTTATTTTTATTCTCTCACCCTTAGCAGGTGGTTTCATTTTAGCACACTTCAGAGTTATAATTTCATGCTTATTAAAAACATTTATTATGATCTACATAGATGAATGAAACTTTTATTTTATTAAATTATTTGACAAAAAATCTGTTATTTTTAAAAATGTATTTCCTTTAGGGTTATTTTAGAGCATTCAGAGAGGATCTAGGAGTGTGGTATTATGTAGTTTTTAAGTAGGTATGAAATGGTTTTTTATAGGATTGTTTCTTTAAGGCTTATGTATATTGTCCATTATATGCTATAAAATATTTTGAAAGTAAATTTAAGGTATGTTTTACATAGTTTATTTTTTTGGAAATAAATATTGAAATGACTTGTGAAATTCAGTATATTCTCAACATTAATTTATTTTGAAATTTACCAGTTGTCTACTGAACTATTATATGGCAGATATTACTTCAGACTACACTGGTAAATGAAATACTTGGCTTTGTAGAACTTTTATTTTAATGGGTGAGACAATTCAAAGCTATAAACCTTAATAAAAATGGCATAGTGCATTCAAAAAGGATGAGTACAATGGGGAAAAAGAAAAACTCGATCAGGGTGAGAAAAATCAAGGTTGCTAGGCAGGGGATGGGGAGTTAAAATTTTAAATAGGAAGATCAGGGTAGTTACAATGAAGCTGACAATTGAACAAAGGTATGGAAAGGTGATGAATTTGCCCAGAACTATCAGCAATAAGGTCACTCCAGACAAAGGAATTGGCTATCTTGAAGGCCATAAGGTTGGATCATGCCTGGCATATCTGAGGAATAGCAAGGAGTCCACTGTGAGTGACTGAAGAGTAGCAGGGAAAGAGGTCACAGAGGTTAAATGAGTGGCTAGATCATGTAAAGCTTAGAAGTCATTGTAAAACTCTGGCTTTTATATTTGGAAACTTACTGTGTGATAGAATTTCTGCTAATAACTGAGAGTTCAATTGTCCATAAAATTTCAAGGACTCTTATTCTAGTAAGACAGAATGAAGAGAAAGAGTTCATATTTTCACATGGTGTAACAAATGCTCAGAGATACAACTGTAGGAAGCTATAGGATCACAGAAGAAGGCACTAAAATCACACCAATATATTTGATGACTGTGACTATATATAAATTTGTATTTTCTAGATTTTTTATAGTCATGGAATGACACTGTATATACTATTCATTGCCTGGCTTTTCTTTTCTCAGCATCATTACTTTGAGAATCTCCAATAGTAAATAGTTCATTTTGATGTTGAATAGTAATCTCTTTAATGAATAGATCATAATTTTTCTTTGCTCTATGGATGGACATTGATGAACATTTCCACTGTTTTCAATTCTTAAAAATAAAGCTGCTATGAAATTCATATACAAGTCCCTGTATGAACATAGGGCTTGTTTCTCTTGGTTAAATGCCTAGAAGTAAAATGGCTATTTTTGTAACTGCAACATATTTTGCATTTAAAAAAATTTTCAAACTATTTTCCAAAGTGGTTGTATCATGATATATGCCAACAACAGTTTAGATTTTTTGTTGCTTCTCAATCTAGCTCAGACCAAGTACAAATGCAGGGGAAATAGGCACCCATAATCCTCCCATCAGTCTATTCATACCCCTCCAACTGACTGATGCCTGTTCTGCCCCATCTCTCTGCCCTTCAACCACACTGCCTCCTTCTTCCTGTGGAGACCTCTCATGGCACCTGCCTCCAAGCACAGGTGATTCCCATTGATGGGAAGACCCTCTTCTCTCCCCCATCTCCCCACTCCAGTTACTCCCACTTATTCGTGAGCTCACAAGCCCCATGGTACACACTCTCCATGCAGCCTGCTCTCTCTTTTCTAGCACTGGACTCCGTTTCTAGCTGTGCTTGTGTCATGGATGTCCCTCCCCAGCCAGCCTCCAAGCTCTCCTTCCCTTTAGCTCCAACACCTGACACAGTGCCTGGCACGTAGTAAGCCCTGGCTAGCTTCTAAGAGCCTCACTGAGGGACTGAAAGCATTTTAAAAATGTCACCACTTGGGCTCCAAACTGTAGGCAGAAAAAGCTTTGCCTGGATTGACATTTTAGAGACGTATTCGTCAAGTTGGATATGTTCACTGACTTTACCTTGTAAAATTTAAAAAAAAAAAGGACCTCTGTATCGCTTCGCATCTACCGAAGGCGCATGTATACTCCTAGACCACGTTATGAGTTTAATGGAAGGAGAAAAGATGTTTTCGCTAAGAAAATGTATAAGACTGTTGAGGTCAAGTGGGAGGAAACAGTCCGTTTGTTGGAGCATTGCTATCTTACTCTATCACAGCCACTCTTAAAAATCTGACACGGGGTGAGTCAGAATTGTCTGTCGGAGATGAGTTAGATCTGGCTCATGTTCCTACAGACATGAAAGCCAGAAGCGAAGAAGGAGGCTTTGAAAGCGTGGGTTGAGGAGGCCGTGTGGTTCACTGCGATGAGCTAAGTGCCCAGGGCCACCAGCAGACATGCTGGCCTGTGTCCGTCCTTTGTTCTGGGGTCCCTCTTGCACCATGTGGTGAGGCTGGTGGCTGGGAGCAGCTCAGGACAGGACCTGGTGGCATCTTACCTCTCCCACCCTCCTGTGGGCTCCAGTGGGCTCCAGTAGGTCCCAAGGGACAGCCTGCCTTCCTTGCAAAGCCCAGTAGCACTGGGAGCAGAAACTGGGGCCAAAGAGTGAGCACCCTGTTTGACAAGCTGGACCAGCCACCTCTTCTTCAGATGCAGGGGGAGCCCTGGCATGCTGACTCCTCCCTTCTCCCTTTCCCCTTTCCTCTTTCCTCCCTCTTTTCTTCACCTCTCTCCTTCCCTGGTGGTGCCCTTTCCCAATGCCCACTTCATCCCTTTTCCTTTCTACATACCTGTCTTCTAGAGTTTCTTCTCTTTCCTCCCCATTACTTCCCTTCATCTGAATCTCCTCTTAGGTCCCTTTGTCCCTGCTCTCTGCTCCTCCTCCCCTTCCCTGGCCCCTGTTCAGCTCCATACTGAATGCAGGCAAAGCTGGACTAACATGCTCACTTGCTTGCTCAGCCAACCTCCAGAGAAGTCACTCTTCGGTGGCCACCTTCCTGACCCCCTGGTCGCTTCTCCACTTGTTCAGATATTGCTCTGAAGTCTGAGGAGGACAGAGCGGGGCTGCCACAGAAGCAGGCCAGAGGAGAAACCAAACCATGTGTCCACACTGTCCCCCAGCACTGCTGCTCTGAGAGCTTCCTGAGTCCTCAACAGGGTTAGGATTTAGGGGCTTCTTCAGAACCGGGAGTGAAAACAACCATAGGTCAAAAGAAAAGCTACGGCCCCCACACAAAAATAATAATCACAAATGAAAACTATGTTAACTCTGAGTCCCAAAGTCAAAAAATTGCCTTGAATCTGTCACTAGAAAACACAAAAGGCCTCACTCTCTGGGTTCTGGGTGCCCTGGGAATGGCAGGAGGCTCTGAAAAGCGCGTGGGGGTGCAGAACTAAAGGGGGCTAGCCTGCCCGCTGGCAGGGGGGGTACCTCCTGTGGCGCTGTCCCGGCCTGACCCCCTGCGGACAGGGTGTGGCGCAGCTTCTGTGGTGGTCCTGGTGCCCTGGGGTTGGCGGGAGGCTGGGCCCGGACCATCCCACGCCCAGCTCCTGGACTGCGTTTTCTGCTTCAGGTGAGGGCCTGTCGTGGTGTCACTTTACCTGTGAGCAGAGGGTCCTCCAGAGAAGCCATGGGGCGGGGAGGGGCAGCAGGCGGCTGGAACGGGAACAGGACACCACGGCCTCAGGGGCTAGGCTGGAGCATGGGAGTGCAGGGGCAGCGAGTATGGTGGGTCCTGCAGTCCCGAATGGGCTGCAGCACAGCACCCTGGCGCTGCGCGCCCCTCCTTCCCGCCTGGGAAATTAGCAAAGCCCCTTCTCCCGGCCGCCCCCGACCCGCCCCCGCCCCCCTCCCTCCTGAGTCCTATGAGAGCTCACTTCCAGCTTTGGAAATTAGCAAAGACCCTTCTCTGCGCTGGCCCCGCCCCCTCACTTCTGAGGCCAGAGCCCATGCTGGGGTGCGGGGCTAAGCCCTGGCATGCTGCTGCATTGCCAGCGCCTGCCCTGGGCAGCCTCCTAGCCTGGCTCCCTGAGCGGGTGTCCACGCGCAGCCTGGCTGCGAAAAGATCATCAGTCCTAAACGCCAGCTGCACTCTTGGGTCAGTTTGCTGGCTTCCAGATTGCGCCCAAAGCCAGGAACCAGCTTCCCCAGCACAGGCCTGGGCTGAGATGCCTGCCTGGGATCTTTCTGAGCAGTCTCCTCCACTCCAGGCAGGGATGGCACTTCGACCTGGATGTTTGGGTTTTTGTTTGTTTTTTTGGTCATTGGTTATTACATGATCTCCAGGGTAGGTGCTCCACAAAGGGAGTGAAAACAGGACGCCATATATAGCATACAGCCATTCTAGAAAAATAGCTTGGGGTTCTCTCAGAAACGCGGCATTGGTCCTTGCACTATGGTTTAATAGAAAAGGGATTATGCACCAAGTTACTTAAATGAGCATAGGTTGAAATCGTTTACTGAGAGTAAATATTTTAAATAGTTATATTTTAACTAAATCTATCATCAATCATAAATCTATTACACGAAGGTTACAGGCAATTTAAAAGCAAGAGCTTTCTCTTCAGGGTTTTAAATAACCCCTGTCTCTCTTGGCACATGAGAATGCAAAGATAGGAAATGGTTTGTAAAAGATCATATAATAGCTTTTACTAATTCTATTCATTTGACAGACAGAGATCACAAGTAGGCAGAGAGGCAGGCAGAGAGAAAGATGGGGAAGCAGGCTCCCTGTCAAGCAGAGAGCCAGATGAAGGGCTCGATCCCAGGACCCTGAGATCATGACCTGAGCCCAAGGCAGAGGCTTAACACACGGAGCCACCCAGGCGCCCCCAGATGAAATACATTTCTGACTTAGAAACTTCAGATAGAATTATTTTGTCCATGATGACAACTGAAGAAAATGTGTCATCCCTAAACCTAACCTTAAACCCTACCAACGCTGAAACCTAAGCTGACCTTAAAGCCCAAACTAGAACCCTGAATCCCAAACCTGGAATGGAACCCAAAGCCTGTACCTGAGCCCTGGATCCAAGCCCTGAACCACGAACCCAAACCCTAAACCAGACCTACAAGTCATGAAACCTGAACCCAAATCTCAGCATGAAGTCAAACCCCAAATTTGACCTTGAACTTTATCCCATAAGCCCTGAGTCTTAAAGCCTAAATCATAAACTTAAAGCCCTAAACTATAACTCTGTTCCCTTGTCCTTCACTCTAAACCCTCACCCTAACACTAAACCCAAAGCCTGATCTAGAACTCTGACTAAAACCTGAACCTGAACCCAAATTCAAACCCTTCACCACACTTTGCATATGCACTTGCCATTGATGGATATTTGCAGTTTCTACCTTTTGATTCTTGTGAACATTGTTTGGGTTGGGGGCTAGGGTTAGGGTCTTGGATTAGGGTAGGGTCCAGGCTTGAGACCAAGTTGAGGTCAGAGTGTGGGTCTGCATCAGGGCCATGTTCAGTGCCACTGTTTGGGTCAAGGACTGTTGTAATTCCACATTGTTTCCAATTCATTGTTCCTTAGCTATTTGGGGGGAAGTTGGGGGGTATTGGGCTCCATGCAGCTTGAATTTCCGGAATGAAATGGCATCAGCTGGACCCAGGGAGGGAGCAGGACCTTCCACTGAAAGGTGAGCTCCCACAGTCCTGCACTGCCTTGCACCGCCTGCAGAGGGCGCCAGACCCCAGCTCCCGCCCTGAGCCCAGGCTGCACAGCCACAGCTGGGACCAGAGCCCCGCCTCTTCAGGACCCACTGTGGAGACTTCTGGAGAATGTGGGGCGCCTCCCACCCTGACAGGACAAGCTGAGGAGGGTGTGGCTCTGCATCCACACTGACCAGACCCTTGTGGAGGACGCGCCCACACTGGCAGCAGTCCAACCTCCTTAGGACCAGATGCTGGAGGAGCTGAGGAGAAGCCGCCTGAGTGCACTGTCAAGGGGTTCGTGGTCTCAGGACCCCACAGAGGAAGGGCGCCCTGTGTAGACACTGGGGCTTCCGTCGTTTTGTGTGAGGAGACGTGGCCTCCTGCTGTGCTGTGCGCGGGGCTGTGGGGTCCCCCCTTTCTGGGCTCGGGTGCTCCTAGTTCCTCATCTGTGTTTGTGTGCTCGCGGATTCGGTTCCTGGGGCTCCTCAGATGGTCTGCAGTCAGGGAGCGTCTGCCTTCTTCGGTGCTTGTGCTCTCCCCACCTCAGCCCTGCGGGGTCCTTCCCGTGTCCACACCCACTCCAGGCTTGCGCCGAGTCAGGAAATTCGGGAGCCAGAGTGAGGACTCTGTAGACGGTTTTGGGGAGAGTAGGTATTTTCCCAGTGTGGGTTCTTCCCTGAGCACAGTGCCTCCCCATCTCTGTGTGTACCCCTCCCTGTCTGTCCTCATTGTTGCAGGGCTGTCAGAGGACAGGTCTGTCACCTTCTTGGTTCAGGGGCCTCCCAGGTATCTTGCTGTCTTGGATGCAGGTGTAAATGAGATCGTTCTCCGCAGTCTCTTTCTGATGGTTCCTTCCGAGCACCTAGGAGTGCCACTAATTTGTGCATATTGATTTTGTTCCATGCAAGATCTTGAATTTATTTGTTCGATTGGCCTTAAACTCAATCTGCCAGTTATTTGACCAGCAGCATGGATTTAATTGGGAAGAGCAGAGAATGGCAGTCTGGGCTGAGCAAGCTAAGGTCCCATCACAGGCAAGTGCGAGAAACAAAGGAGAGTAACATTATTTCATGGAGGAGGAAGAAGTTGGGAAGGGTGCTTGAAGGAAAGTCCCTTGGAGAAAGGCAGGGTGATGGAGAATTCTCACCAGCTGAGCTGCAAAGCTCCTACAAAAAGTCAGGAGATGAACCTCCAGCTTCCCGTTTGGGGCCTGGAATTGGTGAGTCTCTCCTGTGGGGAATTGCAATGTGGAGTCTGTAATGGGCACTGAGCAGCAGGCGCCCCCTTCCAGCCTCCCCTTCTGACATCCCCAGTCCACTTTACTGGGGCTTCCCTTCCTGCTTTTGCACAGTTCTAACCAGCTTGTGGTGGAATGTTGTGGAAAAACTGAAATTCCAAATCCACTGCTTCTACTGCACCTGAGATACAGGGGCCCATGATTTAATTCTCCCACGAGTCTCTTGCTAACATGTGTCCTCTCCATGTTGGGTGACCTGGATCTGGGAGGGCTTGGACTCCATCCCAAAGTCTGATGTTCTCTCTGCTTCCGTGTCGTCGTGCTAACATGGTTGTTTGGAAGATTCATTTCCTCTGTGGTGATTTCAAAGTGCAGTCAGCTTGTTATAGCAGCACAAATACGTGCTGTCTCCACACTCAGATTCCCCAGCCGTCATTTCTTTACCACGTTTGCCACTTCACACGGGATGCTTCAGTGTGTTTGATCCCACACCAGGACAATGTCCTGCAGAACCACCACATAACCTGAAATGAGGACATCATTACAGAACCCATCCAAGGGTTAGTGTTAGGAACCAGGGACATGGCAGGACTGACCTGAAGACCCCATGGAGAGCTGTCAGGGTGGCTGAGTTGACAGTGGAGGTGAGGGTGAGTGTCTGGCTCTGGCTTTGTGTCCAGGAGTCAGCTCTGTGTGGGTGTGTCCTCAGCTAGGCATGCAGATTTCTGCTCCTCTGAATCCTTTCCGGAGTTCCAAATGGCACAGTTTCCTTCTGGGCAGCAGGCTGAGTCCTCTGGGATTGCCCATGTGTCCCCAAATTGTAGGGCACCTACTGCAAGGCCTTTGGGGTCAGAATCCTGAGAACCGAACCAAACCAAAGGTTATGGTTAGGGACCACCACATGGCAGGCCCGATCTGCTAGCACTCTGTCCATCTTTCTGGGGGAGGGGGCAGTCGACGGATTTGTTCAGGTTGAGTGTCAAGCTCCAGGTTTGCATCCAGGGGCCTGCTGAATATGGGGCTGTCCAGAGGTAGGAATGCAGATTTCAGTTCCTCTGAATCCTTTCTGGAGTTCCAAATGGCATGGTTCCTTTCAGGGTGGCTGGGTGAGTCCTATGGTGTTCCTCACTGTCCCCATTCTCTGAGGCTTTGGAGCCAGGCCGTCGGGGACAGACAAACACAGGCTGGAGAGCTTTAATGTCAGAAATGTATTTTCTCAGAGATCTGGAGGCCAGAAGTTCCAGATCAAGGTGCCAGCAAGGTTGGTCTCCAGTGAGCCTTTTCTTGTTGGTCTATAGATCACTACCTTTTCAACTGTGCCCTCAGATGACCTCTTCTCTGTGGACCCCCAGAGGGGAGGTAGGGGGAGTGCTTTCATGTGTTTCACCCTTATGAGGACACCAGTCCTAGCAGATTAGGACTCCTGTGACCTCACCAAGCCTTCAGTACCTCCTTCTAGGTAGGCCCTATCTCCAGATGCAGTCACGCTGGAGATTAGGAATTCTTCATATGACTTTTGTGGGGACACAATTCAGTCCATAACAATTAGTACAGGAGAAAAACCATGGAGAGAATTCTAGAGGAGTCACACGTTGATGTTATAAGGTAAGTGGGTATAAAAGAGCACCTCTGAAGTCCAATAGGTCATTAGAGCTAGAGGCTGACAGGAAAGTCCCGTACGTGCCACAGTTTTGAGTTTGATGAAAGCGCAACTCTGAAGGGAAGATATTTGGGAGGCCTTGGCCGACCACTACTTCTAGCCAGGGGTGATTCTGGAGGGAGTATCTCTCGGAGTGCTGCCTAGAATCAAGACTTTGGGGTTGGAAAAGTGCCACTTCCAAAGCTGGAGAAGGATGGTGCTGTAAGTTACTTGAAGAGTACTGTTCTGGGAGATAGGAGATCTGGGGTGTCTTCTTTGTTCTGCTGCTGACCAGATGTGAAAATGCAGATTAACTCCCTAACCATCTCAGTTCTACCACCATGTGCTGCTGTCATGTGTCCCAAGCCCCAGAGTTAGTTTGATCCATAAGCAGAAGCCGGTCTTTTAGTTCCCAATCTCTTAATCGGGCTGATCGTCACAATATATAGCGGACACGTGACAGCCACCGGGGAGAAGTAAGGGTTGTCTTCCCCTCAGGGAGAGTGGAAAAGCTCTAGGAGAGGGCATACCCGTAGACCAAAGGCAGCCAGTGCTGGGGAGTGGAGCCACGGGGAAGAGTGTGCAGATGACAGCCTTGTGGAGGGAGGGCAGAAAGAGCCACCACCATGACACTTGAGTTACAGATCGAGCTTGGGGATAGAGAAGGGATCAGGGCACGGTAGAGCAGCAGCTGGCAAAGTGATTCTGTTGAGCTTAAGCTCATAGTGCCTTAGCGAATTAGAATGGGAAATGCCTTGCTATTGTCTGTGACTCTGTGATTGTGTGAGTATGAGTGACAGAGTGGGGACAAAGAGAGAGGGAGAGAGAATACATTAAATTTTAAAGAAGGACAATAAGGGACGCCTGGGTAGCTTACTCAGTTAAGCATCTACCTTTGGTTCAGGTCATGATCCCAGGGTCCTGGGATTGGATCCCATACCAGGCTCTAGTGGGGGGCCTGCCTTCCCTCTGCCTGCAGCTCCCCTTGCTTGTGATCTCTCTCTTCCTCTGTAACAAATAATAGTAAAAAATAAACAAGGGCGATACGTTATGTTTACTTTTGTTTCTGATGCCAGACATGGGTTCAGAGGATTGAAGAGGGAGATCCAAGGAGCTAGCCTCTCAAGAGGAGTGAATACCTAGTCACTGGTAAGACCCCTGTTCCTGCAATACAATATGGCTCCTGTGATCTGGGTCCTGTTAAATGCCCCTCGCCATCCTTCACCCGATAGTTTGATTCTTCATTGCGTTCAGTGTGGGGAACTGGGAGAAGCTATGACACTTGGCCCTTTGTGGAGGAATGTTAGTAGTATAAATAGCAATAGTTATCAGTTCTGGAGCACTTCCATGACTCTGCTGCAGGCACTCTGCTGTGACCTGGGTTTATAGCAGTGAGATAAACATAGAAATAGATGTGGGCTCTGTTCCCAAGAATCTGAAACCCACTATTCTCCTTGTCCCCTTCCCATTCTGTCTTCTTCAGCCCTTGTGCAATCCCACCAAGCAGGAAGCTTGCTTCTCCCCTTCCCTCTCCTGCTCCCCCTGCTTGTGCTCTCATTCCCTCTCTCTGACATGTAAATAAATCAAATGTTTTAAAAAATTATAAAAAAGGCAAAACAAATAACCATTTTTGGAGAGTGATTTTCTGAATGCAGTTATGGGCAGTGCTGGGTACTGAAGAAGACGCTCTGCTGACCAGAGGAGTGGGGAAATTACAGAACAAATTCCACAGGTCATTGAATATATCACATTCATCACCCCACCCATAGCACTCATTAATCTCTAGCCCAGCCAATATGTTGGTTATAAAAATGAGCTTTCTCCAAACTGACAGGAAGTTCTCGTTTTAGCAATGTAAATCATTCTGATCTTTATCACTAATGTGATCTAATCCTGTCTAGTAAAGAAACTTGAGAGTTCTATATCTCTGTAAGCATTTAAGAAAAACAATGGACTCTACTCTAATTACTTTTTAACTAACTTGACTTGCCAAAGGAAGGAGAAAGTAAATATCAGAAATCTTACCACTAAGCACAAGTTGCAAGTTATACCTGCCAAAATGTGGTTCAAAATATAAGTAACCAGTCTCCTTAGAAGCCTTTTACCTTCTTATATCTGTTATGTTGGGTAAATGAGTAGTTACTAGAATACAGCTGGCTCAGTGATCACAATTCAGCTTACCCTCAGAAATATAAATAGATTACATGTTTAGCCCGGTAACTGGACACTGATATAGAATTATTCACTGGCTGATTCCTAGATCAGAAACCACAAAAAAATTTTCTTTTTTATGGAAGTATGGCTGTTACAATAGTCTCACCTGTACCTCATAGTGATTGACTTAACTACTCTATACGTTACAACTCTAGATGTAACATTTTAATAAAACAACAATATCTTTGATGGTATCATGGAAATGTAAGTGCCTTGTGCACTTTTCTTAATGTGTATAATTACCTAAACATCATAGTAAGTAAATCAAGGCCATTGTCAAGCTTCCGTCAAGGAGAGTCCTTAACTAGAGGGATTTCCCATTGCTCTCAGGATGATAACCTCTGAGTTACAGGTTCCGTTAGTTGGCCACACACATTTGGAGCCTTGTGGACTTTCTGACAGCTGAGCAGCATATCTGTTTCAAGCATTGTGATCCCTGTTCTTACTGCAAGAGTGACAGTTGTCACTTTTCCTTTGACCCCTGTCTTTAGGAAAGTGTCTGACTCAGAAAGTCGAGTCAGTACCCCCCAAAGGTATTTTCAGGAGAACCACCTCAAAGATGATCACCTGAGATACTGTCAAGAAAAAAAAAAAACTGAAATTCTAAGCAACATCCATAAAAAGTATTTTCATGTTGATAAGGAAAGATTTTCCCCTAAATACCAGAGAGGCTCCATGAAAGTGAGATTTTTACCTATTTTGTTCACCGTGTCACCAGTCCCTAGAAGAGCGCCTAAGACATCACTCAAGATTAGGTTGCTTTGAATAGATTAGATAATTTCTGTCTCGAACCCCTGTTCATTTGTTTGTTTTTGTTTATTTGATAGTGGTTTCAGTAAATGGATATATCTGAAAAATTGCAAAGCCACTATTAAAACAAGTTATTATTATATATAGCATGGAATTGCACATTCCTCCTTTGAATCCGACAGAGCTTCACCATATCCTTAACAATTTGGGAAAAACATGCTATTATTTTTCTTTATAAAACTTCTCCTGTTAGGCTGTGATGGTTGTCATCAGCAGTAACTCCTCTGAAGGCTTTGTCAAAAGAGTTGAAAAAATTGGAAAGGTGTGTGAATGAAGCTGTTTGTTGAATATAAAGAAAAGAGCATTGAAGTACAATTCACACTCTTACTTCTCCTTCTATGCTTTCAGATGTTTGTCATTTGAAATTTTTGCTTCTAGAAGAGATGCCCTATATAATTCTTACTTTAAGGAGCAAGTTGCTTTTATAATTTTTTTATTATTCTACCATTCCAGTATTTCCATTTAAATTAAATTCAATACCATTTAAAAAAAATCAAAAGTGCAGCCAGTATTCAATTCCTGGGCTAAATAATTTTAGAAAGCTTTGTGTTATTGAACCTACAGGGTTTTTCTGTAGTTTTAACTCTTTCTTTCTGTGATTTTTCCCATTAGTCATGTAAGTGACTGCAATATAACAGACATTGAGGATAAAGAAGGACTGAATAGAACAATCCTTGGCCTCATGAAGTTGAGAATCTAGCAAGGGAGTCAAACAATTCAATCATTCAGAGACAATTTATTGAGTGCCTGGCCTAAGATGAGCACAACAAAACCCCAGCCCAGAGGAATCATTTTAATGGGAGAGATAGATAATAGGTAAGCCAACTTTAAAAAAAAAAAACGTACTGATTTTTCTTTAATAGAGATGCATATTTGAACTAAATAAGCACATTTTTAAAAGAGCAGTGATTGAGAAGAGGTTTTTAAACTGAGTGGTCCAAAAGGGCCTCCCTGAAAAAGTCTGTTTTGAACAGATTTCTGAATAATATCAGCTAGGAAGCTGCGTAAAAATCTCAGGGATGGGTGATTTTTCCAGTCGAAAAACTCTAAAGGCTCCAAAGTCACAATAGAGCTATAAGTTTCTCTAATAAAGTAACTTCTGACAAAGAATGAGAAGAAATAACTAACCCAGGTTTGAAAGAAAAGGGACAGACTTTCTATGGAATTCATATTTAATTAAAGCTCTAAAGGACAAAAATACAATAGAGCAAAATTCTGGTCACGCTGATATACCTAACGAAAGTTCATAAACAACCTTTGGGTAGCAAAGAGTGTGTGGGAATGTTGGTAAGAACAGTGGGGAAGAGTCATCCCTGAACATGTTCTTAAATGAAGCAATTCTTGGGTTGTTTTAAAGGGTAAATTGGAGTTTGCCTAAGTGATTAGAGAAGGATGCCTCAGCTTATGGAAGTTCAAAGCCATAAAGATGTGATAAACTACTGCAGATATTTTCATGTATATTTGTTGTTGCTTCTAGTAATGGTGATCTAAAAACTCCTACTTAAGACAACTAAAAATCCAGACAAAATAGCTTTTAAAGTTAAAAATATCAGAATGATTATAAAAATAAGTGAGGGATTACTGGGCCAAAATACGAAATACAATGAGAGCCTAGAGATATATGCCCTGAAGCCATTTTAGCTATGAGAGCATTTAAAACTGCTAAAACACACTGAGCTCTGTTGTTCATAGACTCTTGATACTAGAGGAACAAAATTCAAAATCCAGCAGCAATCAAATTTGAGGACTTTGGTATAACACAAATTTAACTTGAGATCCCCAAAGCACAAGGAGAAGCAGAAATAAGACTATAGCCTACCTTGCCTTCTGTGTAAACTGAGAAAGTCAATCACTGAATTTGGAGTATGATTGTCTTGTAGAGTCTCAGATATAAGAGAAAATCCTGCCAAGGAGGACCATACCATTATTATAGCTCTTAATTATCCCTACTCAATAAGAGTTTCAAATATAATGTCTTGAACATAGCAAAATGTAACAAAGCACACAAAGAAAAACCATTAACAAGATTTGATAGACAAAATGGGATTAAGTATGATGTTAAAATGATCAATAAAGATTGTAAAATGGCTTGATTACTCTGCTCAAAGAAATGAGAGGGGAAGCAAATTGAACCAAAAACTGACACTAAAAATGATATTGAGAAAGGTTTTATAAATGAACAAATGGATACTCTAGAACTTTAAAAATATGACAGCTAATTTAAGGTACCACAGGGGTGCCTGGGTGGCTCACTTAATTAAACCTCCAATTCTTTTTCCTTTTTTTTTTAACACCTTAATTTTATTTTATCTCTTTCATTTGGCTCAGGTCATGATGTCAGGGTTGTGAAATAGAGCCCAGAGTTGGGCTCTGTGCTGAGCCTGGAGTCTGCTTAAGATTCTTTTCCCTTCTTTTTCTATCCCTCCCTGCACTCTCACTTGCTCGCTCTCTCTTGCTTGCAAATAAATAGATAGATAGATAGATAATAGACAAAGAAAATAAAAAAAAAAAAAGAAAATAAATATAAAGATTTTGAAATGAAAACAAGTTCAAAATAAAATAGAGAAGACCTACACAGCTTAAAGTTCATTCAGAAAATCTACTAGTAAAGAAGTCAGTATGACACAATGTTAAGATATCAAAAGATTTGAGCATGCACTTTACAGAAAGGGTAATCCAAATGGCCACTCATATATAAAAACTGTTTATCTTTATTATGAATCTGGAATTAAATTAAATTAAATTAATAATAAATTAAAACCTAAAATGACATACTATTACACACTTACCATATTGGGCAACAGTAAAATTGCCTTGCAAGAATGTGAAAGAATGAAAGTGCCCATAATAAAAACATTTGAGGTAAGTTGGACAATATTTAGAAAACTTAAAAATAAAAATAAAAATTTGGTCCATTCCTAGAAATACAACATGGAACTAAATGAATATTTTCACCAGGATATGCAAACAGATGATTATAGCTATTTCATTCATAAGAGCAGATCAGTAGTGGTCTATTTGCACAATGTTACAATAAATAAGAGAGAATATTAACAAACTGGGAGGAGGGGCTAGGTTGTTATCATAAACAGATCTTCTATGGGGCTGATTATGTTCTATTTCTCAAAATCTTTAAGTTAAAAAAGTTTTCACATTATATCTAGATAGATAGATGATAGATAGATATCCCAGAAGCTGCAATGCTAGGCTAAGACCAGGCTTTAAAGGGCTTTTCTATACTCTACTAAATACTTGAAACCATTCATTATATCATAGCTCAGTGTTCAAATCTCCATTTGTTTCCTCAGGTTCCTAATATTTACCTTAAGGTGACCTGATCCAGACTTTTGATCACCTTTGTCTAAATATTTCTATTTTAACAAAGTCCTTTTTAACACTGAGAGACTAAAACTGAGAAAAATACTCTTTTATCTCACTAGAGTGGAAAATATATAGTTACCCATTAACTAATGATATCCATGTCTACATTAGATCAATGACATTTTTAATTCTTGGGAGCTTTTGGTTAAATGAAATTTTTAAGCTTCCTTTAAATGAAGCTTTAAGCCATCACCACATGAATAAAATTAGAGAACCAAATGAAAACAGGCCAAGTATTTACAGAGTAATAGAATGTGCAATGGTAAGAGTACAATTCTGAAATCATAAAGCCTAAATTAGTGTGATGCATTTTTGCTACCCATGTAATCATAAACCAGTTATCCAAATGTGTTAGCCTCAGTTTTTTCACCCATGAAATGGTGATGATAATACTTATTATGCTGCGTTGTTGTGTGTATGTGATGAAGCATGGAGCATGAGAGTCTCATATTCCATGCTAAAATGATAGCTATTTTTATACTTATAATAATTCTAGTAATAGTAATTAAATTGTTCAAAATGGTAATATTCATTTATATTGAGGCATTGTATTGACTATTCATAGACACATTTACCAAAATAAATTTCATTTTACTTTACCCCCTCTGAGGATATATATTCCCTAATTCAATATGAATCTCTTTATGAATAATAATTATCATAATAAATATGCTGATTTGTCTTCTATTTGTTTTTAGGGAGGTATCCTTTACTGTTGAACATGAAACTTAAGCAAGTCTGTCTTATTCAAAATTTGCATGCTGTTTTCTTATGAAACTAGATTATAGAGTTGTATGAAATAAATTCATGCAGTTAAGACATTGATGTTTGGAACACTGGGTGGTCAGTTTAGTATTTCAAAAGAAGATTTTAAATTTAAACCTTAAAACTGAGCTCTTTCAGCCTTATTTATAGACCATCCTTCATGTTTCATAAGTACTCCTCCATTGTAAACTAAGTAATACTTTTTGTCACAGTGTATATAATGAAAATGGATTTTATATTCTATTATTTCAGAGTTAGTTGCAGTTTTTACTGCCTTAATTCCTTTTTTGAAAAATAGATTAATTCTACAAAAAGTTTTTTCCAGGTTTATTGAAAAAAATCGACATATTTGTAAATTTAAGAAATGATTTCTTATAACATTGCAAACCTTTAACATTGTGTAAATTTTGTACAATTTGATAAATTGGTATACATCTTTATTGCAATATAATCTACATAAAAATGTTAATACATCTACTATCTCGTATAGTTGCCACTGTTTTTTATGCATTTATCATAAGGAATTTTAAGATCTACTCTCTTAGCAACTTTTATGTATATAGTATAGTAGAGATAAACTTCAGAGGTCTTGTGGGTTTTGTTCCAGACTGCCTCAATAAAGTGATTATCTCAATAAACTAAGTCAAATTATTATATTTTTTGGTTTCCCAGTGCATATAAAAAATTATGTTTCCCAGTGCATATAAAAAATAAAAACTATACTGCACTGTTCAAAAGCATCATGTTTTTAAAGAAAAACAATGTATATACCTTAAGTACACTAGTTCTGAGTTTTCAGTGGGTCATAATTACTGATCACAGATCACCATAACAAATACAATAATAATGAAAAAACTTGATATATTGCAAGAATTACCAACATGTGACAAAGAGACACAAAATGAACAAATGTTGTTAGAAAAATGGTGGCAGCAGACCTCTTTTATACAAGATTGCTATAAACGTTCAACTTGTAAGAATGTGATATATGCAAAGTTTATTAAAGGGAAGCACAATAAAAAAAAGTATGTATATCTTATTAACTATGATCATCATGCTGTACATTAGATCCCCAGAACTTTTTCATATTATAGTTGCAAGTTTGCACCCTTGGACCACCTTACTCCACCCCAGGTTCACCCCTTGTCAACTCAACTCTAAGTTTCCATTAGTTTTCCTTTTCCTCAGATTCTGTATGTAAGGGATATCATAATACATAAATTAAAAAAATATATAAAATCTTTGAAATATTTCACTTAGAATAATACCTTCAAGATCCATCCATGCTGTTGTAAATGGCAGTATTTCTTAATTTTTCATGGTTAAGTAGTATTCCGTAGTATATATTTACCATACTTATTTTACTCATTCATCCATTAATGGATACTGAAGTTATTTCCATCTCTTGCTTAGAGTTAATAATTTTATAATAAACATAAGAGTGCAGATATGTCTTTGAACAGTGACTTCGTTTTCTTTAGATAGATACCTAGAAGTGGGATTACTGAATCATATGGTAATTTTACTTTTAATAATATGAATAATCTCCATACTGTTTTCCATACAAATTTATATCCCTATTACAGTGCATAAGTTCCCCGTTTTCCCCAATATTTACCAAAATTGGTTAGTTTCAATTTTTTGGTAGTATATATTCTAATATCTTGCTGTGTTTTTCAGAGGTAAACAACAACAACAACAACATAAGGACTTTGCCCTGAGATTTTTACGTTGAGCACTTTTTAATGCTCCTGTTGGTCATTTATATAACTTTTTTGAAAAAAAAGTCTATTGAGATCCTTTTGCTATTTTTTTAATCATATATTTTTTTCTATTTGTATCTGTTGGTTATTAACCTCTTTTCAGATATAAGATTCGTAAGTATTTTCTTACATTCTGTGGATTGTGTTTTCATTCTCTCTCCCTTTTTTTGGCAATGCAGAAACGTTAGTTTGATGTAATACCATTTATTTATTTTTGCTTTTTTTGCTTGTGTTTTTGGTCTGGTATCCAAAAAACTATTGGCAAGACCAATGTCAAGGAGAATTTTTCCTATGTTTTCCTTTAGGAAATTTAGTTTCATGCATCACCTTTAAGTCTTTAATCTATTTCAAGTTCAGACTTATGAGTGATATAAGGTTCCCTTTTCATACTGTTTATGTGACTATTCAGTTTTAAATATCATTTATTGAACAGACTATCTTTCCCCATTACATATGTTGGCCCCTGTCAAATATTAGGTGACTGTATGAAAGGATTTATTTCTGGACTCTCAATTCTGTTCTACTTGTTTATTGGTCTGTTTTTATGCCAGTATACTTTATTGTTTTGAGCATGAGGGCTTTGTAGTATAGTTTCAAATCAAGAAGTGTAATCTCCCTTCTTCATTCTTTCTCAGAACTGCTTTGATTATTTGTTGTCTTTCATGGTCTCATATAAACTTTAGGATTCTTTACTTACTTCTGTAAAACAATAATATTGGATTTTTTTTAAGATTTTTAATTTATTTATTTGACAGAGAGAGATGACAAGCAGGCAGAGAGGCAGGCAGAGAGAGAAGAGGAAGCAGGCTTCCTGCTGAGCAGAGAGCCTGATGCGGGGCTCGATCCCAGGACCCTGGGATCATGACCAGAGCCGAAGGCAGCGGCTTAACCCACTGAGCCACCCAGGCGCCCCTAACATTGGATTTTTGATAGGAATTGGATTTACAGATGGTTTACGGTAGTATGGACATTTTAACAATGTTAATTCTTACCATTCATAAATATGAGCTATCTTTCCATTTCTGTCACCTTCAATTTCTTTATCAATGTCATAGTTTATGGAGTACAGATCTTTCATCTTCTTAGTTAAATCTATTCCTAAGTATTTTATTATTTTTGATGCTATTGTGAATTAGATTGTTTTCTTTATTTTTTCAGATAGTTCATCATTAGAATGTTAAAATGCTCCTGTCTTGTGCTTACTTTGGCAGCACATATACTAAAATTGGAATGATGCAGAGAAGATTAGCGTGATCACTGAACAAGGATGACATGACAAACTGGGAAGCAGTCCATAAAAAAAAAAAGAAACAAAACAAAATTCTTTTCTTTTATATATTGATCTTGTATTTGGTAATTTTACTAAATTTGTTTATTCAAATTTTTTGTGAATTTTTTAGGATTTTTTAACATGTAAGTTCATGTTATCCAAAAAAAGAAAATTTTACTTCTTCCTTTTTTTTTTTTTTTTTTTGGAGTCTCTTATTTCTTTGTGTTCCTTGTTTCTCTGGCTAGGACATCCACTACTGTGTCAAATGAGAGTAGTGAAAATGGACACACTTGTCTTTCTTCTGATCTTTAAGGGGAAAACTTTCAAAAGTTTTGATTGAATATGAGATTAGCTCTGGGCTTGCAATCTGTGTTTTTTCTTTAATGGGTTTTTTAAATTATTTTTTAAAATTTTTTATATAATGTGTTTTTATCCCTAGGGGTACAGGTCTGTGATTCACAGCACTCACCATCACTCACCATAGCACCTGCCCTCTCCAATGTCCATACCCCCACCATCCTCTCCCAACACACCTCCCCCCAGCAACCCTCAGTCTGTTTTGTGAGATTCAGTCTTTTATGGTTTGTCTCCCTCCTAATACCATCTTTTTTTATTTTTTTTTCGTACGCCCGAAACTGCCTATGTTGCATCTCCACTTCATCATATCAGGGAGATCATATGATAGTTGTCTTTCTCAGATTGATTTATTTCGCCAAGCATAATACCCTCTAGTTCCATCCACGTCATCACAAATAGCAGGATTTCATTTTTTTTTGATGGCTGCATAGTATTCCATTGAACATATATACCACATCTTATTTATTGATTCATCTGTTGAAGGACATTTAGTTTCTTTCCATAGTTTAACTATTGTGGACATTGCTGCTATAAACATTTGGGTGCATGTGCCCCTTCAGAATGCCACGTTTGTATCTGTAGGGTATATACCCAGTACTACAAGCACTGGGTCATAGGGTAGTTCTATTTTCAGCTTTTTGAGGCATGTCCACGCTGTTTTCCAGAGTGGTTGCACCAGCTTGCATTCCCACATACAGTGTAGGAGGGTTGCCCTTTCTCCACATCCTCGCCAGCATCTGTCATTGACTGACTTGTTCATTTTAGCCATTCTGAACGGTGTGAGGTGGTATCTCATTCTGGTTTTGATTTGTATTTCCCTGATGCCGAGTGATGAGGAGCATTTTTTCATGTGTCTGTTGGCCATTTGAATGTATTCTTTGATGGAACATGATAGTGAGCTTAGGGAATCACCAAGTTAATGAAAGAGGTGCCTCTTGTAGGTGAAGTAAGAGTGAGAGAAAGAAAAGAGGGCTTATCCTAGATTGGAGAACTCGGGGCTGAAAAGGACCCTCATCTGGGAGCAGAGAAAGTGGTCCAGAATCAGAGGCACAGAGGACTCCCAACACCTTCCACAGAAGCGGAGCACCTAAAGACATAGTGCCATTACCCCTGGAAAATCTAGGCATGGAGGTATTCTCTTTAGGCAAATAGGCATCGGAGAATAGTTTGTCCATAGCCCAGTCACTGACTTCAAGAGGAAAAGCTATACCAGCTCTCGAAGCAGGCCGGATAGCTCAAGCAACAGCAGCCAAGCCAAAATCCTTATCCCCTGCATTTCTGAACAATGACAGAGCAGCAGTTCTGTCTAGAACCAGGAGGTATTCAGAAGTCAATTGTTGGGTCCCGGGTTGTGTCCATCAGTTCAGACGTGGCCTTCAGATCAACTCATGATTCCAGGGCTTTGGCATTGACTCTGTTCTCAGGTTCTCTGCTCAGGGGCAAGTAAGCTTCTCCCTCTCCAGCTCCACCCCCTGATTGGGATCTCTCTGCCTCTCTATCCAAACGTGCATGTGCATGTTCGATATGATAACAAAGACAAAAACAGTGCACAATAATTGACTGGGGCCAAAGGATGTTTTATTGAATTTGGACCTAGGTTCCTATGGAGGGCAGCCAGGTATAGAGAACCTCCCACCATCCTAAAATGCCCGACCTTCGCTTGGAGCTTCTTTGTTCATTCTCCTGTTCTTTGCCTTCCTGGATCTCCTCACCAACCTGCAGCATCCGCTGTCTGTCGTGCTGTACTGACCCCTTGTTAACACATTGTGCATCCTCTCGGGGCTCCATTGGAACATGCCCATCTTCCTCAAGAGGCACTGTTTGCTTATCACATGTAACCATTTGGGGGATGGTCATGAGAGGGTGAAGGCAGGCTTGTGCTGCCACATCTCCATGCAGTTCCACAGAGGGTAGCTGATCCACCATGAGGGAGTGCTCAAGGTTCTTCCACATTCGAATCCTCTTCATTTTTTTTTTTATAAATATTTTATTTATTTATTTGTCAGAGAGAGAGAGAGTGCAAGCACAGGCAGACAGAGTGGCAGGCAGAGTCAGAGGGAGAAGCAGGCTCCCTGCAGAGCAAGGAGCCCGATGCGGGACTCGATCCCAGGACGCTGGGATCATGACCTGAGCCGAAGGCAGCTGTTTAACCAACTGAGCCACCCAGGCGTCCCTCGAATCCTCTTCAATGCGTCCTTTTGCACATACAAGTTGTCTTCCTGAAATGGGCACGGAAGTCTTTCAGATGGCTTCATTGGGCTATGGGTCTCTTCCAACATGCTCTCCGTTGGCTTCTGTGGACTCCAAGAACATGAGTCTGTCCTGGACCTAAGGTTCTAGGTTGTAGACTCTGCCTTGGATGCATGGTCTTTTTGGAAGATTGGGAGGCCTTGTTGGCACCATTTCTGGAGACCATTGAGGTAGTCGTGTGCTTTCTGTGGAAGACTCCAGACATGTCTTTGGCACGGTTGCGGGGGTTCACTTTGAGCTTCCCTTGGGTGGACCTTTTCCTGTTGAGATGCTCCATGATTTGGTGGGAGGGTCTCACCCTTACGCAGGGCTCAGATTTCCTCCCCTGAGGCATTGCTTGCGGTCTGTTAGTTTCTTGGCTTGTCGTTGCTAAGATGGAATGCGGCATCTTGCCTTTCTCCGAGGTCCAGAGGGCTGGTGCTGACACTCACGACCAAATACTATGAATTGGGCCATGGAGAAGGTGACACCGACTCGCTTCGCAAACTGCCTTGGTGAGAGACCCAGGCGGCTCCAGCAGTTTGGGACGGCCTGGGGTCCTCTTGGCCCACCCATGACTACTCCAGTCAAGTGTAGTGATCAGGCCTGGGTTGATGAGGAGTGGTTGCTATGACCTCAAAGCTTTGTGACATCACAGATGCTGGCTTCACTGAAGCAGCTGTCCCTCTCCCATGACCTTGGTGTCCTATGGCTTTAAGTAGGAAGCCCCAGGAAGGACAAAACAAGAGCCCTCTGAACCTGATCAAGAACTCAGGATGTCTTGTGGTTTAATGTCAAACTTCCCCTTTCTGGAGACATAGAGGAAGGAAAATGACATTCAGTATACCTTCCTTTAGGCCAACATATCCCTGGAGACGGCAAGGTGTCCTTTTACACTACAATTTCTAGATATCTCAAGAAAAGGTGAGGTCGCGGGTATGAGCAGCTCTCCGTGGGGTTTTTCGTCCTGTGGGTGAGAGCGTACTTTGTCAGCGTCTTTTGCTTATGGGTCAGTGATGACTAAGGTACGGAAAGTCCCTTTCCGAGGTAAAAGGTGAGGGCATCGATATATGGTGCCGTCTGTGTCCTCGTCTCCTAGTGTTCTGAAACACGCGGCTAAGGGATGAGGCCTCTGTCTACCTGGCTTTCCCTTAAATACCTTTGAAAGTCTTTGAGGAGAGTGACCTTCTGCATCAGAGCTAACTCTCAGAGAGGTCTACCGAACCCGTTGTCATTATTAGTTAACTGTACTTGTTGTGGTAATGGGTATAGACATGTGGACCAAGACTCTTTAGTCAGAAGGAAAGGGACGGCGTATATAGACAGCTTGTAAGGCCCATTCGAGCAGACCTTTAGAGTGAGCCGCAATGCCCTTGCAAGGACTAGTGGATCAGGAAGTTTGGGTCCATTTCGGCACCTCAGTATTCCTCTGCCATCGAAGTGAATGAACCCCTGGACCTTGCCTTGACATGAATGTCCCATGCCCTGCTGTTGGGAAATGGAAAAGGCAAGCAGACAAAGGGAAATATCATATGGCTTCCCACAATATGTGCCTCGGGAGGAATACCTTGGCCCTAGTAAAGGAAGGGAATAATGAAGGGCAAGAAGTCAGAGAAGGAGACCCACCAGGAGTGACTCAGGACTCTGAGAATCCAGCTGAGGGCTACCGAAAAGAGAACTGATTAATGGGTGGTCAGGAGTTGTGGCATATATTAGGAGGAGCACTAGGACGTCCATGCAACTAAAGCATCCGTGAATACTCTGTCAAAAATGGATGATGGATGATAGGCAGGCTTTCTCAACAGAACAGCAACAAGAACAACATCAATTCATAGGAAAACAATGTGGCCCTCTCAAAACCAAAGGAAGTCACAGGGAGAAAAGGAAAGAATTATATTGTTTATTATCTTTCCTTATTGAAATGACATGGGTGGGTTTCCTAAAATGTCCTTCTTTGAATTGGGTCTTTATCCGTGTAAATTAGAGTTTACCCACCTCTTCCATCTCTGGATTTGATGAGAGGACATGACAATGCCTTCACTAAATACATAGAAGAGTGGCCCAAGCAAATGACTTGACCTGGCCTTCTGTGTGTTGGCAGGGGTTGGATTACTGCTTCAAAGGCTTCCGTATAAACTAGAGAGCTGAGATTTTGTAGGTTTCCTGACCTAATCTTGGAATTTTCTATGTGTCTGGGAATTTATCCTTTTCTCTCAGTTCTTGGATTTGCTAGCATAAATGTGTGGCTATGCCTTTTCGGTTATTCTTTTTTCCTTGCTACCAGTTGTGATGTGGTTTCATACTTGCAACTGTGTGCTTGTCTCCCTGTTTTATCCCAGTAATGGCTTCTGCGGTTTGTTCGTGTTGTCAAAACTCAAGTGTGAGATCTCCTGATTTTTTTCCTATTGGTTTGTTTGTATTTCCTTAATTTTGATAATCACATGTCTGATTTCAATTTTTCTGTTAACTTTGGAGTTCGGTTTTTCTTCATCTTGTTCCTTCAGTCGTCCTTTTAGGTGGCTTTCTTTTTCGGTGGTTTTAAATTTTGGAAATGCACACATTTAACCCTATATTGTTTCCCCATAAAATGTTTTGGCATCCTCCTCTAAGTTTCTTAGAATTCCTTCGTTCATGGCTCTTTCTTCTTTTCCTTTGGATTTTCTTTCTTGCATTCATTGTAGTTTGTGAGTGTGTTGTGTTTTCCACTTTTAGTGTCTGGCTTTATTTCCAATTTGAAAGTGATATCTTCCTGTTTTCATACCTTCGTGATCATAAGTGCACAGGATAGGTTTTGACTTCTCTTCCATGAATTACGACTGGATTTGGACTCGAGCTCATGACCTGCGATAGACAAAGTTAGGTCTGCTGCTGGGAAGAACATATCTTATTGTCCTCAGAGACGCAATCTTACTCATGGACCCCCAAAGTTAGGTGGTCTCGAATGCCCATGTGGACGTCTGTTATTCCTTAGCACCTTCCCATCCAGATAATCTGTCCTGTGCTTAACCTGGATATCATAGTTGCCAACAGTATTGGATAAACGTCGCCATCTCCATTCCTGTGTGTTCATAGGCTTCCAACGTTTAGATACACCTTTTTTCATGGTGGATATGTTGGCAATTCTTCCAGGTTTCTGATGTTTTGATGCTCCATCAAGACAAAACATCTTCCGCTTAGCTTTTTTCTCTCGAAGGCATAAAATGACTCTCGCTGACTTAGGCACAAACACTTTGGCTCTCTTCTCCTTGGGAATAGCATAACCTACGTCTTCCCTGTTTCTTCACTTGCAAGCTATGAGTATCTTTATAGTCGAAGGAAATCTCCTATGGGCAACAGAAGGACGAGCCTGTTTAATATTTGCTGTTTTCTTATGGATGTTTCTATTTTTTTTTTTTTTGATTTGGAATTTCAACCACTGTTACAAACTGTTTGTATTGACGGGAGACTTTAGTCCTGAGTACTGAATGTATTATTGATAGGTAATAGTTCACTTTCTCATTTCGGTTGGCTTCTGACTTGGATTCTATTTGCCTTTCACCTATATGGTATTTTCTTGGGGTTGCTTCATTGGTACGATTCCTCGCTTCCTTCCCATATTTTGCATGTCTTATCTTTGTGTGTTTGCATGTGCATGTGTTAATGCTGTGTGGTGTGTGTGTGTTTCACATCACAATTATTATTAAAATACGAGAGAATGGAATTCGGTCTCTTGTGGGTAGCAATTCAATTTGACATGCCTTGAAATCTCACATTCCATTAGTTTCAGGAAATCTCCTTAAAGGAATGTCATCTCTTGTCCTCTTCAAGAATCCCGTGTTCTCACAACGTCCTTCCAACAAACAGCACCATTTGAATTTCTCATTAGAGTCATAATGTTTGTCCCAATACCCTTTCTTTTTCGTATGTTTCTTGACTGTCATGAGTTAGTGAAATCGTCTGTTTATTGTCTTTCTGAGAATGATAGATGTGACAAAGTCCAATGCTCTCCGCAAGACTGCCATAAGAGACATGTGGAAGAATTCCTTCTTGCTTATGTCACAGTACAAATTGTGGTGACATGAAGACACTGAGATGGTAGTAGTGTCTAATAACCTCATGCTTCTTCAACCATGAAGGCAACAAAAAGATGACCACAACAACTGCAGTGGGGTGGAAATTGACCTGAAGCCTACAAGGTAAACTCCACAGCGAAAGAGAACGGAAGTTGCAGAGATGATGGGAGAAGGTTGGAGACATGGCTCAGGGGAGATTTGGTTGGTTCGTGGATCAGAGGGCTGGAGTCCATGAAGAGGACCAAAGCACAGGAGAGCAGGGCACCCTGGGATCACACAAGGAACCTGTTTCCCAGTGCCGTTGACTGTGAGACGCAGAGGGTCTGAAGGGCACGAGTACTTTACAACACAAGTGTTGAAGGCTGAAGTTTTCCTATCAGCAGGCTTGGCAGACATCAACTTGAAGGAACACCATCTTTTTCCTGCATATGACACCAACAAGCGACCAGGAGCAGACAGCCTGGAGACAATGATCAGAGAGAGACAATACCAAGAGACGCAGTGGGAAGATGATGAGTCGTGGGAGTGATTCCGTGAAAGGCAGTGTTCGTGGAGATGACTCAATGTGGACATAATAAATTTTGGCTCTCACAACAGCAGCATCAAGACAGAGCTTGGCCAAGACAGGTATGTGAGGACAGAGACTCCCTAGCCAGCCAACACAAAATACCAACAGTGGAACACTTGGAGGATTGCCTTCCTCAGTCCAAGATGCTTAGTCCAAGGAGAACAGACTCTCCCATATGGGACGAGAAGAAAGCTTTGACCACATGCTCTCTTCTGAACACAGCATTCTGCAGGCCTGCGTTCTGTTGAGTTGGTAGAGTTTCTCCTTTCACAGGCACACCAGAGCCCACCAAGGTAAACCTCAGCATATTCAGCCCGGACCCTAAAAACAACAAACGGCCGGAAAGGAGAGCTACTGCAAATGACTGGCCTCCAGGACAGGGTCAGCCACAACACAAACAGCAGTGGCATGCATGCCACATACACTCTCACAAACACACACACACGCATGCACTCAACAAACCTTAAGGGCGAGCCTTGGGTCACTCACGGATCACTTCCTCCTAAATAAATTACCCTCAGGTTAGAAAACAGAATGAGTTTAACGAATACAGAGAGGTGACAGAGACTTAGATCCAATGCAAAGATGGAAGAATCAATTGATTCCCAGGTAAAGGAAGAAGGAGTGATTACGACTAGGCAGTCAGAGTGAAACCTCTACATAGAGCACGCCCGATGCGGGATAGAAAGCTGTGGCCTGGATACTCGCTGTACATCAGAAAACATAGGAGATATCAGAGAGTCTCGAAACACAGAGACAAAACTGATAAAGATAAAAACACCTAAAGAACTCCTGAAGAGAAGATTGGCAGGAGACTGGATGCAAAGTTCGGGAACATGGTAGAAGTGGAGGATCCAATTAGGAACCGAGAAGAACAAGCCTAGAAAATAAGGATGCAAATTCTAAGAGAGAAGGCAGAATGATGGAACATGATAGTGAGCTTAGGGAATCTCTAAGGAAATGAAAGAGGTGCCTCTTGTAGGTGAAGTAAGAGTGAGAGAAAGAAAAGAGGGCTGATCCTAGATTAGAGAACTCGGGGCTGGAAAGGACCCTCATCTGGGAGCAGAGAAAGTGGTCCAGAATCAGAGGCACAGAGAACTCCCAACACCTTCCACAGAAGCGGAGCACCTAAAGACATAGTGCCATTCCCCCCGGAAAATCTAGGCATGGAGGTATTCTCTTTAGGCAAATAGGCATCGGAGAATAGTTTGTCCATAGCCCAGTCACTGACTTCAAGAGGAAAAGCTATACCAGCTCTCGAAGCAGGCCGGATAGCTCAAGCAACAGCAGCCAAGCCAAAATCCTTATCCCCTGCATTTCTGAACAATGACAGAGCAGCAGTTCTGTCTAGAACCAGGAGGTATTCAGAAGTCAATTGTTGGGTCCCGGGTTGTGTCCATCAGTTCAGACGCGGCCTTCAGATCAACTCATGATTCCAGGGCCTTGGCATTGACTCTGTTCTCAGGTTCTCTGCTCAGGGGCAAGTAAGCTTCTCCCTCTCCAGCTCCACCCCCTGATTGGGATCTCTCTGCCTCTCTGTCCAAACGTGCATGTGCACGTTCGATAAGATAACAAAGACAAAAACAGTGCACAATAATTGACTGGGGCCAAAGGATGTTTTATTGAATTTGGACCTAGGTTCCTATGGAGGGCAGCCAGGTATAGAGAACCTCCCACCATCCTAAAATGCCCGACCTTCGCTTGGAGCTTCCTTGTTCATTCTCCTGTTCTTTGCCTTCCTGGATCTCCTCACCAACCTGCAGCATCCGCTGTCTGTCGTGCTGTACTGACCCCTTGTTAACACATTGTGCATCCTCTCGGGGCTCCATTGGAACATGCCCATCTTCCTCAAGAGGCACTGTTTGCTTATCGCATGTAACCATTTGGGGGATGGTCATGAGAGGGTGAAGGCAGGCTTGTGCTGCCACATCTCCATGCAGTTCCACAGAGGGTAGCTGATCCACCATGAGGGAGTGCTCAAGGTTCTTCCACATTCGAATCTTCTTCAATGCGTCCTTTTGCACATACAAGTTGTCTTCCTGAAATGGGCACGGAAGTCTTTCAGATGGCTTCACTTGGGCTTGGGTCTCTTCCAACTTGCTCTCCGTTGGCTTCTGTGGACTCCAAGAACATGAGTCCGTCCTGGACCTAAGGTTCTAGGGTGTAGAGTCTGCCTTGGATGAATGGTGTTTTGGAAGATTGGGAGGCCTTGTTGGCACCGTTTCTGGAGATCATCGAGGTACTCGTGTGCTTGCTGTGGAAGATTCCAGACATGTCTTTGGCACGGTTGCGGGGGTTCACTTTGAGCTTCCCTTGGGTGGACCTTTTCCTGTTGAGATGCTCCATGATTTGGTGGGAGGGTCTCACCCTAACGCAGGGCTCGGATTTCCTCCCCTGAGGCTTTGCTTGTGGTCTGTTAGTTTCTTGGCCTGTCGTGGCTAAGATGGAATGAGGGATCCTTGCCTTTCTCCGAGGTCCAGAGGGCTGGTGCTGACACTCACGACCAAATACTATGAATTGGGCCATGGAGAAGGTGACACCGACTCGCTTCGCAAACTGCCTTGGTGAGAGACCCAGGCGGCTCCAGCGGTTTGGGATGGCTTGGGGTCCTCTTGGCCCACCCATGACTACTCCAGTCAAGTGTAGTGATCAGGCCTGGGTTGATGAGGAGTGGTTGCTATGACCTCAAGGCTTTGTGACATCACAGATGCTGGCTTCACTGAAGCAGCTGTCCCTCTCCCATGACCTTGGTGTCCTATGGCTTTAAGTAGGAAGCCCCGGGAAGGACAGAACAAGAGCCCTCTGAACCTGATCAAGAACTCAGGATGTCTTGTGGGTTAATGTCCAACTTCCCCTTTCTGGAGACATAGAGGAAGGAAAATGACATTCAGTATACCTTCCTTTAGGCCAACATATCCCCAGAGACGGCAAGGTGTCCTTTTACACTACAATTTCTAGATATCTCAAGAAAAGGTGAGGCCTCGCGGGTATAAGCAGCTCTCCGTGGGGTTTGTCGTCCTGTGGGTGAGAGCGTACTTTGTCAGCGTCTTTTGCCTATGGGTCAGTGATGACTAAGATACGGAAAGTCCCTTTCCGAGGTAAAAGGTGAGGGCATCGCTATATGGTGCTGTCTGTGGCCTCGTCTCCTAGTGTTCTGAAACACGCGGCTAAGGGATGAGGCCTCTGTCTACCTGGCTTTCCCTTAAATACCTTTGCAAAGTCTTTGAGGAGAGTGATATTCTGCATCTGAGCTAACTCTCAATGAAGAGGCCTGGACCGAACCCGTTGTTATTATTAGTTAACTGTACTTGTTGTGGTAACGGGTATAAACATGTGGACCAAGACTCTTTAGTCAGAAGGAAAGGGACGGCCTATACCGAAGGCTTGCAAGGCCCATTCGAGCAGAACTTTGGAGTGAGCCGCAATGCCCTTGCAAGGACTAGTGGATCAGGAAGTTTGGGTCCATTTCGGCACCACAGTATTCCTCTGCCGTCGAGTGAATGAACCCCTGGACCTTGCCTTGACATGAATGTCCCATGCCCTGCTGTTGGGAAATGGAAAAGGCAAGCAGACAAAGGGAAATGTCATATGGCTACCCACAATATGTGCCTCGGGAGGAATACCTTGGCCCACTTAAGGAAGGGAATAATAAAGGGCAAGAAGTCAGAGAAGGAGACCCACCAGGAGTGACTCAGGACTCTGAGAATCCAGCTGAGGGCTACCGAAAAGAGAACTGATTAATGGGTGGTCAGGAGTTGTGGCATATATTAGGAGGAGCACTAGGACGTCCATGCAACTAAAGCATCCGTGAATACTCTGTCAAAAATGGATGATGGATGATAGGCAGGCTTTCTCAACAGATAGCAACAACAACATCAATTCATAGGAAAACAATGTGGCCCTCTCAAAACCAAAGGAAGTCACAGGGAGAAAAGGAAAGAATTATATTGTTTATTATCTTTCCTTATTGAAATGACATGGGTGGGTTTCCTAAAATGTCCTTCTTTGAATTGGGTCTTTATCCTTGTGAATTAGAGCTTACCCGCCTCTTCCATCTCTGGATTTGATGAGAGGACATGACAATGCCTTCACTAAATACCTAGAAGAGTGGCCCAGGAAAATGATCTTTTAGGCCAACCTTTCTCCAGAGATGGCAAAGTTTTCCTATTTCCTCTGAAATATCTAGAGATATCAGAAACAACAAGTCCTCTGGTATATCATCCCGTCTCTCTGAGGTTTGTCATCCTTTGCATGAGAGAGTGACATTATACATTATAGCTAATCCTTAAGGAGGAGCAATGGACAGCACTCCTTGTTACCATTATTTATCTCTACCTACTGTGTTAATGGGTATAACCCTGTTGACCAAGTCTCTTTAATCAAAGGAAAATTAATGGCTTATATCGATGGTCTGCAAGGCTCACTTGAACAGAACTGAGGATTGAGCTGCTATGTCCTTGCAAAGACTAGTGGATAAAGAAGGTGTGGTCCATATTGGCAACAGAGTATTCCTCAGCAATTAGGGAGGATGAACTCTTGATTCTTGCACTGGCATGAATGCCACAGGACTGGGTTTGTGAAATGAAATGGGCAAGGAGACATAGGGAAATATCATATGGCTTCTCTCATATGTGCCCTAGGACGAATACCACGGCCCTTAGTAGAAAGAAGGAAAAACTGAAGGGGATAAGTCAGAGAAGGAGACAAACCAGGAGTAACTCAGAACTCTGAGGAATCAAGCTGAGAGTCAAGGAAAAAAGAGACATGCAGGGAATGAGGGAACGGGCTAATGGGTGTTGAAGAGTTCTGGCATATCTTAGGCGGAGTACTAGGTCATATATGGAACTGAAGCATCAGTGAATACTCTGTCAAAAATGGATGATGGATGACAGGCTGGCTTCCTCAACAGTACAAAATAATACAAAAACAAGCTGGCCCTTTCAAATGCAGGTGAAGACAGACAGAGAAAAGGAAAGAATTATATTTTTATTATGTTTAATTATTGAAATGGAATATAATTTATTTCCTAAAATGTCATTATTTGAATTGGGTCTTTATACTAGTAAAGTGGAGTTCATCCACCTCCTCTATTTGTGGAATTGATGAGAAGAAAATGGCATTGCCTTCTCTAAATGTCTAGAAGAGTTGAACAGGAAATGATTTGCACCTCGCCATCTGTGTGTTGACAGGGGTTTGATTACTGCTTCAAACGCTTTAGTCACTACTACAGAGCTGAGATTTTGTAGGTTTCCTGACCTAATCTTTGGAGTGAATATGTGTCTTGGAATTTATCCTTTTCTCTCAGTTCTTTTCTTTTGGGTTTGCTTCATTAGTGCTATTCTTCACTTCCTCCCCATCTTTTGTGTGTCTTATCTGTGTGTGTGTGTGTGTGTGTGTGTGTGCTGAGTGTGTTTCAAATAACAATTATAATTAAATTGATGGAGATAGGAAGTCGGTATTTAATGGATAGCAGTTCCATTTGACATGCCTTGAAAACTCACATTCCCTCTCTTTCAGCCACATTTCCTACAAAGAATGTCATCTTTTGTCCTCTTTGATAAACACATATTTTCTCAAAACTGACCTCAACAAACACCACATTTTGTGTGCCTGGGTAGTGTCGTATTATTTGTCCATTTTTCCCTTGCTTTTTCATATGTCTCTTGACAGTCATGAGAGAGTGAAATTGTATGTTATTTGTCTTTCTGGGACTGATAGATGTGACGTAGGCTAATGCTCTCCACAATTCTGCCACATGAGGCAAGTGGAAAGAATTCATTCTTGCTTATGGCTGGGTAAGATTCTGTGGGGCTTTTTCAGGACAGTGAGATGGTAGTAGTGTCTGGTAACTCCAGACTTGTCTTTATCCAGGAACACAACAGGAAGATTACCACATCAACTTCAACATGGCAGAAATGAACTGGAGCCCACAAAGCAAACTCCATAGCAAAAGAGAGAATAAGTTGCAATCACTATGGGAGAAGATTGGAGACATGGTTTAGGGGAAAAGTGGAAAGTTGGTAATTCAGAAGGCAGTGAGACAATGCAATGGGCAAAGCCACAAGAGATCGGAGCACACTTGGAACCCACAAGGAGTACGTTCTCCAATTCCATTGATTCTGACCATCAGGGGGTCTGAATCATACTAGTTCATGCCAACAAAGGGCCTTGAGGCCTGGAGATTTTAGATCAGCAGCCTTGGCATATCAACTCAAAAGAACACTGTATTTCTCTGTCAGAGAACACCAACAAATAGCCAGGTGAAGACAGCCTGGAAACCACGATTAGAGACAATACCAGGTGACACAGTGGGAAGATGGTGGGTTCTGGCTGTACATTAGTGAGAGGCAGTGTTCTTGGAGATGATTTGATGGGGGCAAAAGAAATTTGGGGCTCTCGCACAGGCAGCATCAAGCCCGAGCTACTGGCCAAAGACAGGTTGGTGAGGGCTTTAATTGCCTCTCCTGCAAACACGAAATTCTAACCATGGAACACATAGGGTACTGTGTTCCTCAGTCCAACTTGCTTCATTTTAAGAGAACAGATTCTCCCATAGGGGACTAGAAGAAAGCCCTGTCCATAGGCTGTCCCCTGACCACAGAATGCTACAGGCATTCATTCTGTTGTGAAGGTTGAATTTCTCTTTTCACAGGCACACCAGATCCCACCAAGCTAAACCTCAGCCTATTCAGCCCAGACCCCAAACACACCAAAAGGCTGGCAAAGAGAGCCTCTGCAGATGACTGGTCTCAAGGACAGGGGGCAGCTATGATACAACAGCAGAGGGCATGCATGCCACACACACATACCTGAGACTCCCTCAAGGGCCAGCCCTTGGGCACTCCATGATATCTTATTTCTAAAGAAATTACCATCAGGATAAAAAACAGAATTGATTTTTCAAATACTGAGAAAGAGTCAGAGACCTATATCCAAGACAAAGATGGAAGAATCAATTGTTGCCAAGGAAGAAGACAAGAAATTATCATGGCCAGGTAATCGGAGTGAAACCTCACATATAACACGCCCAATGGAGGATTGAAAGCAGAAAGATATCAGGGAGTCTCAAAACACATAGATTAAACTGATAGAAATAAAATAAAGTAAAATAAAATAAAATAAAATAAATAAAGAATTTCTAAAGAAAAGATTGGTAGCAGACTGAAGGAAAAGTCCAAAAAAGCTGGCAGAAGCAAAGGACCAAATTTTTGACCTGGCAGAAAAGGAATGGTAAATAAGGAAACAAATCCAAAGAAAGAAGGAAGAATGATGAAACATGACAATGAGCTTAGGAAAGTCATTGACTCCAAGGAATAGAAAGAGGTGCTTATTGTAGGAGAAGTAGGAGTGAGAGAAAAAAAAAGAGGGCTGAACATGGATTTGAGAATTCAGAGCTAAAACTGTCCCTCATCTGGGAGCAGAAACAGAGATCCAGATTCAGAGGCAAGGAGGACTCACATCACCATCCACAGAAGCATGGAACCACAAGACATAGTTTCATTCAATGGAGGAATTCTCTTTACCTAAATATGCGTGGGAGTGTAGTTTGTACATAGCCAAATCACTTACCTCAAGAGGACAAACTATACCAGCTCTCAAAGCAGGTCAGGTAGCTCAAGCAACACCAGCCCAAGCCAAAATCCTTTGGAAGGACTGACTCCTTGACTTTAAAAGGGAGAACCCAAATCTGTAGGTGAAATCTTTCTGGCTACAAAGAGGGCCAAGGCCTCCTAAGGTCAAGGTCTCCTCGTCACTTGCAAAGATGTCGAAGAACATATTCAGACATTTCAAAGATGTCCTCATATCATTGGTTCCCACTCTGGAATTCTATCAATAAGGTGAGAGTTCCTCTAGTTGAAAAAGAGATCTAAAAAGACTTCCCTTTCTCATGTAATTTCTGTAACCTCCAGGACACACCCACCTCCCCCTTCCAGCTCTGTAATGAAGCCACAGCTGGTGCCAATTTGTGGAACTCCTTAAAGGCTATTCTCCCTTATATACCCCGGGACCAAGTTCCCATGCTCCCTCACCCGATTTTCTGCACTCACCTCCCACCTGGTGTGTTCACACCTGCAAGTGCCTTTTACCAACCCCTTTGCCAAAAGGCAGCCAGAGTGACCTTTCAAAGACCTATCAGTTCCTGGCATTTGTCTCCATAGAAATCTGCACTGATCTTCTAACAAATTCTCAGTCCTTCCAAAGGAAAAAGATGGTGTTCCTTCAAGTTGATGTCTGCCAAGCCTGCTGATAGGAAAACTTCAGCCTTCAACACTTGTGTTGTAAAGTACTCGTGCCCTTCAGACCCTCTGCGTCTCACAGTCAACGGCACTGGGAAACAGGTTCCTTGTGGGTTCCCAGTGTGCCCTGCTCTCCTGTGCCTTGGTCCTCTTCATGGACTCCAGCCCTCTGATCCACGAACCAACCAAATCTCCCCTGAGCCATGTCTCCAACCTTCTCCCATCATCTCTGCAACTTCCGTTCTCTTTCGCTGTGGAGTTTATCTTGTAGGCTTCAGGTCAATTTCCACCCCAATGCAGTTGTTGTGTTCATCTTCCTGTTGCCTTCATAGCTGAAGACAAGCATGAGGTTATTAGACACTACTACCATCTCACTCTCCTCCATGTCACCGCAATTCGTACTGAGACATAAGCAAGAAGGAATTCTTCCACTTGTCTCTTATGGCAGTCTTGCGGAGAGCATTGGGCTTTGTCACATCTATCATTCTCAGAACGACATCAGACAGACGATTTCACTAACTCATGACACTCAAGAATCATACGAAAAAGAAAGGGTATTGGTACAAACAGTATGACTCTAATGAGAAATTCAAATGGTGCTGTTCTTTGGAAAGCAGTTTTGTGAGAACACGTGTTACTTGAAGAGGACAAGAGATGACATTCCTTGCAGGAGATTTCCTGAAACTGATGGAATGTGAGATTTCAAGGCATGTCAAATTGAATTGCTACCCACAAGAGACCGAATTCCATTCTCTCGTATTTTAATAATAATTGTGATGTGAAACACACACACACACCACAGCATTAACACATGCACATGCAAAATATGGGAAGGAAGCGAGGAATCGTACCAATGAAGCAACCCCAAGAAAATACCATATAGGTGAAAGGCAAATAGAATCCAAGTCAGAAGCCAACCGAAATGAGAAAGTGAACTATTACCTATCAATAATACATTCAGTATCAGGACTAAAGTCTCCCGTCAATACAAACAGTTTGTAAGAGTGGTTGAAATTCCAAAAAAAAAAAAAAAAAAAAAGGTAGAAAACATCCATAAGAAAACAACAAATATTAAACTAGCTCGTCCTTCTGTTGACCATAGGAGATTTCCTTCGACTATAAAGATACTCATAGCTTGCAAGTGAAGAAACAGGGAAGACATAGGTTATGCTATTCCCAAGGAGAAGAGAGCCAAAGTGTTTGTGCATAAGTCAGCGAGAGTCATTTTATGCCTTCGAGAGACAAAAGATAAGCGGAAGTTGTTTTGTCTTGATGGAGCATCAAAACAACAGAAACCTGGAAGAATTGCCAACATATACACCACGAACAAGGGTGTATCTAAACGTTGGAAGGTATGAACACACAGGAAGGGAGATGGTAAATTTTATCCAATACTGTTGGCAATTATGATATCTACGTTAAGCACAGGACAGATCATCTGGATGGGAAGGTGCTAAGGAATAACAGACGTCCACATGGGCTCTCGAGACCACCTGAACTTTGGGGATCGATGAGAAAGATTGCGTCTCTGAGGACAATAAGATATGTTCTTCCCAGCAGCAGACCTAACTTTGTCTATCGCAGGTCATGAGCTCGAGTCCAAATCCAGTCGTAATTCATGGAAGAGAAGTCAAAACCTATCCTGTGCACTTATGATCACGAAGGTATGAAAACAGGAAGATATCACTTTCAAATTGGAAATACAGCCAGACACTAAAGTGGAAAACACAACACATTCACGAACTGCAATGAATGCAAGAAAGAAAATCCAAAGGAAAAGAAGAGCCATGAACGAAGGAATTCTAAGAAACTTAGAGGAGGATGCCAAAACATTTTATGGGGAAACCATATAGGGTTAAAAGCATGCATTTCCAAAATTTAAAAACACTGAAAAAGAAATCCCCCTATAAGGACGACTGAAGGAACAAGATGAAGAAAAACTGAACTCCAAAGTTAACAGAAAAATTGAAATCATACATGTGATTATCAAAATTAAGGAAATACAAACAAACCAATAGGAAATGAATCAGGAGACCTCACACTTCAGTTTTCACAACACGAACAAACCACAGAAGCCATTACTGGGATAAAACAGGGAGACAAGCACACAGCTGCAAGTATGAAACCACATGACAACTCGGAGAAAGGAAAAAAGAAAAACCGAAGAGGCACATCCACACATTTATGCTAGCAAATCCAAGAACTGAGAGAAAAGGATAAATTCGCAGACACATAGGAACATCCAAGTTAGGTCAGTAATCCTACAAAATCTCAGCTCTAGTAGTGACGGAACCATTTGAAGCAGTAATCCAACCCCAGCCAACACACAGAAGGCCAGGTCAAGACATTTTCTTGAGCCACTCCTCTAGGTATTTAGTGAAGGCATTGTGATGTCCTCTCATCAAATCCAGAGATGGAAGAGGTGGGTAAGCTCTAATTCACAAGGATAAAGACCCAATTCAAAAAAGGACATTTTAGGAAACCAATTCCATGTCATTTCAATAAAGGAAAGACAATAAACAATATAATTCTTTCCTTTTCTCCTGTGACTGCCTTTGGTTTAGAGAGGGCCATAATGTTTTCCTCTGAAATTATGTTGTTCTTGTTGCTGTTCTGTTGAGAAAGCCTGCCTATCATCCATCATCCGTTTTTGACAGAGTATTCAGGGATGCTTTAGTTGCATGTATGTCCAGTGCTCCTCTTAATATATTCCACAACTCCTGACTACCCATTAAGCAGTTCTCTTTTTGGTAAACCTCAGCTGGATTCTCAGAGTCCTGAGTCACTCCTGGTGGGTCTCCTTCTCTGACTTCTTGCCCGTCAGTATTCCCTTCCTTTTCCATTTCCCAACAGCAGGGCATGGGACATTCATGTCAAGGCAAGGTCCAGGGGTTCATTCACTTCGACGGCAGAGGAATACTGTGGTGCCGAAATGGACCCAAACTTCCTGATCCACTAGTCCTTGCAAAGGCATTGCGGCTCACTCCAAAAGTCTGCTCGAATGGGCCTTGCAAGCCGTCGGTATAGGCCGTCCCTTTCCTTCTGACTAAAGAGACTTGGTCCACATGTCTATACCCGTTACCACAACAAGTACAGTTAACTAATAATGACAACGGTTTCGGTCCAGGCCTCTTCAATGAGAGTTAGCTCTGATGCAGAAGGTCACTCCCTCGAAGTCTTTGCAAAGGTATTTAAGGGAAAGCCAGGTAGACAGAGGCCTCATCCCTTAGCCGTGTGTTTCAGAACACTAGGAGACTAGGCCCCAGACAGCACCATATATCGATGCCATCACCTTTTACCTCGGAAAGGGACTTTCCGTACCTTAGTCATCACAGACGCATAGGCGAAAGACGCTGACAAAGTACGCTCTCACCCACAGGACGAGAAAACCCACGGAGAGCTATTCATACCTGCGAGGCCTCACCTTTTCTTGAAATATCTAGAAATTGTAGTGGAAAAGGACACCTTGCCATCTCCGGGGATATGTTGGCCTAAAGGAAGGTATACTGAATGTCATTTTCCTTCCTCTATGTCTCCAGAAAGGGGAAGTTGGACATTAAACCACAAGACATCCTGAGTTCTTGATCAGGTTCAGAGGGCTCTTGTTCTGTCCTTCCCGGAGCTTCCTACTTAAAGCCATAGGACACCAAGGTCATGGGAGAGGGACAGCTGCTTCAGTGAAGCCAGCATCTGTGATGTCACAAAGCTTTGAGGTCATAGCAACCACTCCTCATCAACCCAGGCCTGATCACTACACTTGACTGGAGTAGTCATGGGTGGGCCAAGAGGACCCCAGGCCGTCCCAAACCTCTGGAGCTGCCTGGGTCTCTCACCAAGGCAGTTTGCGAAGCGAGTCGGTGTCACCTTCTCCATGGCCCAATTCATAGAGGAAAAAGGGATATTTTTCAAAATAATAAAAAATTAGCGTATTTTTCAGAATATGATATAGTGTTATTCACTGAACTGAGGGAACAAATGTCAAAGTCTAACACAGTTTACAGAATGTTTTAACATAAATTGAAATTTAAATCTGACCAAATTTCACAGTTTTAAGTAAAATGATAGCACTTTATATCGTTGAAAAGTGGTAAGTGACCCAAAACATGGCTTAGAAAAACAAATTTAACACTACACTAGTCTGAGATGGTTAAGTTATGGTACAACTTGCCATTGTGTATCATCAAATGGTATATATTTTCTTTTGGGCTTGTCATTATATTTTATTTTAGCCATTCTGGTAAGTGTGTAGTGATATCTCAGTGTCATTTTAATTGCATTTCCTTGATGTCTAATTATGTCAAAATATATTACTTTGATGTTTAATGCTCTGAGCTTTCTCAGTTCAAGACCATGAAGCCACTTAGGAAAAATACAGTTGCAGAGGCACTCATAGACCAACTCTTATTTCGAAATAAGAAGAAACATTACTACCCATTCCAACAAAAATTAGATTTGTTATGCAGCAGGGATTTTATAAATTACCTACACAACTTATATAGTAAGATGAAATGGGACAGGCGGCTTCTTGCAGCTATATACAACATCATTTTAATTTCAATTTTCAGTATAATTTTTCCAAGGTATACACAGAATATATATTTAATGTAAATTGTGAACATTTTAAACTCTGTATATGGAAATTAGTCAATTTTAAGTTTATAACAATCAAAATTAACGGAAGTTTATTTTAAATTAGTTAGCTTTCTCTGCATTGCAAGACAGAATAATCAAGAATTGGTAAGAAAAAAGTAATCTCTGTAAAATTACCGGGGGTGCATTATAAAGTGTTCGGTAACCGATCAAACTCACAATTTGGATTGAATGGCAAGTGATTTTTAAAATCTGGAACTCATTGTCAATTTTTTTTCTTCATTGTGTCTTAATAAATTACTATGTTCATTTGCATGGAAGTGAAGAAAAATGCATGACATTTCATCTCAACACTAACACCTTTAACTGGCAACTCTGAATGTACTTTACAGCAGTGTAACAAAGTAAAGATCAATGATGTTTCATGAAATATCTGTTATAATTCTCAAGGAGATAGGGAGTTTGTGCAAAAATGCAAATCACTTTGCGACTAAACACATTGTTTATTTCAGCTAATTTTAAGAAAATATGCTGAGAATCTCTCAAAAAAGGAAGCAATGATTTAGGTTTGCCTTCAAACTCCTTATCTAATCCTGAACCAACAGCACATAGTTCAAAGAGCAACTAATTTGAGTAGCTCCAATTTACACATTTCCTAACAATGCTTAATTTAGTGGAATTTCTGTCCAATTATGGTAATTTGATGTAATGAAAGACAAAAGTTCAAAAAGATCATCCTTAATTTATATAGATGCCAAACTCTGCATTTTCTGAATGACGCCCAGGAACGTATTTTCAAAAACAAACAAACAATGCCAGAACCACTATTAGGTCATCTCTAGGCAGAAAGTGACTCAGAGCTTACATTACTCTCTCCCTGAAAGTATACTGTAGGCACTGAAACTACTACCCTGAGTCTGTGCTATCAAATTCCTTAAGTTAGAAAGTTTTAAAACCCGTCTGTGTGGGAGTATTTCATTTACAGATAGAGATTTGGTTGTTTATACATTTTCATACTTGATTTTTAGGATGTAATAACTATGTTTTAAAATTCATGGTGGTTTTGAATACTGTTGGATAATTGTGCTAAAATGGTATATCCATTCCTCCTAGGAAACAGAAATTATAGAAAGGTAGTGCTTTTCAAATCTGACATCTTTGAGTCATTGCAGTTTCATATAAATGCAATAGGAAAAGTGTCATTCATGTTTATGATATTTTCTATAAATAAATTAGAATGTACTGGAGGCCTGATATAAAGTGGGATGCCTAAACTTCAGTAAGATCTTGTTTTCAATTCAAAATAAATTTTATTTTTTATTTTTTTATAATGTCCCTCAATTTCAGATAAGCACCCCCATAAGGTCCACTCTGTTTTTTTTTTAAGAATTTATTTATTTTATTTGACAGATAGAGATCACAAGTAGGCAGAGAGGCAGGCAGAAAGAGAGGAGGAAGCAGGCTCCCTGCTAGGCAAAGAGCCCGATGCGGGGCTCGATCCCAGGACCCTGGGATCATGACCTGAGCCAAAGGCAGAGGCTTTAACCCACTGAGCCACCCAGGCGCCCCCAAAATAAATTTTAAATTGAATTATGCACCTCTAAGTTCAGAGACAATAAACATCAACCAACACAATTAATAAGTTCTATTTCTTGAAATTTCGGGAACATTGATAGTCTCATCTCCTGGAAGAACAACAGCTAAAATTTTTGGTCATGGATTCTTGCTAAAATATCACTTTCCCAAAGAAAATTAATGTTATGAATTTTTATTGATTGTTATTGATCATGAAGAATATAACAACCACGATAAAAAGAGTAGGAAAAATATGATATCTCATCTGTAAGGGCATGTGGAAAGTAGGAAATGCTAATAAAAATAACTACCATTATTTCCTAAGTTAACATAATACAACAGAACAAAAATATTTCAAAACAATGTTTTCTTTTTTTTTTTAAGATTTTATTTATTTATTTGACAGAGAGAGATCACAAGTAGGCAGAGAGGCAGGCAGAAAGAGAGGAGGAAGCAGGCACCCTGCTGAGCAGAGAGCCCAATGTGGGACTCAATCCAAGGACTCTGAGATTATGACCTGAGCCGAAGGCAGCGGCTTAACCCACTGAGCCACCCAGGCACCCCCATAACAATATTTTCTAGGCTCATTCTGATAACTCTTTTCTACATTCAAATTTAAAGGTTGAGGCATGTGATATATATTACACAAAAAACATCCCAAGGAATTCGTTAAAAAAAAACTTTAATAAAGAACAAATCCAAAGGAATTTCTTTTCTAATTTAATTAACAAATTATGAATCGACTTACCTATTTCATCACAGTGTATCAGGCACCAATAATATTTTTTAATCGTCACACCTGATGCAATAGTTATCATCTTTCAGACATACTGATCACGAACAAGCAAATAAACAAGAGCACCGTAGCTTAAGATCTACCTGCATAAATATAGGCTACTTCAGACAATCTCTTCACCACAACATAGAAATGAATAGAAATCATACATGCTCTGTATGGACATATAGATGAGATAGAAGGGGATGGATGTTAATATATGCAGAATCTTTATTAATTACATTGTAAACCATAATATGGAAAAACAGAATACAATTTTAGAAATACCCAGGTCACCATCATTGTTTTATTTTTATATGTGTAGATAAGGAGTTTAATAAACAATCCATGACTATTCAACTCCTTATATTTTGAAAATTTTAGTAAAAGTAACAAACCTAGCACCTAGAAAATTATACTTATCTGCAACATACAGCTTTGCCAGCATGGTAGAGGAAAAGCAAAACAAAATAAGTAAGAAAAGTTTAACATTTCACAAGAGATTTGCTTTTATTTTTTATTTATTATTTATTATTTTTCATTAATTATTTACTTCTATTTTCTACTTTATTTTAATGAAAATGTCATGACCATAACATAAGAGCAGAATTAAACCAACATGAGAAATTATTTTTTCATAAGTTAAAATAAACTAGCTTGGTGATTAATTCAAAATATATTACAAACTTCAGTGTTCTTGAAGTAAGTATCACTGCATAAACAAATGAGTCAGGAGTCATAAACTAATGATGATTCTAAATGTTATTTAGAGAGACATTCTGTACTTAATATATTTCAAATATTCTACACAAGGCAAAGTGGATCCAAGTAATCTGTAGGCAAAATAAGATTTTAGAGAAGTATATATTTCCAACAGTATTTATAAAATATTACCTTTATGTAAGGCATCATCCTGGACTTTGTGGAAAACACACAAAGGAGTAAGAAGTGGCCCTTCAAGAAACATATACAATATCAAGGTTTAACATGAAGCAGCATGTCTTCTCTAAGTAAAAAAAAAAAAAAAACATTGTACCAACTGACTTTACTGAAACTTTATATTTATTGCTCTCATTTTAGGTCATAGTGTCCTTCTGCATGCAGGCTGCTATAACGGACATGATATAGACTTAATAGCTTATAAAGAACAGGAATTTATTTCTCACAGTTCTAGAACGGAGAAGTTCAAGATTAAGGAATGGGCAGATCCAGGGAGAGCCCACTTCCTCATAGATGGCTATCTTCTCACTGTAAACGTACATGATGAATGAATCAAGAGAACTCTCTGGGGTCTCCTTTAAAAGGACTGTAATCCCACTTATGACCTAATCACCTCCCAAAGGCCCCTAAGTTTTAATACTATCACTTCCAGAGTTAGATTCCATAATATGATTTTGGGAGACATAAACATTCACACCATAGTATATATAAACAAAAAAAGACACAAAAACAACAAACAAAAAAATTATTTTAACTACCTATTATTTTCAACTACATAAACTTTTTATTTGTTTCTATATAATATTAAATAACTCATTTGAGTGATTCACTTATATCCAATGCATCTGAGTGCAATTAAATTTGCTTACCCAGCATATCCAGAAGCATATTTCTTCAGACTATCCCATTCCCCACCTTACAGGATTTACCACAATTAGAAGACATGGGATAGAGGATAGATAGATAGATGTATACATAAACACACTTGTACATACCCATATGCATATTTTTTCCTGTTAATGATACTCATGCAAATAAAATTTAAGCTCAAGGAAACCTGTCTTGTGTGTTACTTAATATCCAGTTTTTAGTCAACATCCAAAAACAAATAATCCAATAAAACCATGGATAGAAGACATGAACAAGTGTTTCCCCAAAGAACACATTCAAATGTTCAGTAGATACATGAAAAGATGTCCATCATCATGTATCATCAGGAAATTGCAAAGCAAAACTAGAAAGAGATACCACCTCACACCTGTCAGAATGGCTAAAATCAACACTACAAGAAACAAAAGGTGTTGGAGAGGATGTGAAAAAGTAACACTTGTGGGGGCTGCCTGGGTGGCTCAGTGGGTTAACCCTCTGCCTTCAGCTCAGGTCATGATCTCAGGGTCCTGGGATCAAGTCCCACATCGGGCTCTCTGCCAGGCATGGAGCCTGCTCCCTCCTCTCTCTCTCTCTACTTGTGATCTCTCTCTGTCAAATGAATAAAATCTTAAAAAAAAAAAAGTAACAATTGTGAACTGTTGGTGGTGATGCAAACTGATACAGCCATATTTGAAAACAGTATGGAATTTCCATAAAATTTAAAAATAGAAGTCCTTTGTGATCCAACAATCCTGTTGGTGTGTATTTACCCAATGAATATAAGAAAACTTATTCAAAGGGATGCTAGCACCCCTATGTTTATAGCAGCATTATTTATAAAGCTAAGATATGGAAAGTGCCCAAGTATCCATCAATTGATGAATAAATAAAGAATAAGTGGTATGTATATACAATGGAATATTATTCTGCCATAAAAAAGACTGAAATCTTGCCATTTGCAATAACATGGTTGGAACTAGACAGTATAATGCTAAAAGTGAAATAAGTCAGTCAGAGAAAGACAAATACCTTTACTCATATATGGAATAAAAGAAACAAAACAAACAAGCAAAGGGGAAATAATAAGACATAGAAAGAGAAACAAAGCAAGAAACAGACATTTCATTACGGAGAACAAACTGATGGTTACTTGAGGGGATCTGAAAGGAGTGATGGATTAAATAAGTGATGGGGGTTAATTAGAGCACTTGTCATGATGAGCACTGAGTGCTATATGTTATATTGTACACATGAAACTAATACAACCATATATGTTAACTAACTGGATTTCAAATGAAAATTTTTTAAAATCCCAGTTTTTAGCTCACATTCTGGCTTACAAAAGGGATTTAGTCAGGAATTTGGAGATTAGTTAATGAACAAAAAAGTGGTGAATAGGCAGTTGTTAGATAAAATTACTATCCTTTCTGGCATTATCTTATACCTTTTATCTAGAAGTATTTTTAGCACTTTAGACTCTTCCTATTTTATTTTGAGTCATTAAACAAAAATTTCCTCAAAGGACCTTAGACTCCATCCAATTTGAGCAACAGTGTGAGAGAGGAAATGGTGTCCAGGAGGAAAAAAAAAAAAAAAGATGAATCTACTTTTGTTTACTAGTGAATGCATAGTTCTTCCACAGAAGAAGCTCTAAATGGTCAGGGCTCCAGCTTTATATGTGTTCAGTCATATGTTCAGAAGTAGGTAACACTATCAAAAAATATAAAGCATCTGAGATTATTTTCCCTTATTTGAAAGCTGGTGTATGAGTCTGCCGTAGTTTCTTGGGTGTTGATAGAAGACGCAGACTCATGGTTCAGAAATAATATAGTTTAATATTCACAGCAATAGAGGTAGCCAGAATATTAACAGTATTTGTGTGTGTGTGTGTGTGTGTGTGTGTGTGTGTGTGTGTAGGGTTGGGAGTTATATATCAGTTCTGAGCCTCAGTTCCCACAAGAAGAATCAAAACAGAGGCAGATAATATTTGCAAACACAACAGGTTAAGTTAAAAAAAAGATACTAATTCTGTCTTCCAAGTCTATTCATTACAACCATCTTCACAGGGATGGCCTAGAACAAATAATAAATGCAGAAATGTAAGCAACCAATTGAAAAGTGTCTCCCAAGAAACACACTTTGAGAGTCTTCATTTGACAAAAATACTATAGGATATTACATGGATCAGGTGCATTGAATACTGGAAGGTTAAAATTACAAGGGACCAAATATTTTTAAGCAGTTCTGGCATCCAGTAGAGTTCAAATAGGTTTTATAAGATTGAGGAAAGAAGCCATCAAAACCTGGGCCCAGGGGCACCTGGATAGCTCAGTGGGTTAAGCCTCTGCCTTCGGCTCAGGCCATGATCTCAGGGTCCTGGGATCGAGCTCTGCATCAGGCTCTCTGTTCAGCAGGGAGCCTGCTTCCCACCCCCGCCCCTGCCTCTTTGCCTACTTGTGGTCTCTGTCTGTCAAATAAATAAATAAAATCTTAAAACAAAACAAAACAAAACAAAAATCCTGGGCCCAATTTTCCCAAAAGTATGATTCTGATTCTAGTCTCTATGATGTTATCCCTTGAAGACAATGTCTCTAATTGAGTTGAATTAGTTTACTAAAGAGCATACCCTCATTTGTTGTAGGAGATGAACAATATGCAAGAGGCAAAATGCCACATGGAAGCCACCTGGTCTTCAGTGGAACATAGAATCAGTTCCTTTGGGATGAATTTGTTCCACATTTGACTTCCCACTTAAGGGAAAATAAGAGTGCCTTCTAATAGATTTTAAATAGAAATGACAATGGAAGCTTATACAAGATTATAAAATGGGAAATTTCATTTAGATAATCAATCATTTCAAAGTAATCTTCTTAATATTACAGACTCTTCACATAATCATAATTTTATTTTGGTATTATATGGTAATTTCAAATATAGTAAATATAAAGAATTTACCTCTGTAATTATAGCGAGTCTGGTCGTAGTTTAATGGCAACAAATCTTCAATTTAGAAGTATGGTCTACCAATTATTAATACATTTGGAAATGGTGTGTCATCTTCACTCCACTTGTCTCACTAAAACAGTGAGCCAAAAAAAGTAGGTCCAAGCTGTTTACTATGGTCAAAATGGGTTGCTTTTGCACTTGGTAAAGAAGCAGTCATATTTTGGAAGAAGAAACTGAGGCTATTAATATTTTCAACTTATTTTCAGAAAAGGAAAGAAAGGATAATCTAAGCTAAAGCCAAAATCTTACACAAGGTGGCAGGAGAATGATCTTTTCCCAGATAAAGGGTTTTTCATCTTAGCCATGTTAGGAGGAAGAAGAGATGAGACATTGTGGACTTGACTAACGTTTGTACACTGTTCAAAAAGTTTTCAAAATAATGTGTATTATTTTTCTTCTTTTAGTTGAGACAAAAAAAAACAAACAAACAAAAACACTAATGAGCTTACTCTTAAAAGGAGGTAAACAAGAAACTGGCAAAGATTGAGTGTTAGGTATTGTCCCCCTCCTTTTTTTTTTTTAATTCTGTTATGCTAGTTACCATACAATACATCATTAGTTTTTGAAGTAGTGTTCCATGATTCATTGTTTGTGTAAAACACCCAGTGCCCCATGCAATATGTGCCCTCCTTAATACTCATCACCAGTCTCACCCATCCCCACATCCTTCTCATCTTTAAAACCCTCAGTTTGTTTCTTGGAGTCCATAGTTTTTCATGTTTCATTTCCCCCTCCAATACCCCCACTTCATTTTTCCTTTCCTTCTCCTAATGTCCTCCATGCTATTCCTTAGGTTCCACAAATAAGTGAAACCATATGATGATTGACTTTCACTGCTTGACTTATTTCACTTAACATAATCTCCTACAGTCCCATCCATGTTGATGCAAAAGTTGGGTATTCATCCTTTCTGATGGCTGAGTGATATTCCATTGTATCCTTGGATCACATCTTCTTTATCCGTTTGTCTGTTGTAGGGGATCTTGGCTCTTTCAACAGAATGGCTATAGTGGACATTGCTGCTATGAACACTGGGGTGCATATGGCCCTTCTTTCCAGAAAAATAGAGCTAGCCTATGACCCAGCGATTGCACTACTGAGTATTGACCTCAAAGATACAGATGCAGTGAAAAGAATTAGGTATTGTTAAAGAACAAATGCAGGGGATAGAAGATATGGTACAGAAGAGGGAAGGGCGACCATATGGCAGAGTAGAATAAAGTAGCTCAGGAAGAAATTAGTCATATCCAGATATTGTAAGGCATGTGGGGTTGGCAGGGAGAGCATGAGAAATCATGAGAGAAGAGAGAGAAAATGGACCAGGCAGGAGAGGTTTATAACATTTTAACATCTAAGGTAAGCATATGCAAAGCAGAATAGGGAAAGAAATAAAAGTTTTTATAAGACTCAATACATAAGGAATAACGTGGAGGACACTGGGAGATGGAGAGAAGTGTGCTGGGGGAAATCGGAGGGAGAGACAAACCATGAGAGACTGTGGACTCTGAGAAACAAACTGAGGGTTTTGAAGAGGAGGGTGGCAGGTGGTTGGGTGAGCCCAGTGGTGGGTATTAAGGATGGAATTTATTACATGAAGCACTGGGTGTGGTGCATAAACAATGAATTTTGGATCCCTGAAAATAAACTAAAAGAAAAAAAAGACTGACTACAGACATGGACCTCAGTGTAACACAGATATGGAACTCACTGTAATACCAGCCACCTCCCACCGACACACACAGACTATGATAATAATAAATAATAATGCAATTAAGAAAATTGCCTGCCAAATAATTTTTCCTCTTTTTTATTTTTATGATTATTATTTTTATTTTATTTTTAAAGTTTTTATTTAAATTGTAGTTAGTTAAAATAAGGTTAATATTACTTTTAGGTGTACAATATAATGATCAACACTGCCATACAATGACTTAAATAAAAAAATGAAAAAAAATTTTTTTAAAGATTTTATTTTTAAATAAAACTTCTACACCCAAGGTGGATTTCAAACGTACAACCCCACGATCAAGATTTACATATTTTACTGACTGTTCCAGCCAGGCACCCCAACAAATAAAAATTTTATAAAATTGTTGAGTTTGTGGGAGTCTCATTTGCTTAGTCAGTTAAGTGTCTGCCTTTGGCTCAGATCAGGATCTCAAGAGTCCTGGCATCGAGCCCCATATTGCTCATGCTCTCTCTCTCTCTCTCTGGCTTTTGCTCTTAAATAAATAAATAAAATATTTTTTTAAAAATTGTTGAATTTGTTTAACTAGTTTTAAACTAGTAGACAGAGATGAAGATAAAGTATGATGTAATGGCACGGAAAAATACAACTTACACGTTTTAAAAAAAAATGTGCAATGCAAGTTACCTCACTTCTTTTATCACCACACTGGGACTTTCCCTACTGAGTTGTTGTAATGTAAGGACCTATTTTATATTTTTATATTTTAGCAAGAGGCTTTCATTGAGGTTAACCCTTAAACTGTCCTTGCTCCCCTTCCCCCAGGGGATTCACTTAAAAACAAGTCCTGGAAATCAGCTCCAGGTAACAAAGCCCATATACAAAAGTGGGTCAGGCCAGGTGGAGACATCAATCAGCGGGAGGGGGGGCGGTGTTTGCATATTGTCTCCCTAGATACTATGGAGTATGCCCCACTCCTCCGCCCTTTGGGAACCTTTTTGGCACTAATCCTAATCAAGGTGTAATAGGCTGGGTCAAATGTCTATACTAGGGTAAATTGAACCTCAATTGGTCATCTAGCCTCACTGTGGAGTTTCCTGTGTGCGTTAAAATCTCATTGGTCACCTGTGCGTGGCCAGGCCTGACTGCATGGTCTTTGCCCTTAAAAGCTAGACTGTGAAACAGCAAAGGGTTGCCTTCTCTCATAAGAGGTATGGCCCCGAACGTTCGGTTAGATTCTTGATGCTTGGCATGAAATAAAGCTTTGCTTGACCTTTGCTTTACATCAGTCTCGCTCCTTTAATCATAGACCCATTATTGGGGCATAACAGTATTAATCTTAAAGTTATAAGTCCACAATGCATCCATCATCCATTCTACCCCTTAACATTCCCCTTTGGACAGACCCATGATCTAGAACAAGCCTTATTTTATAGTGCCTTGTAGGAGATTTTTGCTGCTTCCTAAATTGCCTACTTTCCTCTCACCATTACCACAGAAATTGGTTCCACTGAAACAAAGGTGTAGTGTAAGAAATTAAGACTTCCATAAATCTCTTTAATAATAAAGTATAAGATAGTGATACCTTTTTTTCTGCCACATAACCAATTCTTGCAAGAATAAGGTCATATAAGAGAATTTACAACACATGCTAGCATTATCCTACTGGATCCAGACCATTTGTATGTTTCTCTGTCTCTGAGAAATGTAGATACTTACATGACTGAAACCTAAAAATTGTTTGATATGACCACTAATATCACCTACATTATTTTAAAGCCTGTTTAAGGCTTCTGTAATACATAGGCTTTGTAAACACTTATTAAGCATCTTGTATATATCAAACACTTTAAAAATCTCTGCTTTAAAAAAAAAAAACTCTACCTCAATGGAACTTTGAGTCTGAAAAAGATACAGGCAATATACAAGGCAACAGATAGAATAATTACATATTTGATTATATACTCTGAGGATGTCACCTTAAATTGATATGAAAATGATCAGAAGGATCTGGATTTCTTGTCAAAATTTTTTGCCTTAAAAAGAAATTGATATTTAGGGAAAGTTGTTACTGAAAGAGGTCCTGTGTCAACCAAAAATGTTAAACCATGATCTCGCTAAATTTTCCAGTTGTGATCATTGCTTTGTTTAGCTGTCTTCTATTAAGACTGAATTTAGTAATTCAGTCTCAGATTCAGTAAGTCTTTTTTTTAAAGATTTTATTTATTTATTAGAGAGAGAGAGGGAGGGGCAGAGGGAGAGGAAGAACCAGACTCCTTGCTGAGCAGGCAGCTGATGCAGGACTGGATCCTAGTACCCTGGCATCATGACCTAAGCTGAAGGAAGACACTTAACCAACTGAGCCACCCAGGCACTCTAGACTGTAAACTTCTTAAAGGTAAAAAAGTTTATTCTTCTAGGAGTTCCACAGACATTTCTAACATCCATAAGAAAGCATGTACTGATGTAAAATGCCAGCAAATCAAATTATTTAAAAAAGAAAGAAAGAAAGAAAAGGTATATCTGGATAAAGAGAAAAACAGAAAATCTAATAATACATTGAATTATTAGAGCAAAGAGTGGAGGAAGAGAAAATAAATATGAGATAGAGATTTCCACTAAAAGAAAAAAATTGAATAAGGCAGGAGATTTAGAAAATTATTATGACAGACTTGAGAAAAAAATAAAATAGGAATTTTTAGAAAATAGCAATAAATGAAAAGGTAAATTGTTCCTACCTTTATAATATTAGCTGTTTGTTGTTGTTGTTGTTGCTAATTTACCTATTTAAGCTAATAAACAAAGAAAGGTTTCATTTAGGAATAAGGTTTCTATATATATATATATATATATATATATATATATATATATATATATTTCCATTTAGGGATAAGGTATATATATATATATATATATATATATATATATTAAATTTAATTGTTAGAAAATGTGTCACAGAAAGTGTTTAAACTTTAAGATACAGATGCAACATGTAATGAACTGCATTGTTTGAACGTCTAATTTGTAAATGCTGTTAGAGGAAACTTGGTGGAAATGTTCCTATGTGCTTGTGTTTCTGGAACTAAGTATATTTATTAATAAGGAATAGTTTAAAATTATGAAATGACCAGGAGTGGACAATTTTCCTAATCCTATCAGCTCTTTGCAGCTCTTTTATTAGCCCCCTTCAGGAATACCAGCTTTTTTATCTAATTAAATTTTATATTAATGTGCTTTTGACTTTTGGCCTTTCTCTTCCTTCTGTTCTTTTTTTTCCCCTAAATTACATGTTTCTGTTTAACAGCTACTATCAATTCTTTGATATGAATTCTCAACATCAATTTACTAACTCCAGAGATGAAGGAGCATCAATATTTAGAAGCGAAGAATACAAAGCCTTGGGCATCTGGATGGCTCAGTCACTTAAGCATCTGCCTTCGACTCAGGTGGTGATCTCAGGGTCGTGGGATGGAACCCCAGGTTGAACTTTCTGCTCAGCTGGGAGCCTACTTCTCCCTCTCCTTTTGCCTGCAGCTCCCTTTGTTTGCGTTCTCCCTCTCTTTGTCAACTAAATAAAATATAATAAAATAATGTAAATAATACATTTATTTATTTATTAAAATGCAATTATTACACAATACATAATGTATTGCATAATTATAATAATGGTTAAATAATTTATTAAATATTTATATTAAATATATCAATTTAATTAAATAAATATTTTTAGAATTTAAAATATTTCAAATTTAGATTATTAAATATTAAATCATTAATTTAATAAATAAATATCTAAACATAATTAAATTAAATAATTTATTTATTAAAATGAATAAAATAATGTTGTCATTATACAGCATGTATTTTTAAATAGTCTAAAAAAAAATCTAATAAAGTCTAAATACATTGAGTTCAGATATTTATACAAGTTAACCCAGACACTCAACCCACAGTTTCAAAACTTTTGTTTTTATCTACTACTCAAAATACGATTTTAATGTATTTATTTGTAACTTTGACATAGCAAGGAAACTTGGATGAAAAGGAGACATTTGCTTTTAATATTTGAAAATTATTTTGTTGATTTAAAAAAATAAAAACCTTAACACGTGAGCATTTCTTCTTAAATAACACTGTGAAGTTTCTGAGTCGCATTCTATTAAAAGTGCTGATAAAATGGCCTCAGTTACTCATTTAAATTATCAGCTGAATGGGTAACAAATGAAGTAGAGAGCTTTTTAATTATTTATGAATGTATTGCTTGTGGATGCAGTGCCACATAGAGTTACCTCTCTTTTTGGCTTTGTTTTGTGAGCAGCAGTGGAATCTATGAATGAGATTAAACATAAGGACATTCACAGAAATTCTTAATGAACTTCTGGGGAAGGGCAATAAGTGCAAGGAAAAACTGCAGCAAGACTAATTACAAATTTCAAGTGGTCATCGCTTAATTATAGAAGCTTTTAAGTTCAAGTAATATATCTTTTTCATGAGCCTATCATATTGTATTAATTACCACAAACTGCACTCTTGAACACTTATCTTTTCACATATTTCTTATTCTTAGTACTTAAAATTACCCTTATGATTGATAAGTAAATGGATTTTACAGACAATGCATTTATTTACATAAATAAATAATGCTGTTTATATATATAAAAACAATTGAATATGTGTATGTGTTCAATGAATTTTTTTTTCAAATTAACATCTTAGTTCTACCACATTAGTTACAAATAGATATAGACTTTATAGATTCATCAAATATTTTATTCTCAAATTTATATGTCCTTTGTGAAATAAATGAAACTGTATATATTAAATATAATCCTATCACATGTAACAGTTACTAGTGCATCCCAGGACATACATAGGTCAGGTCCTCCTCAAGGCATCACGGATAACTGGATTTAACTTTCTATTCTAGGAGTCTTCTGTATATTTCTGTGGCTTTTATACTACAATCAGGAGGAAGAATTCTTTTGCTAAAAGCTTCCAAATGACTATGCGAGTAGATTATTTGTAGACTAGTGATATAATATTATTGTTTAATATGTGAAGCATGATAAAATAAAATGCTATTGCCATATTTAATTTGTTCAGTAAAGCATTCATTTAGTTATCAAGCATTCATTTTCTTTTTTTAAAGATTTTATTTATTTATTTGACAGACAGAGATCACAAGTAGACAGAGAGGCAGGCAGAGAGAAAGGAAGGGAAGCAGGGTCCCTGCTGAGCAGAGAGCCTGATGTGGGGCTCTATCCCAGGACTCTGGGATCATGACCTGAGCAGAAGGCAGAGGCTTTAACACACTGAGCCACCCAAGAGCCCCAAGCATTCATTTTCTTTATACAGAAGAGATAGAACAATATTATATAGTAGAAAATACAGTAAATAATCTAGAAACCTTGATCATTTTGTTTTGGCAATTTTAGAACATAAAATTAGCTAAAGCTCAAGTGCAAGTTATATTTGTATCATAGGAGGAAAAGTTAATTAAAAGTTTGTTTATTACCATAGTTTAACACTTCAACGAAATGATAACGAGTCCAAAATCAATGAATATATGAAGTATACAATAAAAACAATAATCTTGAGTGTATGTGACTCACTGTAGGTATTGATAGGCTAGAAATCAAAGGGAAAGTATCTATAGGGTTTGTTCAGTTCCATGCTCATCAGATTAATAGGCTTTCTCATATTTCTTCCTTCACCACATTAATTTGTCTAATGAAGTTTTCAAGAGTTAAAGACAGTGATAGGTTCATGGCTGGAGAGAAGGTACAGAATCTAAGATAGTTCAGCAGTGCTTATTATTTAAGAGAAAGACAGCATGGGAGGTGAGGGGTATATCATGCATCCTGTTTTCACTCCCTTTGTGGAGCACCTACCCTGGAGGTCATGTAATAATAACCAATGACCAAAAAACAATAAAAAAACCCAAACATCCATGTGGAAGTGCCATCCCTGCCTGGAGATGAGTAGACTGCTCAAACAGATCCTGGGCAGGCATCTCAGCCCAGGCCTGTGCTGGGGAAGCTGGTTCATGGCTTTGGGCTCAATCAGGAAGCCAGCAAACTGACGGGAGAGTGCAGGCAGGGTTAACAGGACTGATGATCTTTTTGCAGCCAGGCCGCGGGTGGACACCCGCTCAAGGAGCCAGGCTAGGAGGCTGCCCAGCGCCAGCGCTGGCAAAGCTTGCAGCCCCCGGGGCTTCCCCCCGCGCCCCAGCCAGGGCGGGGCCTCAGGAGGGAGGGGGGCGGGGCGGCGCGGAGAAGGGGCTTTGCTAATTGCCAAAGCGAAAAGGGAGCTCGCGGAGGACTCAGGAGGGAGGGGGGCGGGGAGAAGGCGCTTTGCTAATTGCCTAAGCTGGAAGTGAGCTCACAGAGGATGTGGCTGAGAGTCTGGGAGGAGGTGGAGGGGCTGGCGGAGGAGGGGCGGGCAGCGCCGCGGTGCTGTGCTGCGGCCCAGTCGGGACTGCAGGACCCACCGGACTCGCCGCCCGTACGCTCCCATGTGAGGCTCCGCTGTCCCGCTCCTGCTGCCTGCTGCCCCTCCCTGCCCCAAGGCTTCTCCGGACCACCCTCTGCACAGGGGTAAAGTGACACCGCGCCGCGCCCTCACCTGGAGCAGAAAGCGCGGACCCGACCTGGGGGCGGAGAGGGAGGTTGTGGAGGCCCAGCCTCCCGGAACCCCAGGGCACCGGGACCACCCCGGACGCTGAGCCAAACCCGGGTCCTCATGGGGTCGGGCTGGGGACAGCGCCTTGCGAGGTGCCCCCCGCCAGCAGGCACGCTAGCACCCATCTTTCCGCAGCCCCATGCGCCCGTGCTGAGGACCCCCTTCCCTCCCCCGCCGTGGCCACGCTGCTTTTGTTCTGGACTTGGGATCCCAGGTGGAAACTAGTCCCTCAGACCTCCCTGGCAGCAAGGAGGGCAGGGAGGGATTCTTGGTTTTCTGCCCTGGCTCCTCCTCTCTCCCCATTCACAAGCCTTTTGGCTTCCCTTTCCTCTCCTCATTGTCAGTTTTCTGAAATGATTTTCTTCTGCATGTTGACCCAAAGAGCTATTTCATGAATGAATATACACGAAACTGAGTTGGGGCCCACCTGTGAGAGCCCACCTGTAGAGGCCTTTCATTAGAATGGTCTCTGGTTCTAGCCTCAGTTCAGAATACTGCATGTACCTGAGGACCAAGTCCAGATGTTTCTTTCATCTCTGACTTGAATTTGAAATCCTCCTCAGACTTCAGCTTCCAGGATTTCTCCAGTCCTTGCTCTCCCACTGTCTTGGTGGGGATCCGCCATGAGTGTGGAACACAGGAATGAATGAATGATATATACCCCAGACTGCTGGGGCTTTGTCTTCTTTTGCTGAGGTTGGAAAGGCTTGGGAGAGACCCCCTGTATGCAGATAGAGAGCTGCATGCAATTGCTTAGATAAACGTGTTCCCCACTTAATTGCTTGGGCATTGAACATTTCGCCCTTAACCTGTGGCTTGAGCAGTTAGGAGGAGACAATCTGGAGGTGAATCAGAAGATGGCTGAATCCACATGGTGGTGGTCTGGGTTTGGGAGATTTTCCTGTAGATTCAAAGGAAAGATATAAATTCTTCCAGTGGGGAGTGGTAAACTTTTTATCGATGGGAGATGGAAAATAAATGGTCTGGTTAAACTTTCCCGCCCCCTCAAAACCCATTATTTGAAAACACAAAAAGCAAAGTGAAGGGAGAAATCCTCCCACTCCCATTCCCACTCACCTCCATAGCCATCTCCTCTTCCAAGAACCTAACAGACAAGGTGCCAAGAAGTGTTAGGTACCAGCAGTGGTCTCAGATCTCATTCAAGAATCATGGTGAAAGGCTTTCAAATAGATTGTGGGGGAACAGGGGTCCAATTAGGGGGGACAAGTTTAAGGTTTGCCTGGTCCCCTAAAAATTAATGGCACTAGAGAAGATGACCTTTGGGAACTATAGCTTAATGGATACAATGTGTTAAAAGCTTCAGTGAGTCATGGTGGGAAGAGGCTATGAGGGCAGCAAACACAGTCCTAGATGATGTTATTAATAGCATTATAGGCTCTAGATTTCCTGTGGTGGTGTTCTTGGCAAGACCAGCCTGGCCAAAGTGGATACTCTCAACCTGGAACAGAGGGTCTTGGAGATGCCAGCACGTGAGGTATGATGAGAGGGTAAAATGATAGGAGGTGTCCTTTGGAAGGACTGACTCCTTGACTTTAAAATGGAGAACTCAAATCTGTACGTGAAATCTTTCTGGCTACAAAGAGGGCCAAGGCCTCCTAAGGCCAAGGTCTCCTCGTCACTTTCAAAGATGTCGAAGAATATATTCAGACATTTCAAAGATGTCCTCATATCATTGGTTCCCACTCTGGAATTCTATCAATAAGGTGAGAGTTCCTCTAGTTGAAAAAGAGATCTAAAAAGACTTCCCTTTCTCATGTAATTTCTGTAACCTCCAGGACACACCCACCTCCCCCTTCCAGCTCTGTAATGAAGCCACAGCTGGTGCCAATTTGTGGAACTCCTTAAAGGCTATTCTCCCTTATATACCCCGGGACCAAGTTCCCATGCTCCCTCACCCGATTTTCTGCACTCACCTCCCACCTGGTGTGTTCACACCTGCAAGTGCCTTTTACCAACCCCTTTGCCAAAAGGCAGCCAGAGTGACCTTTCAAAGACCTATCAGTTCCTGGCATTTGTCTCCATAGAAATCTGCACTGATCTTCTAACAAATTCTCAGTCCTCCAAAGGCACCCATAATCCTCCCATCAGTCTATTCATACCCTTCCAACTGACTGATGCCTGTTCTGCCCCATCTCTCTGCCCTTCAACCACACTGCCTCCTTCTTCCTGTGGAGACCTCTCATGGCACCTGCCTCCAAGCACAGGTGATTCCCATTGATGGGAAGACCCTCTTCTCTCCCCCATCTCCCCACTCCAGTTACTCCCACTTATTCGTGAGCTCACAAGCCCCATGGTACACACTCTCTATGCAGCCTGCTCTCTCTTTTCTAGCACTGGCCTCCGTTTCTAGCTGTGGTTGTGTCATGGATGTCCTTCCCCAGCCAGCCTCCAAGCTCTCCTTCCCTTTAGCTCCAACACCTGACACAGTGCCTGGCACGTAGTAAGCCCTGGCTAGCTTCTAAGAGCCTCACTGAGGGACTGAAAGCATTTTAAAAATGTCACTACGTAGGCTCCAAACTGTAGGCAGAAAAAGCTTTGCCTGGATTGACATTTTAGAGACGTATTGGTCAAGTTGGATGTGTTCACTGACTTTGCCTTGTAAAATTAAAAAAAAAAAAAAAAGGACCTCTGTATCGCTTCGCATCTACCGAAGGCGCATGTATACTACTAGACCACGTTATGAGCTTAATGGAAGGAGACAAGATGTTTTCGCTAAGAAAATGTATAAGACTGTTGAGGTCAAGTGGGAGGAAACAGTCCGTTTGTTGGAGCATTGCTATCTTACTCTATCACAGCCACTCTTAAAAATCTGACACGGGGTGAGTCAGAATTGTCTGTCGGAGATGAGTTAGATCTGGCTCATGTTCCTACAGACATGAAAGCCAGAAACGAAGAAGGAGGCTTTGAAAGCGTGGGTTGAGGAGGCCGTGTGGTTCACTGCGATGAGCTAAGTGCCCAGGGCCACCAGCAGACATGCTGGCCTGTGTCCCTCCTTTGTTCTGGGGTCCCTCTTGCACCATGTGGTGAGGCTGGTGGCTGGGAGCAGCTCAGGACAGGACCTGGTGGCAGCTTACCTCTCCCACCCTCCTGTGGACTCCAGTAGGTCCCAAGGGACAGCCTGCCTTCCTTGCAAAGCCCAGTAGCACTGGGAGCAGAAACTGGGGCCAAAGAGTGAGCACCCTGTTTGACAAGCTGGACCAGCCACCTCTTCTTCAGATGCAGGGGGAGCCCTGGCATGCTGACTCCTCCCTTCTCCCTTTCCCCTTTCCTCTCTTCCTCCCTCTTTCCTTCCCCTCTCTCCTTCCCTGGTGGTGCCCTTTCCCAATGCCCACTTCATCCCTTTTCCTTTCTACATGCCTGTCTTCTAGAGTTTCTTCTCTTTCCTCCCCAATACTTCCCTTCATCTGAATCTCCTCTTTGGTTCCTTTGTCCCTGCTCTCTGCTCCTCCTCCCCTTCCCTGGCTCCTGTTCAGCTCCATTGCTAATGCCAGCAGAGCTGGATTAACATGCTCACTTGCTAGCTCAGCCACCCTCCAGAGAAGTCACTCTTCGGTGGCCACCTTCCTGACCCTCTGGTCGCTTCTCCACTTGTTCAGATATTGCTCTGAAGTCTGAGGAGGACAGAGCGGGGCTGCCACAGAAGCAGGCCAGAGGAGAAACCAAACCATGTGTCCACACTGTCCCCCAGCACTGCTGCTCTGAGAGCTTCCTGAGTCCTCAACAGGGTTAGGATTTAGGGGCTTCTTCAGAACCGGGAGTGAAAACAACCATAGGTCAAAAGAAAAGCTACGGCCCCCACACAAAAATAATAATCACAAATGAAAACTATGTTAACTCTGAGTCCCAAAGTCGAAAAATTGCCTTGAATCTGTCACTAGAAAGCACCCAAGGCCTCACTCTCTGGGTTCTGGGTTCCCTGGGAATGCCAGGAGGCTCTGACAGGCGCGTGGGAGTGCGGAACTATGGGGGCTAGCCTGCCGGCTGGCAGGGGGGAGGAGGGGGTACCTCCTGTGGCGATGTCCTGGCCCGACCCCCTGCGGACAGGGTGTGGCGCGGCGTCCGGGGTGGTCCTGGTGCCCTGGGGTTGGCGGGAGGCTGGGCCCCGACCACCCCACACCCCGCTCCTGTCCTGCGTTTTCTGCTTCAGGTGAGGGCGCGTCGCGGTGTCACTTTACCTGTGAGCAGAGGGTCCTCCAGAGAAGCCATGGGGCGGGGAGGAGCAGCAGGCGGCCTGAAGGCCTGAACGGGAACAGGACACCGCGGCGTCAGGGGCTAGGCTGCAGCGTGGGAGCACAGGGGCAGCGAGTATGGTGTGTCCTGCAGTCCCGAATGGGCTGCAGCACAGCACCCTGGCGCTGTGCGCCCCTCCTTCCCGCCTGGGCAATTAGCAAAACCCCTGCTCAAGGCCGCCCCCGACCCGCCCCCCCCTTCCCTCCTGAGTCCTCTGAGAGCTCACTTCCAGCTTTGGAAATTAGCGAAGACCCTTCTCTGCTCCGGCCCCGCCCCCTAACTTCTGAAACCTGAGCCATGGCTGGGGTGTGGGGCTAAGCCCTGGCATGCTACTGCATTGCCAGCACCAGCGCTGGGCAGCCTCCTAGCTGGGCTCCCTGAGCGGGTGTCCACGTGCAGCCTGGCTGCGAATAGATCATCAGTCTTAAACGCCGGCTGCACTCTTGGGTCAGTTTGCTGGCTTCCAGATTGCGCCCAAAGCCAGGAACCAGCTTCCCCAGCACAGGCCTGGGCTGAGATGCCTGCCTGGGATCTGTCTGAGCAGTCTCCTCCACTCCAGGCAGGGATGGCACTTCGACCTGGATGTTTGGGTTTTTGGTTTGTTTTTTTTTGGTCATTGGTTATTACATGACCTCCAGGGTAGGTGCTCCACAAAGGGAGTGAAAACAGGACGCCATGTATAAGCATACAGGCATTCTAGAAAAATAGCTTGGGGTTCTCCTGGAAACGCTGCATTGGTCCTTGCACTATGGTTTAATAGAAAAGGGATTATGCACCAAGTTACTTAAATGAGCATAGGTTGAAATCGTTTACTGAGAGTAAATATTTTAAATAGTTATATTTTAACTAAATCTATCATCAATCATAAATCTATTACACGAAGGTTACAGGCAATTTAAAAGCAAGAGCACTCTCTTCAGGGTTTTAAATAATCCCTGTCTGTCTTGGCACATGAGAATGCAAAGATAGGAAATGGTTTGTAAAAGATCATATAATAGCTTTTACTAATTCTATTTATTTGACAGACAGAGATCACAAGTAGGCAGAGAGGCAGGTAGAGAGAAAGATGGGGAAGCAGGCTCCCCGTCAAGCAGAGAGCCTGATGAAGGGCTTGATCCCAGGACCCTGAGATCATGACCTGAGCCCAAGGCAGAGGCTTAACACACGGAGCCACCCAGGTGCCCCCAGATGAAATACATTTCTGACTTAGAAACTTCAGATAGAATTATTTTGTCCATGATGACAACTGAAAAAAATGTGTCATCCCTAAACCTAACCTTAAACCCTACCAACGCTGAAACCTAAGCTGACCTTAAAGCCCAAACTAGAACCCTGAATCCCAAACCTGGAATGGAACCCAAAGCCTGTACCTGAGCCCTGGATCCAAGCCCTGAACCACGAACCCAAACCCTAAACCAGACCTCCAAGTCATGAAACCTGAACCCAAATCTCAGCATGAAGTCAAACCCCAAATTTGACCTTGAACTTTATCCCATAAGCCCTGAGTCTTAAAGCCTAAATCATAAACTTAAAGCCCTAAACTATAACTCTGTTCCCTTGTCCTTCACTCTAAACCCTCACCCTAACACTAAACCCAAAGCCTGATCTAGAACTCTGACTAAAACCTGAACCTGAACCCAAATTCAAACCCTTCACCACACTTTGCATATGCACTTGCCATTGATGGATATTTGCAGTTTCTACCTTTTGATTCTTGTGAACATTGTTTGGGTTGGGGGCTAGGGTTAGGGTCTTGGATTAGGGTAGGGTCCAGGCTTGAGACCAAGTTGAGGTCAGAGTGTGGGTCTGCATCAGGGCCATGTTCAGTGACACTGTTTGGGTCAAGGACTGTTGTAATTCCACATTGTTTCCAATTCATTGTTCCTTAGCTATTTGGGGGGAAGTTGGGGGGTATTGGGCTCCATGCAGCTTGAATTTCCGGAATGAAATGGCATCAGCTGGACCCGGGGAGGGAGCAGGACCTTCCACTGAAGGGTGAGCTCCCACAGTCCTGCACTGCCTTGCACCGCCTGCAGAGGGCGCCAGACCCCAGCTCCCGCCCTGAGCCCAGGCTGCACAGCCACAGCTGGGACCAGAGCCCCGCCTCTTCAGGACCCACTGTGGAGACTTCTGGAGAATGTGGGGCGCCTCCCACCCTGACAGGACAAGCTGAGGAGGGTGTGGCTCTGCATCCACACTGACCGGACCCGTTGTGGAGGACGCGCCCACACTGGCAGCAGTCCAACCTCCTAAGGACCAGATGCTGGAGGAGCTGAGGAGAAGCCGCCTGAGTGGACTGTCAAGGGGTTCGTGGTCTCAGGACCCCACAGAGGAAGGGCGCCCTGTGTAGACACTGGGGCTTCCGTCGTTTTGTGTGAGGAGACGTGGCCTCCTGCTGTGCTGTGCGCGGGGCTGTGGGGTCCCCCCTTTCTGGGCTCAGGTGCTCCTCGGTCCTCGTCTGTGTTTGTGTGCTCGCGGATTCGGTTCCTGGGGCTCCTCAGATGGTCTGCAGTCAGGGAGCATCAGCCTTCTTCGGTGCTTGTGCTCTCCCCACCTCAGCCCTGCGGGGTCCTTCCCGTGTCCACACCCACTCCAGGCTTGCGCCGAGTCCAGAAATTCGGGAGCCAGAGTGAGGACTCTGTAGACGGTTTTGGGGAGAGTAGGTATTTTCCCAGTGTGGGTTCTACCCTGAGCACAGTGCCTCCCCATCTCCGTGTGTACCCCTCCCTGTCTGTCGTCATTGTTGCAGGGCTGTCAGAGGACAGGTCTGTCACCTTCTTGGTTCAGGGGCCTCCCGGGTATCTTGCTGTCTTGGATGCAGGTGTAAATGAGATCGTTCTCCGCAGTCTCTTTTTGATGATTCCTTCCGAGCACGTAGGAGTGCCACTAATTTGTGCATATTGATTTTGTTCCTTGCAAGATCTTGAATTTATTTGTTCGATTGGCCTTAAACTCAATCTGCCAGTTATTTGACCAGCAGCATGGATTTAATTGGGAAGAGCAGAGAATGGCAGTCTGGGCTGAGCAAGCTAAGGTCCCATCACAGGCAAGTGCGAGAAACAATGGAGAGTAACATTATTTCATGGAGGAGGAAGAAGTTGGGAAGGGTGCTTGAAGGAAAGTCCCTTGGAGAAAGGCAGGGTGATGGAGAATTCTCACCAGCTGAGCTGCAAAGCTCCTACAAAAAGTCAGGAGATGAACCTCCAGCTTCCCGTGTGGGGCCTGGAATTGGTGAGTCCCTCCTGTGGGGAATTGCAATGTGGAGTCTGTAATGGGCACTGAGCAGCAGGCGCCCCCTTCCAGCCTCCCCTTCTGGCATCCCCAGTCCACTTTACTGGGGCTTCCCTTCCTGCTTTTGCACAGTTCTAACCAGCTTGTGGTGGAACGTTGTGGAAAAACTGAAATTCCAAATCCACTGCTTCTACTGCACCTGAGATACAGGGGCCCATGATTTAATTCTCCCACGAGTCTCTTGCTAACATGTGTCCTCTCCATGTTGGGTGACCTGGATATGGGAGGGCTTGGACTCCATCCCAAAGTCTGATGTTCTCTCTGCTTCCGTGTCGTCGTGCTAACATGGTTGTTTGGAAGATTCATTTCCTCTGTGGTGATTTCAAAGTGCAGTCAGCTTGTTATAGCAGCACAAATACGTGCTGTCTCCACACTCAGATTCCCCAGCCGTCATTTCTTTACCACGTTTGCCACTTCACACGGGATGCTTCAGTGTGTTTGATCCCACACCAGGACAATGTCCTGCAGAACCACCACATAACCTGAAATGAGGACATCATTACAGAACCCATCCAAGGGTTAGTGTTAGGAACCAGGGACATGGCAGGACTGACCTGAAGACCCCATGGAGAGCTGTCAGGGTGGCTGAGTTGACAGTGGAGGTGAGGGTGAGTGTCTGGCTCTGGCTTTGTGTCCAGGAGTCAGCTCTGTGTGGGTGTGTCCTCAGCTAGGCATGCAGATTTCTGCTCCTCTGAATCCTTTCCGGAGTTCCAAATGGCACAGTTTCCTTCTGGGCAGCAGGCTGAGTCCTCTGGGATTGCCCATGTGTCCCCAAATTGTAGGGCACCTACTGCAAGGCCTTTGGGGTCAGAATCCTGAGAACCGAACCAAACCAAAGGTTATGGTTAGGGCCCACCACATGGCAGGCCCGATCTGCCAGCACTCTGTCCATCTTTCTGGGGGAGGAAGCAGTCGAGGGATTTGTTCAGGGTGAGTGTCAAGCTCCAGGTTTGCATCCAGTGGCCTGCTGAATATGGGGGTGTCCAGAGGTAGGAATGCAGATTTCAGTTCCTCTGAATCCTTTCTGGAGTTCCAAATGGCATGGTTCCTTTCAGGGTGGCAGGGTGAGTTTTATGGTGTTCCTCACTGTCCCCAATCTCTGAGGCTTTGGAGCCAGGCCGTCGGGGACACACCTCTCAGGACAGAATCTAGGCTTAAGAGTTTGTGCCTATGGGCATGGCTGCACTGATCTGAAAGCACTGTGGCGAGGATCACAGGGGTCTGAGTTGAGAGCATGGTTCAGGATCAGTATCAAGGTCTGGGTTTGTGTCCAGTGGACCGCTGAATGTGGGGGTGGTCTCAGATGTCCAAGACGATTTCCCCTACTCTGAATCCTTTCCAGCATTCCAAATAGCCTGGTTTCCTTCTGGGTGGCAAGCTGAAATCTCTGGGATTTCTCAGGTCTTGCCATTGCCCTTGCAAGGGCAAGATACTTTTTACAGTAAAAGAATTCACCAGATGAGCTGAACAGCAGAAAAGACACAGCTCAAGAGTTAATCAGTGAACAGGAATATCATGCCAAAAACTTCTTTGATAACACACTACAGAGCAAGGGAAGATAGGAGAGAAAGCTGAGATATAAAGGACAAACCCTCCAACTTTCCAACATCATTCCCTACTTGTTTATTTCCATTGCTGTCAGCTCCTTCCCAGTCAAAAATATGTCACCTGAGCCAGCCTTTTTTCTTCCTGAGATTGGGGCACTGCAAAGCCCACCAGAGGGGCCAAGGGCACCCCTATACCTGCTGAGCTGAGCCCATTTGTACCCCAACTGTGAGGAGGTACCAGCCTGTCCCCCTGGTGCTCCATGGTCTGTGGCAGTCCTTCCTTCTGGACCCTGCTTTGCTGCTCTATTTTCGCTAACCCTGGTCTCAAACTAGGGATTGCTCCTGGAAGAGGAACTCAGGGAGATGAGGCTCAGGAGGGTCTCCCTGCCTGGAATCTTCGTGTGAGGAGTGCACAGCCAACAGATTTTGCCCAGGGACTTGCAAAATGCAGAGAGGCAGATTTCTTTTCTCTCTTTCTCTCTCTCTCTAGCCTCATACTAACCAGGAGTTCTTAGAACTTTCTTCAGTGACTTCTAGGTGTAGCTTGGCCACTTTTTCACAGAAAGGCCACTTGAGCATGATGAAACACACGTATAAGCAGTACAAATGGATTTCATTACATTAAAAAAAAAAAACAATAAGCCAATGCACACAGACCTTTGACAGCAGCACAGGACGCTCAAGGGACCAGAGTTCCTATTTTGGGCAATAGTGGTAGAGGCCGGGTTCTGCCATGCAGGTCCCTAGACCTTTGGCAGTTTCCACGATTGCAAATCCAGACATGCAGAATCCTGAGGGACAACCTACTAACTGCAAAAGAGCAAAAATTCATCAGGATTCAGAGAGTGGAAATCCATTTGTACTGGAAAAGAAAGAAGTAGGCTTGCTGTGAATCCAGCAGGGAGGACAGGCATAGATAAAGGCTGGTGTATGGGTCACGGAAACTATTGTTTCTCAAGGGTCCTGCTGTCTCTGTAAAATGCTATGAGGACTGTCTCTTGGGGACCTCCTGCTTTCCTACCAGTGACACCCCCAGATTCTGCTTTGCTAGTCCCATGGATTCCTGGGGATACCCAGTTGATAAGCTATGCTGTCCTCATGACAACACTTGCTAATGGACTGAATGTTTGTGTCTTGTCCCAATTCAGATGTTGAAGCCCTGACCCTCAAGGAGTGCCATCAGGAGGTATGGGCTTTGAGAGGTGGTGAGGTCATGAGATTGGAACACTTGTGAATGAGATAAAAGCACTTCTGAGAAACGACCTGAGAGATTGTTCTGCCAGCTGTCATCCATGCAAGTCTACAACAGAAATATGGGCATTTGTAGATAATGAAGCAGTCTCTTGCTAGATATCAGATCTCCCAGGATCTTGCTTTTGGACTTCTCAGTCTCTAGAACTGCAAGGAATAGTACATGTTTTGCTGTTTCAGCCACCCAGTCTGTCATCATTTGTTGCAGCAACTTGAACTGAATAAAGCAGAGCCCAAGTCCTGGTTAATCCCTGCTTCTACTCATTTCCCCTCAGAAAGAGCTTCTAATCCAGAACTGACCTCTGCTTTCCATACACGTGCTTCAGACTCCTTCTGTGAGAGCCCAGACTTTGTAAAAGACTCCTCCCTCATGGCAACCAGCATTCTGTGACTCCTGAGGACTGTCCTCCCTGACTGTATTGAGTCAATCAAACTGATTTTGATTCTGGAGTCCCAGGATCAAGGACTGCATCAGGCTCCCAGCTTCATGGGGAGTCCGCTTCTCCCTCTGACCTTCTCCCCTCTCATGCTCTCTCTCTCACTCTCTCTCTCTCTCTCAAATAAATAAATAAAAATCTTTTAAAAATCTGATTTTAACAGACCATAAGCTTGTTCTTGCTGGTCTTTGGAAGATTAGGCATTAGCCCTTCGGAGAAAGTTCTGAATGGCTGCTTCATGAAGGGGTGAACTGTGTCCCCAAAGTCTCTTTTTGCTGCCTTCTAATCACAGATGCTGAGACAAATCCTCCCAGGTGCTGGTTTTTCAAAGCACTTAATGCTTTGGCTTTGAAGTTCCTCACTTGACAGTTCTGCTTTAATCAGTTTGTGACAAAACAGCCAATTGGTGGTGGATGCAAAGTGCACTGATAAAGTTAATATCAGGGAACAATTTTTTGAGTGTCATGCATGTGCACGTGTGTGCACACACATATCCATGTGCTAAGCATTATGGTAAATGTCTGACAAGAACTAAAACATCAAAAAGTCAGGATACCCCATTAGCTGATATTTTTATTATTCCTACATCCTAAACTATGAAAAACAGGGTCAGAGAATAAGAAGTGGCAAAAAGAATCAAGATTTGAGGCAGTTCGATTTCTCAGCCAGCCTTGATCAATAGGCATGTACACCTGTGTCTAGTTTCAGCTCTGTGTAACCTTGCCATAACCTTGGATAAGCCATTCATCTCTCAAGTTCAGGTTCTTGGTCCAAGGAGGGAAGGGGCACAGGTTGAGTACCTCCAGTGGGACTTCCTGGCAGGCTTGTTCATCCAAGCATTCCTGTTTCAGTTTGAGTAATTGAAGCCAGTCTTTGTTTTACCGAAGGCCAAGCTTGTCCAGTGTGTCCATGCCACCAGCCAACAGCATTTGTCCATGCCATGTAACAACTGAGCAACATTCATAGGAATGGGGGGAGGAAAAGATGTCCACAGGTGTTGACAGATGTTCTGCATGGAGGAACAGGAGCTGGGGCCATCACCTGCTGTTTCTAGTGGCCTTCTCTGTCGAGTTAAAATAAATGGCAATTATTTGCAATGACAGGGGTGAAAGTAGAGGGTATTATGCCAAGCGAAATAAGTCAGTCAGAGAAAGACAATTATCATATGATCTCACTCATATGTGGAGTTCAAGAAACAAACCAGAATCATAGGGGAGTAAAGGAAAAAAATAAAACAAGATGAAGTCAAAGAGGAAGACAAACCAGAAGAGACTTTAAAAAAAAAGATTTTTATTTACTTATTTGACAAACAGAGATCACAAGTAGGCAGAGAGGCAGGAAGAGCGAGAGAGGAGGATGCAGACTCCCCAGGGAGCAGAGAGCCTGATGTGGGGCTCGATCCCAGGACCCTGAGATCATAACCTGAGTTGAAGGCAGAGGCTTTAACCCACTGAGCCAGCCAGGTACCCCTCAGAAGAGACTCTTAATCACAGTAAACAAACTGAGGGTTCTTGGAGGGGAGAGGGATGGGTGGATGGGGTAACTGGGTGATGGACATTAAGGAAGGCATGTGATACAGTGAGCACTGGGTGTTACAAAAGACTGATGAATCACTAACCTGTATGTCTGAAACTAGTATTATATGTTAATTAATTGTATTTAGATTAAAATTTTCTTTAAAAATAATTTTAAAATAAAATAAGTAACAATCCAATAATGATCAGAGTTATCCAGCAGGGAGTATCAGATCTAGATGTCAGTTAAATTTAAGGGGCTTGCCGAAGTATAGGAGAGTCACGCTAGGTCATTTTCCTGTGTGGGGAAGTCTTCAGGGGCAGTTCCAAAGACAAAGATTATTAATATTTCTCCTTCCCCCATTCCTCCTAGAGCCAAAGATGTTTCCTCCACTCACCCACTGGCCCTGTATGTAGGTGTTGCTTTCTCTCTACCAATCAAAAAATCAGTGAGTAACTATAACTTCACCTTTTCCAATATCCCCCTACCCCCGACCTTTGGTCTTTAATGGCCATGGGCAACAGGGACAAAGACATTTTTTAAAAACTTACAGAGATCTATTATGCTCTACTACCTTGGCCCGCATGGGCCACTGCAAAGGGATTCTGTGAACCGTGTACTCTGATGAATGGTCATTATCTTCAAAAAGGCAGGGGCAGTGATAGACACAGGAACCAAAAAAGCAAGAGTTAACGGACCATCAGAATAATGGAGTACCAACACTTTTATGTCCTTGGCTTGAATCCTCAAGGTCCAGTGTCTCAACAGAATTTTCATTTTGGTCTCATCTGCCTCACTTGTCCACCCCTGGGCCAGTTGGCAGTTATACTGAGAACCGGAAATTTTCCTTAGAAGAGAGAAAGAGTATTTGTCAGGTAAACCAAGGAAATGTCCATTATAGGAAGTTAGGCCTTTTGTCATGGTACTCCATTAGCACCCTCCTGACTGTTAAAGAAAAAAAAATATTGTGACACCCATTAAAGAGAGTAAGGAAGATTTTATTCAAGGGATGCTACTATGATGAGATTTTATTGTATAGTATGGGAGAGAAATCTGGCTCAGCTCAGACAAATGGAGATTTACAGCTAAAGAGCATGGTGGGGATCACTGAATGTAAAATTAAGATGGAACATCAAGGGTAAGGATGAAGGGATTCTGGCTAAACCATCTGGACAGTAATATTGTTGAAGGAAGGCTAGGGTCATAAACTATTGAGATCAGGGGATAAGGAATTTTTTAAAAGACTTATTAATACATTTTAGAGAGAGGGAGCAGGGGTAGGGGTAGAGGGAGAGGGAAAGAGAATTTTAATCAGACTCTTCACTGAGCATAGAGCCTGAGGTGAGGCTTAATCTCAGGACCGTGAGATCATGACCAGAGTAGAAACCAAGAGTCAAACGTTCAACCAGCTGCACCAACCAGGTGCCCTGGGAATAAGGGATTGGATCAGATATTAAGGGTTATAGATACTGAAGCACCTGGGTGGCTTAGTTGGTTAAATCTCTGGCTTTGGCTTGGTCATGATCTGATCCCAGGATCAAGCCTGGCATTGGGCTTGCTGCTCAGTGGGGAGTCTGGTTCTCTCTCTCCCTCTGCTATTCCCCCTGCTCAGGCTCTCTCTCTGTCAAAATAAATAAATCTTAAAAAAAAAAAGTGGTAAGATACCAGGGGTGAGAGATAAGGAATTTGATCAGATATCAAGAGTAGGATAGAAGATTGCTGAAAAATGACCAAGCAGATTTCTTGCTAAAACTGGGCTAAGTGGGCGGAGCCTAAGGTCAAGGCTAGACAGAAAGAGGACTCAGAGGAACTTGACTCGAGTCTGGTCAAGGAGAAAATCTTCATCATCCATGACCATTGTATTTTCTGCAGTCACACATTTTACTAATTCTTTTATCAGACATTCAGTGAACGAGAAACATGAACACAGCAGCAATAATATAACAAATGTAAGCGCTCTAGAAGAGACAAAGGCAGTATGGGAATCCACCTCATCAGATTTAGAATATGCATGACTCCATGACTGAATTACTACCACTGCTTGACTGTTGAGATTAAGATGTAGTACAGAGGATCAGAGGGAAGGGAGGGAAATCTGAATGGGAGTCATCAGAAAGGGAGACAAGCCATGAGGCACCTTTAACTATAGGAAACAAACTGAGAGTTGCTGGGGGGGAGGGGAGTGGGAGACATGGAGAAACTGGGTGATAGGCATTAAGGAGGACACGTGATGTGATGAGCACCAAGGGTTATCCACAACTGATGAGTTACTGAATTCTCTGAAACCAATGATGTACTATCTAATGGCTAATTGAATTTAAATATCTAAAAAAGGCACTTCAAAAAAAAAGATGTAGCATAACTCACAATATCCTTTGAGTGGAAGAATGTGCGGACTTTCCACACCTCTGCTGTCCAAGTCCCATGGCTAGTAGCCACATGTGGCTAATGACCACTTAAAAGGTGGCCAATTCAAATGGAGAAATGCTGTAAAAGCAGAATAAACACTGGCTTTCAAAGACATATTGTAACCAAAAGTCAGAGAGTATTGCCACCCTCACATCACAAACATCGCATGACTTCTACAGCTAATGAGAGTGGGACCCAAGATGAGAGAGGTCAACCTGAAAGTCCATGATGTCAGAAAGAACATGGAGAAGAAAGAGTCACAATCCTGGAGTGGATGGTCTGAAGACTGTCAGAATGCCTTTTTTTTTTTTTTTTTTTTTTGGTGATTCTGTATACGGACAAGGAGAATTCATTGGAGATGACATCTGTATGCCTCACATTTTCAAGGGAAAATTATGAAAACGCATATAGACCCACAGCCATAGTTTAATTATGTTTGAAATATATTCAGAACTACTCCAGTCAGTAAATTGCATATTTTCACATTTAGCTTCTCAATTTTCTCTTCGGCACCTCCCATTCTTGAAATCCCAACACAAATCACATCTCTTGCCTAAGGACCATAAACTACCTCACTATCAAAGGCTACAGTTCATTCATTCATTTGATTCATTCAAAGCAACCTAATCTTGAGTGATGTCTTAGGCGCTCTTCTAGGGACTGGTGACACGGTGAACAAAATAGGTAAAAATCTCACTTTCATGGAGCCTCTCTGGTATTTAGGGGAAAATCTTTCCTTATCAACATGAAAATACTTTTTATGGATGTTGCTTAGAATTTCAGTTTTTTTTTTTTTTTCTTGACAGTATCTCAGGTGATCATCTTTGAGGTGGTTCTCCTGAAAATATTTTTGGGGGGTACTGACTCGACTTTCTGAGTCAGACACTTTCCTAAAGACAGGGGTCAAAGGAAAAGTGACAACTGTCACTCTTGCAGTAAGAACAGGGATCACAATGCTTGAAACAGATATGCTGCTCAGCTGTCAGAAAGTCCACAAGGCTCCAAATGTGTGTGGCCAACTAACGGAACCTGTAACTCAGAGGTTATCATCCTGAGAGCAATGGGAAATCCCTCTAGTTAAGGACTCTCCTTGACGGAAGCTTGACAATGGCCTTGATTTACTTACTATGATGTTTAGGTAATTATACACATTAAGAAAAGTGCACAAGGCACTTACATTTCCATGATACCATCAAAGATATTGTTGTTTTATTAAAATGTTACATCTAGAGTTGTAACGTATAGAGTAGTTAAGTCAATCACTATGAGGTACAGGTGAGACTATTGTAACAGCCATACTTCCATAAAAAAGAAAATTTTTTTGTGGTTTCTGATCTAGGAATCAGCCAGTGAATAATTCTATATCAGTGTCCAGTTACCGGGCTAAACATGTAATCTATTTATATTTCTGAGGGTAAGCTGAATTGTGATCACTGAGCCAGCTGTATTCTAGTAACTACTCATTTACCCAACATAACAGATATAAGAAGGTAAAAGGCTTCTAAGGAGACTGGTTACTTATATTTTGAACCACATTTTGGCAGGTATAACTTGCAACTTGTGCTTAGTGGTAAGATTTCTGATATTTACTTTCTCCTTCCTTTGGCAAGTCAAGTTAGTTAAAAAGTAATTAGAGTAGAGTCCATTGTTTTTCTTAAATGCTTACAGAGATATAGAACTCTCAAGTTTCTTTACTAGACAGGATTAGATCACATTAGTGATAAAGATCAGAATGATTTACATTGCTAAAACGAGAACTTCCTGTCAGTTTGGAGAAAGCTCATTTTTATAACCAACATATTGGCTGGGCTAGAGATTAATGAGTGCTATGGGTGGGGTGATGAATGTGATATATTCAATGACCTGTGGAATTTGTTCTGTAATTTCCCCACTCCTCTGGTCAGCAGAGCGTCTTCTTCAGTACCCAGCACTGCCCATAACTGCATTCAGAAAATCACTCTCCAAAAATGGTTATTTGTTTTGCCTTTTTTATAATTTTTTAAAACATTTGATTTATTTACATGTCAGAGAGAGGGAATGAGAGCACAAGCAGGGGGAGCAGGAGAGGGAAGGGGAGAAGCAAGCTTCCTGCTTGGTGGGATTGCACAAGGGCTGAAGAAGACAGAATGGGAAGGGGACAAGGAGAATAGTGGGTTTCAGATTCTTGGGAACAGAGCCCACATCTATTTCTATGTTTATCTCACTGCTATAAACCCAGGTCACAGCAGAGTGCCTGCAGCAGAGTCATGGAAGTGCTCCAGAACTGATAACTATTGCTATTTATACTACTAACATTCCTCCACAAAGGGCCAAGTGTCATAGCTTCTCCCAGTTCCCCACACTGAACGCAATGAAGAATCAAACTATCGGGTGAAGGATGGCGAGGGGCATTTAACAGGACCCAGATCACAGGAGCCATATTGTATTGCAGGAACAGGGGTCTTACCAGTGACTAGGTATTCACTCCTCTTGAGAGGCTAGCTCCTTGGATCTCCCTCTTCAATCCTCTGAACCCATGTCTGGCATCAGAAACAAAAGTAAACATAACGTATCGCCCTTGTTTATTTTTTACTATTATTTGTTACAGAGGAAGAGAGAGATCACAAGCAAGGGGAGCTGCAGGCAGAGGGAAGGCAGGCCCCCCACTAGAGCCTGGTATGGGATCCAATCCCAGGACCCTGGGATCATGACCTGAACCAAAGGTAGATGCTTAACTGAGTAAGCTACCCAGGCGTCCCTTATTGTCCTTCTTTAAAATTTAATGTATTCTCTCTCCCTCTCTCTTTGTCCCCACTCTGTCACTCATACTCACACAATCACAGAGTCACAGACAATAGCAAGGCATTTCCCATTCTAATTCGCTAAGGCACTATGAGCTTAAGCTCAATAGAATCACTTTGCCAGCTGCTGCTCTACCATGCCCTGATCCCTTCTCTATCCCCAAGCTCGATCTGTAACTCAAGTGTCATGGTGGTGGCTCTTTCTGCCCTCCCTCCACAAGGCTGTCATCAGCACACTCTTCCCCGTGGCTCCACTCCCCAGCACTGGCTGCCTTTGGTCTACGGGTATGCCCTCTCCTAGAGCTTTTCCACTCTCCCTGAGGGGAAGACAACCCTTACTTCTCCCCGGTGGCTGTCACGTGTCCACTATATATTGTGACGATCAGCCCGATTAAGAGATTGGGAACTAAAAGACTGGCTTCTGCTTATGGATCAAACTAACTCTGGGGCTTGGGACACATGACAGCAGCACATGGTGGTAGAACTGAGATGGTTAGGGAGTTAATCTGCATTTTCACATCTGGTCAGCAGCAGAACAAAGAAGACACCCCAGATCTCCTATCTCCCAGAACAGTACTCTTCAAGTAACTTACAGCACCATCCTTCTCCAGCTATGGAAGAGGCACTTTTCCAACCCCAAAGTCTTGATTCTAGGCAGCACTCCGAGAGATACTCCCTCCAGAATCACCCCTGGCTGGAAGTAGTGATTGGCCAAGGCCTCCCAAATATCTTCCCTTCGAGTTGCACTTGCATCAAACTCAAAACTGTGGCACGTACAGGACTTTCCTGTCGGCCTCTAGCTCTAATGACCTATTGGACTTCAGAGGTGCTCTTTTATACCCACTTACCTTATAACATCAACGTGTGACTCCTCTAGAATTCTCTCCATGGCTTTTCTCCTGTACTAATTGTTATGGACTGAATTGTGTCCCCACAAAAGTCATATGAATAATTCCTAATCTCCAGTGTGACTGCATCTGGAGATAGGGCCTACCTAGAAGGAGGTACTGAAGGCTTGGTGAGGTCACAGGAGTCCTAATCTGCTAGGACTGGTCTCCTCATAAGGGTGAAACACATGAAAGCACTCCCCCTACCTCCCCTCTGGGGGCCCACAGAGAAGAGGTCATCAGAGGGCACAGTTGAAAAGGTAGTGATCTATAGAACAACAAGAAAAAGCTCACTGGAGACCAACCTTGCTGGCACCTTGATCTGGAACTTCTGGCCTCCAGATCTGTGCAAAAATACATTTCTGACATTAAAGCTCTCCAGCCTGTGTTTGTCTGTCCCCGACGGCCTGGCTCCAAAGCCTCAGAGATTGGGGACAGTGAGGAACACCATAGGACTCACCCTGCCACCCTGAAAGGAACCATGCCATTTGGAAATCCAGAAAGGATTCAGAGGAACTGAAATCTGCATTCCTACCTCTGGACAGCCCCATATTCAGCAGGCCCCTGGATGCAAACCTGGAGCTTGACACTCAACCTGAACAAATCCGTCGACTGCCCCCTCCCCCAGAAAGATGGACAGAGTGCTGGCAGATCGGGCCTGCCATGTGGTGGGCCCTAACCATAACATTTGGTTTGGTTCGGTTCTCAGGATTGTGACCCCAAAGGCCTTGCAGTAGGTGCCCTACAATTTGGGGACACATGGGCAATCCCAGAGGACTCAGCCTGCTGCCCAGAAGGAAACGGTGCCATTTGGAACTCCGGAAAGGATTCAGAGGAGCAGAAATCTGCATGCCTAGCTAAGGACACACCCACACAGAGCTGACTCCTGGACACAAAGCCAGAGCCAGACACTCACCCTCATCTCCACTGTCAACTCAGCCACCCAGACAGCTCTCCATGGGGTCTTCAGATCAGCCCTGCCATGTCCCTGGTTCCTAACACTAACCCTTGGATGGTTTCTGTAATGATCTCCTCATTTCAGGTTATGTGGTGGTTCTGCAGGACATTGTCCTGGTGTGGGATCAAACACACTGAAGCATCCCGTGTGAAGTGGCAAACGTGGTAAAGAAATGACGGCTGGGGAATCTGAGTGTGGAGACAGCACGTATTTGTGCTGCTATAACAAGCTGACTGCACTTTGAAATCACCACAGAGGAAATGAATCTTCCAAATATCCATGTTAGCACGATGACACGGAAGCAGAGAGAACATCAGATTTTGGGATGGAGGCCAAGGCCTCCCAAATCCAGGTCACCCAACATGGAGAGGACACATGTTAGCAAGAGACTCGTGGGAGAATTAAATCATGGGCCCCTGTATCTCAGGTGCAGTAGAAGCAGTGGATTTGGAATTTCAGTTTTTCCACAACGTTCCACCACAAGCTGGTTAGAACTGTGCAAAAGCAGGAAGGGAAGCCCCAGTAAAGTGGACTGGGGATGCCAGAAGGGGAGGCTGGAAGGAGGCGCCTGCTGCTCAGTGCCCATTACAGACCCCACATTGCAATCCCCCACAGGAGAGACTCACCAATTCCAGGCCCCACACGGGAAGCTGGAGGTTCATCTCCTGACTTTTTGTAGGAGCTTTGCAGCTCAGCTGGTGAGAATTCTCCATCACCCTGCCTTTCTCCAAGGGACTTTCCTTCAAGCACCCTTCCCAACTTCTTCCTCCTCCATGAAATAATGTTCCTCTCCTTTGTTTCTCGCACTTGCCTGTGTTGGGACCTTAGCTTGCTCAGCCCAGACTGCCATTCTCTGCTCTTCCCAATTAAACCCATGCTGCTGGTCAAATAACTGGCAGATTGAGTTTAAGGCCAATTGAACTAATAAATTCAAGAACTTGCAAGGAACAAAATCAATATGCACAAATTAGTGGCACTCCTACGTGCTCCGAAGGAACCATCAAAAAGAGACTGCGGAGAACGATCTCATTTACACCTGCATCCAAGACAACAAGATACCCGGGAGGCCCCTGAACCAAGAAGGTGACAGACCTGTCATCTGACAGCCCTGCAACAATGACGACAGACAGGGAGGGGTACACACGGAGATGGGGAGGCACTGTGCTCAGGGTAGAACCCACACTGGGAAAATACCTACTCTCCCCAAAACCGTCTACAGAGTCCTCACTCTGGCTCCCGAATTTCTGGAATCGGCGCAAGCCTGGAGTGGGTGTGGACAGGGGAAGGACCCCGCAGGGCTGGGGTGGGGAGAGCACAAGCACCGAAGAAGGCTGACGCTCCCTGACTGCAGACCATCTGAGGAGCCCCAGGAACCGAATCCGCGAGCACACAAACACAGACGAGGACCTAGGATCACCCGAGCCCCGAAAGGGGGGACCCCACAGCCCCGTGCACAGCACAGCAGGAGGCCACGTCTCCTCACACAAAACGACGGAAGCCCCAGTGTCTACACAGGGCGCCCTTCCTCTGTGTGGTCCTGAGACCACGAACCCCTTGACAGTCCACTCAGGGGGCTTCTCCTCAGCTCCTCCAGCATCTGGTCCTTAGGAGGTTGGACTGCTGCCAGTGTAGGCGCGTCCTCCACAACGGGTCCGGTCAGTGTGGATGCAGAGCCACACCCTCCTCAGCTTGTCCTGTCAGGGTGGGAGGCGCCCCACATTCTCCAGAAGTCTCCACAGTGGGTCCTGAAGAGGCGGGGCTCTGGTCCCAGCTGTGGCTGTGCAGCCTGGGCTCAGGGCGGGAGCTGGGGTCTGGCGCCCTCTGCAGGCGGTGCAAGGCAGTGCAGGACTGTGGGAGCTCACCCTTCAGTGGAAGGTCCTGCTCCCTCCCCGGGTCCAGCTGATGCCATTTCATTCCGGAAATTCAAGCTGCATGGAGCCCAATACCCCCCAACTTCCCCCCAAATAGCTAAGGAACAATGAATTGGAAACAATGTGGAATTACAACAGTCCTTGACCCAAACAGTGTCACTGAACATGGCCCTGATGCAGACCCACACTCTGACCTCAACTTGGTCTCAAGCCTGGACCCTACCCTAATCCAAGACCCTAACCCTAGCCCCCAACCCAAACAATGTTCACAAGAATCAAAAGGTAGAAACTGCAAATATCCATCAATGGCAAGTGCATATGCAAAGTGTGGTGAAGGGTTTGAATTTGGGTTCAGGTTCAGGTTTTAGTCAGAGTTCTAGATCAGGCTTTGGGTTTAGTGTTAGGGTGAGGGTTTAGAGTGAAGGACAAGGGAACAGAGTTATAGTTTAGGGCTTTAAGTTTATGATTTAGGCTTTAAGACTCAGGGCTTATGGGATAAAGTTCAGGGTCAAATTTGGGGTTTGACTTCATGCTGAGATTTGGGTTCAGGTTTCATGACTTGGAGGTCTGGTTTAGGGTTTGGGTTCGTGGTTCAGGGCTTGGATCCAGGGCTCAGGTACAGGCTTTGGGTTCCATTCCAGGTTTGGGATTCAGGGTTCTAGTTTGGGCTTTAAGGTCAGCTTAGGTTTCAGCGTTGGTAGGGTTTAAGGTTAGGTTTAGTGATGACACATTTTCTTCAGTTGTCATCATGGACAAAAAAATTCTATCTGAAGTTTCTAAGTCAGAAATGTATTTCATCTGGGGGCGCCTGGGTGGCTCCATGTGTTAAGCCTCTGCCTTGGGCTCAGGTCATGATCTCAGGGTCCTGGGATCGAGCCCTTCATCAGGCTCTCTGCTTGACGGGGAGCCTGCTTCCCCATCTTTCTCTCTGCCTGCCTCTCTGCCTACTTGTGATCTCTGTCTGTCAAATAAATAGAATTAGTAAAAGCTATTATATGATCTTTTACAAACCATTTCCTATCTTTGCATTCTCATGTGCCAAGACAGACAGGGGTTATTTAAAACCCTGAAGAGAGTGCTCTTGCTTTTAAATTGCCTGTAACCTTGGTGTAATAGATTTATGATTGATGATAGATTTAGTTAAAATATAACTATTTAAAATATTTACTCTCAGTAAACGATTTCAACCTATGCTCATTTAAGTAACTTGGTGCATAATCCCTTTTCTATTAAACCATAGTGGAAGGACCAATGCCTCGTTCCCGAGAGAACCCCAAGCTATTTTTCTAGAATGGCTGTATGCTATATATGGCGTCCTGTTTTCACTCCCTTTGTGGAGCACCTACCCTGGAGGTCATGTAATAACCAATGACCAAAAAACAAACAAAAAACCCAAACATCCAGGTCGAAGTGCTATCCCTGCCTGGAGTGGAGGAGACTGCTCAGACAGATCCCAGGCAGGCATCTCAGCCCAGGCCTGTGCTGGGGAAGCTGGTTCCTGGCTTTGGGCGCAAACTGGAAGCCAGCAAACTGACCCAAGAGTGCAGCCGGCGTTTAGGACTGATGATCTTTTGGCAGCCAGGCTGCGCGTGGACACCCACTCAGGGAGCCAGGCTAGGCGGCTGCCCAGCGCCGGCGCTGGCAATGCAGCAGCATGCCAGGGCTTAGCCCCGCACCCCAGCATGGGCTCCGGCCTCAGAAGTGAGGGGGCGGGGCCAGCGCAGAGAAGGGTCTTTGCTAATTTCCAAAGCAGGAAGTGAGCTCTCAGAGGACTCAGGAGGGAGGGGGGCGGGGGCGGGGGCGGGTCGGGGGCGGCCTGGAGAAGGGGCTTTGCTAATTGCCCAGGCGGGAAGGAGGGGCGCGCAGCGCCAGGGTGCTGTGCTGCAGCCCATTCGGGACTGCAGGACCCACCATACTCGCTGCCCCTGCACTCTCATGCTCCAGCCTAGCCCTTGAGGCCGCGGTGTCCTGTTCCCATTCCCGCTGCCTGCTGCCCCTCCCCGCCCAATGGCTTCACTGGAGGACCCTCTGCTCACAGGTAAAGTGACACCACGACGCGCCCTCACCTGAAGCAGAAAACTCGGTCCAGGAGCTGGGCGTGGGATGGTCGGGCCCCAGCCTCCCGCCAACCCCAGGGCACCAGGACCACCCCAGACGCTGTGCCACACCCTGTCCCCAGGGGGTCAGGCCGGGTCAGCGCCTCAGGAGGTACCCCCCCCCTGCCAGAGGGCAGGCTAGCCCCCATAGTTCTGCACCCCCACGCGCTTTTCAGAGCCTCCTGCCATTCCCAGGGCACCCAGAACCCAGAGAGTGAGGCCTTGGGTGTTTTCTAGTGACAGATTCAAGGCAATTTTTCGACTTTGGGACTCAGAGTTAACATAGTTTTCATTTGTGATTATTATTTTTGTGTGGGGGCCGTAGCTTTTCTTTTGACCTATGGTTGTTTTCACTCCCGGTTCTGAAGAAGCCCCTAAATCCTAACCCTGTTGAGGACTCAGGAAGCTCTCAGAGCAGCAGTGCTGGGGGACAGTGTGGACACATGGTTTGGTTTCTCCTCTGGCCTGCTTCTGTGGCAGCCCCGCTCTGTCCTCCTCAGACTTCAGAGCAATATCTGAACAAGTGGAGAAGCGACCAGGGGGTCAGGAAGGTGGCCACCGAAGAGTGACTTCTCTGGAGGGTGGCTGAGCTAGCAAGTGAGCATCTTAGTCCATCTCTGCCTGCATTCAGTATGGAGCTGAACAGGGGCCAGGGAAGGGGAGGAGGAGCAGAGAGCAGGGACAAAGGGACCAAAGAGGAGATTCAGATGAAGGGAAGTAATGGGGAGGAAAGAGAAGAAACTCTAGAAGACAGGTATGTAGAAAGGAAAAGGGATGAAGTGGGCATTGGGAAAGGGCACCACCAGGGAAGGAGAGAGGGGAAGAAAAGAGGGAGGAAAGAGGAAAGGGGAAAGGGAGAAGGGAGGAGTCAGCATGCCAGGGCTCCCCTGCATCTGAAGAAGAGGTGGCTGGTCCAGCTTGTCAAACAGGGTGCTCACTCTTTGGCCCCAGTTTCTGCTCCCAGTGCTACTGGGCTTTGCAAGGAAGGCAGGCTGTCCCTTGGGATCTACTGGAGCCCACTGGAGCCCACAGGGTGTTGGGAGAGGTAAGATGCCACCAGGTCCTGTCCTGAGCTGCTCCCAGCCACCAGCCTCACCACATGGTGCAAGAGGGACCCCAGAACAAAGGACGGACACAGGCCAGCATGTCTGCTGGTGGCCCTGGGCACTTAGCTCATTGCAGTGAACCACACGGCCTCCTCAACCCACGCTTTCAAAGCCTCCTTCTTCGCTTCTGGCTTTCATGTCTGTAGGAACATGAGCCAGATCTAACTCATCTCCGACAGACAATTCTGACTCACCCCGTGTCAGATTTTTAAGAGTGGCTGTGATAGAGTAAGATAGCAATGCTCCAACAAACGGACTGTTTCCTCCCACTTGACCTCAACAGTCTTATACATTTTCTTAGCGAAAACATCTTGTCTCCTTCCATTAAGCTCATAACGTGGTCTAATAGTATACATGCGCCTTCCTTAGATGCGAAGTGATACAGAGGTCCTTTTTTTTTTTTTTTAATTTTACAAGGTAAAGTCAGTGAACACATCCAACTTGACGAATACGTCTCTAAAATGTCAATCCAGGCAAAGCTTTTTCTGCCTACAGTTTGGAGCCTACGTGGTGACATTTTTAAAATGCTTTCAGTCCCTCAGTGAGGCTCTTAGAAGCTAGCCAGGGCTTACTACGTGCCAGGCACTGTGTCAGGTGTTGGAGCTAAAGGGAAGGAGAGCTTGGAGGCTGGCTGGGGAGGGACATCCATGACACAAGCACAGCTAGAAACGGAGGCCAGTGCTAGAAAAGAGAGAGCAGGCTGCATGGAGAGTGTGTACCATGGGGCTTGTGAGCTCACGAATAAGTGGGAGTAACTGGAGTGGGGAGATGGGGGAGAGAAGAGGGTCTTCCCATCAATGGGAATCACCTGTGCTTGGAGGCAGGTGGCATGAGAGGTCTCCACAGGAAGAAGGAGGCAGTGTGGTTGAAGGGCAGAGAGATGGGGCAGAACAGGCATCAGTCAGTTGGAGGGGTATGAAGAGACTTATGGGAGGATTATGGGTGCCTTTGGAGGACTGAGAATTTGTTAGAAGATCAGTGCAGATTTCTATGGAGACAAATGCCAGGAACTGATAGGTCTTTGAAAGGTCACTCTGGCTGCCTTTTGGCAAAGGGGTTGGTAAAAGGCACTTGCAGGTGTGAACACACCAGGTGGGAGGTGAGTGCAGGAAATCGGGTGAGGGAGCATGGGAACTTGGTCCCGGGGTATATAAGGGAGAATAGCCTTTAAGGAGTTCCACAAATTGGCACCAGCTGTGGCTTCATTACAGAGCTGGAAGGGGGAGGTGGGTGTGTCCTGGAGGTTACAGAAATTACATGAGAAAGGGAAGTCTTTTTAGATCTCTTTTTCAACTAGAGGAACTCTCTCACCTTATTGATAGAATTCCAGAGTGGGAACCAATGATATGAGGACATCTTTGAAATGTCTGAATATGTTCTTCGACATCTTTGCAAGTGACGAGGAGACCTTGACCTTAGGAGGCCTTGGCCCTCTTTGTAGCCAGAAAGATTTCACCTACAGATTTGGGTTCTCCCTTTTAAAGTCAAGGAGTCAGTCCTTCCAAAGTACACCTCCTATCATTTTACCCTCTCATCATACCTCACGTGCTGGCATCTCCAAGACCCTCTGTTCCAGGTTGAGAGTATCCACTTTGGCCGGGCTGGTCTTGCCAAGAACACCACCACAGGAAATCTAGAGCCTGTAGTGCTATTAATAACATCATCTAAGACTGTGTTTGCTGCCCTCTTGGCCTCTTCCCACCATGACTCACTGAAGCTTTTTACACATTGTATCCATTATGCTATAGTTCCCAAAGCTCATCTTCTCTAGTGCCATTAGTTTTTAGGGGACCAGGCAAACCTTAAACTTGTCCCCCTTAATTGGATCCCTGTGCCCCCACAATCTCTTTGAATGCCTTTCACCATGATCCTTGAATGAGATCTGAGACCACTGCTGGTACCTAACACTTCTTGGCACCTTGTCTGCTAGGTTCTTGGAAGAGGAGGTGGCTATGGAGGTGAGTGGGGATGGGAGTGGGAGGATTTCTCCCTTCACTTCCCTTTTTGTGTTTTCAAATAATGGGTTTTGAGGGGGAGGGAAAGGTTAACCAGACCATTTATTTTCCATCTCCCATCGATAAAATGTCACACAGGAGAGAGGTGGCAGAAACGCACTTTCAGGTTAATTTTTTTACAAGGAAGATTGACTTATGAACCTACTTTGTTATTCCCTTTCATTCAATTTCCCTGTACCTCCTTTTCTATGAAGTGTAACGGTAACCCATTATTATTTTTATTGTTGGCACGTGCTTTGTGAACCATAAAGTGTATGCTATAAATGGGAGCGCTTTTCTTTTTTTTTTTTTTTTTGTAGTTTACGAAAAACTAATATTTTTTAAATTAATTTTTTATTTATTTTCAGCATAACAGTATTCATTCTTTTTGCACCACACCCAGTGCTCCATGCAAGCAGTGCTCTCTATGATACCCAACACCTGGTACCCCAACCTCCAAATCCCCCGCCCCTTCAAACCCTCAGATTGTTTTTCAGAGTCCATAGTCTCTCATGATTCAGCTCCCCTTCCAATTTCCCCCACCTCCCTTCTCGTCTCTAACTCCCCATGTCCATGAAAAACTAATTTAAAAACATTCATCCACCAGAGTACCCAAAGGGCTCCCATATAAACTATCTGTCGTTACATTATGTCCCGATGTGGAGCTCGATCCCAGGATCCTGAGATCATGACCTGAACTGAAGGCAGAGGCTTTAACACACTGAGCCACCAGCCCCAATGTATTCTCTTCAGTACCAGAATTTGTAACCAATTGACAGATGAAAAAGGAGGCAGTCAAGTGAAAATCAATAGGTCTTAGACCTGCAAGAAATTTGAATTAGATGAATTCAGCTACTCAGGCACTGTTTCACATTTTCAGATCTCTGCAGAAAAGGGGTTAACCTTTTTACAGCATGTAAAAGAGAAGACTATAACACATACTATGTGTAAGCATGTAAATATCAAAAAATATCCCATTAGTTGCTAAGACACACAGGGCCTATATTTTCCCTCAAATTCATGAATATGTAGGAGCAATAAGTGAGAAGTGAATGTATACTTTTCACTTCGAAGTCTTTTAGAAATCTAAAATATGACTTTCTATGGTTTGTGTCTCCATATTCCTTTATTGCCAGTTTGAACAAATCCACATGCTTTGATTCAAAGGTAATAAATTCCTCTTATTTGGAAACATGATGTTTATTTTTATTCTCTCACCCTTAGCAGGTGGTTTCATTTTAGCACACTTCAGAGTTATAATTTCATGCTTATTAAAAACATTTATTATGATCTACATAGATGAATGAAACTTTTATTTTATTAAATTATTTGACAAAAAATCTGTTATTTTTAAAAATGTATTTCCTTTAGGGTTATTTTAGAGCGTTCAGAGAGGATCTAGGAGTGTGGTATTATGTAGTTTTTAAGTAGGTATGAAATGGTTATTTATAGGATTGTTTCTTTAAGGCTTATGTATATTGTCCATTTTATGCTATAAAATATTTTGAAAGTAAATTTAAGGTATGTTTTACATAGTTTATTTTTTGGAAATAAATATTGAAATGACTTGTGAAATTCAGTATATTCTCAACATTAATTTATTTTGAAATTTACCAGTTGTCTACTGAAGTATTATATGGCAGATATTACTTCAGACTACACTGGTAAATGAAATACTTGGCTTTGTAGAACTTTTATTTTAATGGGTGAGACAATTCAAAGCTATAAACCTTAATAAAAATTGCATAGTGCATTCAAAAAGGAAGAGTACAATGGGGAAAAAGAAAAACTCGATCAGGGTGAGAAAAATCAAGGTTGCTAGGCAGGGGATGGGGAGTTAAAATTTTTAATAGGAAGATCAGGGTAGTTACAATGAAGCTGACAATTGAACAAAGGTATGGAAAGGTGATGAATTTGCGCAGAACTATCAGCAATAAGGTCACTCCAGACAAAGGAATTGGCTATCTTGAAGGCCATAAGGTTGGATCATGCCTGGCATATCTGAGGAATAGCAAGGAGGCCACTGTGAGTGACTGAAGAGTAGCAGGGAAAGAGGTCACAGAGGTTAAATGAGTGGCTAGATCATGTAAAAGCTTAGAAGTCATTGTAAAACTCTGGCTTTTATATTTGGAAAATTACTGTGTGATAGAATTTCTGCTAATAACTGAGAGTTCAATTGTCCATAAAATTTCAAGGACTCTTATTCTAGTAAGACAGAATGAAGAGAAAGAGTTCATATTTTCACATGGTGTAACAAATGCTCAGAGATGCAAGTGTAGGAAGCTATAGGATCACAGAAGAAGGCACTAAAATCACACCAATATATTTGATGACTGTGACTATATATAAATTTGTATTTTCTAGATTTTTTATAGTCATGGAATCACACTGTATATACTATTCATTGCCTGGCTTTTCTTTTCTCAGCATCATTACTTTGAGAATCTCCAATTGTAAATAGTTCATTTTGATGTTGAATAGTAATCTCTTTAATGAATAGATCATAATTTTTCTTTGCTCTATGGATGGACATTGATGAACATTTCCACTGTTTTCAATTCTTAAAAATAAAGCTGCTATGAAATTCATATACAAGTCCCTGTATGAACATGGGCTTGTTTCTCTTGGTTAAATGCCTAGAAGTAAAATGGCTATTTTTGTAACTGCAACATATTTTGCATTTAAAAAAATTTTCAAACTATTTTCCAAAGTGGTTGTATCATGATATATGCCAACAACAGTTTAGATTTTTTGTTGCTTCTCAATCTAGCTCAGACCAAGTACAATTAGCCTTTATAATTTTAGCCATTCTAATAGATATGTAAGCATGTCTCATTATGATTTTAATTTGTATTTCTTTAATGTCTAAATGTTGAGAAATTTGTCATGTGCCTATAAGCCATCCATATACTTTTGGTGACATGTCTCTTCCATTATTTCCTTCACATGTAAAATTGGATACTCTGTTTGGTTATTAGTAAGGTTTTTTATTTTTATTCATTTTTAAATAATCAGAGTAGATGTCCATTATCAGATATGTAATTTGGAAATCGCTTGTCCACCTTTACAGTTTCTCAATGGAGCTTTGATAGCTGTGTCTTTCAAGAAATATGCTACTTCTTTCCTGGTACACGGAGGTATGACTAGAACATTATCAATGTTGACCTTTGCAAAGAAAATCATGGCTTAAGATATATGTAGTCTGCAGTTGTTGGGAGTGTTCACCATCCTTGCCTCTAACTCATCTCTCACTGCCCACACATTCAGGTATAGGGGAATATTGATTGACAAAATATTAATTGCCAAATAACACTAGTTAGAGAATAAGAAAAATGCAGGCACCTGATTATATAATATTCCTTAAATAAAATATGTTTTTATAAGTGCTATTGGAAGTAAATTCCTCAATACTTTAATCACACAGAATGATGGAATCCTAGATTTTTTTCCTTGTATTTACTAAGAAAATGATCATGCCTCAAGTATATTAAAATGGAATAGGGAAAATTAAAAATTGTTTTAAGATGATTTGCGTGTGTTGTTCGTATGTGAGAGAGAAAGTGAGAGAGAAAGATAAAGAAAAAGAGAAAGGGAAAGACAGAGAGGTGGCTGCAGTGAATTGATGAGTTGGAGGATAGATTTTAAAGTTTTGTCTTTTGCTTTCTACATTTCTTTTTCCTTAGGTTCAAGAGAACAATCAGTAATATCTCAGAAGCCTGCTGGTAACATCAGCAGAAAGAATTAGAGGTTCCCAGAAAATTAAGATGACATATAGTTTTCCTGACATAAGAAAATAATTTTTTGTCCCCAGCTATTTTCAATGATCTATACCCCACCTGTGTACTTGCCCAAGCACACTTCTTCAAAAATTTCCTGGGAGGTTCTTACAAAGAAATGCAAAATCTCACTCCTTAAGGATTTTGAGGGAACAAGGCAATGGGAAAACTAACAGTCACCACCAGACCAGGAAATAGCCTAAGCTATTGAGACAATAAATCAGTGGTAAAACTCCTAGTGCTATTTCAAAAGCAATCAAGGCCTTGCATTCCTTGTCCCAGAAAATGAGCCCAAGACCCCATCTAGTTTCTATCTGCTCTTGAAGCCTGCAGAGTCCCTTTCCCTTGTCCAACAGTTACCTCTGCTTTATTCTAACGTTGAAGTTTCTGCCCTCGGTGGAATACAAGCTTCATTCAGGTGAACATGCAATACATATTGCACAAATACATATGTGGATGTGCATGCATCCACAACCTTATGACCAACCATACACGGAATAATAAAACTCTCCCTTCTGAGTATTCATCTTAAATACTAAATAAAAATCTCTCTCCTGTTCAAACAGTCAAGGCTTTGGAACTTATTCCCTGTGATCTCCTTGTATGTTGTAAACAAAGATTCCTTTGTTTGACAACTCCACCTGTTTCTGTGATTCACCAAAGACTGACCTCAGTTAGTTCAGTTGCTGTAATGGCTTTCACTACTCTGATTCTACCTCTGCAAGTCTCCAAATTTAACTATTTTTTCTCCCAATTCCGCATGTTCTTGGCTTTAAACTGCAACTCTGAAGAGAAGATTTGCTTGTTTAAAAAAAAAAATCAAGAAAAGGTAGTAGTAGTTAACATTGTTACTTTGAACTTCCTGCCCTAAGGGGCTCTCCTGTTCTTTCTCTTTGACTTCCTGGACTAAAACGACAGAAATTTGGCAATACATAACTCCCCAATCCAGATTACTGCCAGAACAGTTTATACTCTTAGAAAAATATTAGTTTAAAAGATCACATAATTAAATACTTAAGCATGTAGTGTAATATAGTGGTTTACAAGAAATATATTTTGGTCATCTGAATATTTGGTTTTCAACCATGGCTACTGACTCACAGCTCCTAAAACTCTTGGGATTTCCTGTGATAAGGGTGAGAGAGGTGTGTTTTGTTCTGTTAATGAAGTGACCTTCAGACCTCACTCAAGGCAAGGGCTGTTTGCCTGAAGGACCAACCACTTGGTGAAAGCCTTCACAACTTTTTGCCTCCCCTTCCTCCCAATACAGGATTATCTGGGGAGGGAAGAGGATCTGGAGATTAGATCAGCAAATGACAATGATTTAGTCAGTCATGACAATGTCATGAAGCCTCCACAGAAAAGCTGAAAGGACTGGGTTCAGAAAGCTTTTAGTTTGTTAAATGTATGAAAAGGCAGGAAGAGTGGCAGTCTTACAGAAGGTAATAGAAGCTCTGTGCCCATTCTCCATACCTTGCCCTGTGCACTTCTTTATCTATCTATTGATTTAAATCTTCTATTATATCTTTTAATAAGCTGGCAAACATAAAGTAAGTATTTTTCTGAGTTTTGTGAGTCCCTGTAGCAAATTAAAAGAACGTAAAAAAGTAGGCCACTGGGACCTCCAACCTGTAGTTGCTCAGTCACAAGCACAGGTAATAACCTGGGGCCTACAGTGAGACTGGCATCTGAGGTGGGGTTGGAGATAGTCTTGGAGGACTGATCCCTTAACTGATGAAATCTTACACTATGTTCAGGTAGATAGTGTCAGAATTTAGTTGAATTCTTGGAGATCCTGCTGTTGTCTGAAAATTATTTGGCATTGTTGGTATGATGTCCTAAAACCCAAAAAGATATAGCTACCTCAAAATAAGAATACGGTTGACAGCTTATATATAATAAGTGAGTATTTCAGGGATTTAAAATATACCCAATAAATAATGTAAGGAAATAAGGAAAGATTTTGAAATAAAAACAAGAATAAGAACCTAGTGGTACTAATAGATTAAATATATGTAATCTAGTTGAATTAAGAATACAATGGATAGAATACATAATGGATTCAATAGAGATAAGAAGTCACTTAAGGATATAGTCATCTGGATACCAGCAAAGCATTAAAATTATCAATATAAAAGAGGTGTAAGATGTAGGTGATGTGTGTGGAACAAAAGCTAGAGAAGAAATTAGATTTCCTTACTACTCATAGCCTGTTGACAAGTCCTTGAAGCTCCTCTGGGGACTCAGCTGCTTCCATGTGGACACATCCACTCAGGGCAAAAAGCATTCTTAGTCCACCCCCCAGGATACTGAAAATCTACTTTCACATGTAAAAATTACTTTGGAAACTTCTTTATCTCTACTCCCCACCCCTGCCCTCAAGATATACATTGGCAATCATCTCCCAAGCATATACCCACTGATACACATCAGAAGAGTCTCTTCCCTGAGTTTTTACTAAATAGTAATAAATGACCTTTCCCTAACAATAGCTAGCCCCCTCAAGGTCCTGGAAACCTTGTTTATAAAATACCTTGGAGGCTTGTGCTATCCCTAACCTCCTCCCAAATTGAAAGTATATAATCAGCCACTCTTCATGACCCTCTCTCTCTACTCCAAATAAATAAATAAATATTTTTAAATAAAATAAAATAAATGACTTTTTTTAAATGAAAGAAGAAAAAGGAAAGAAATATTTGAATATTAATGTACATCTATTTCTCAAGCATAAAATAGTCAAGACACTGGATTAAAACTTACATACAAGAAAAGAAAGAAAATATTCATAACTAGAGTTGACTCTATGAATCCCAAACTAGGGCATACATACCAAAGACACACAAAAAAAATCACAAGTGTTAGAGAGAAAAAAAAATAATTCATTAATAAAGAAACAAGAATCAGACTGACAGAAATTTTTTAAATAACATCAGATATAAAAAAGAATGAAGTAATAGCTTTATTATCTTGAAAAAAAATCACAAATGGAAACGTTTAGATCCTTATAAAATGTCATTGGCATAGGAAGGCATAATAAAAAAAATATTTTCAGGAATACAGATCACAGATAATTTGCCTTAATTTGTGTAGGCAGTACTTAAATACTAATATTATTTTAACAGTTAAAATATACTCTATGATCTTTGAGGTTGGGGAAAAGAGGATGACCAAGTCATCTTGAAATAATTCAGTTTTAATGAAAAAGTAAAAAGATAAAAAAAAAGACTTGTAGAAAAGAGAGATAAAACATATGCATAATAAAAATAAATAAATAAATAAACAGCTGGAGTGCCTGGGTGACTTAGTCGGTTCAAGTGTCTGCCTTCAGCTCAGGTGATGATCCCAGGGTCCTGGTATTGAGCCCTGCATCAGGCTCCCTGCTCAGTGGAGAGTCTGCTTCTCCCTCCCATTGAGAAAAAAAATTTGACTTATTTATTTGAGAGAGATAATCTTTAAATTTTACTTATTTATTTGAGAGAGAGTGAGAAAAGAAAAACATGCACACAGCCGAGGGAAAAACAGAGGGAGAGGGAGAAGCACGCCACTGAGCAGGGAACACCCTGCGGGGCTCTATCCCAGGACCCGGGTATTATGACCTGAGCTATAGGTAGACACTTAACTCAGGTACCCCAATAAATACAATCTTTTAAAAAAATAAATAATAATAAAAATAAATAATATTTCAGATAGTATGATTTTTTTAATGTAAGACTTGGTATAAAAACAGGATGACATACTTGTCTAATTATAGCAAAAGACTTTGATAAGTTTAGATGCAGTAGTACATAAAAAATTTAACTTCTTTCATTAACTGATAATTTAATTAGATTAAATTAAGAGACATCAAAATTTAGAGAATCTAATAGTCCTGATCTATTAATAAATGTAGCCATCCTGACCCCAAAACAAGAGTCTTCAGTAAGTATATAAGCATAAGTTGAACATTTACACAAACAGGCCATTATTTAGGCCAGAAGTATATGCCAATAAATTTCTAGAGTTAAATATCAGGCTATATTTTCCAAGAATAAGGCAATAAAATTAGAAAACAATGACCAAAATATTAAATTCATATAATTGGAAGTTAACTTCATACCTAAAAAGAAATAATACAGCTAATTCAGAAATTTTTAGAATTACAGTACTTTGGTAATATCAACTCTCAAAATGAGTAACGGACAGGTGGGGCTAGCAAGAGACTCGTGGGAGGATTAAATCATGGGCCCCTGTATCTCAGGTGCAGTAGAAGCAGTGGATTTGGAATTTCAGTTTTTCCACAACGTTCCACCACAAGCTGGTTAGAACTGTGCAAAAGCAGGAAGGGAAGCCCCAGTAAAGTGGACTGGGGATGCCAGAAGGGGAGGCTGGAAGGGGGCGCCTGGTGCTCAGTGCCCATTACAGACCCCACATTGCAATCCCCCACAGGAGAGACTCACCAATTTTAGGCCCCACAGGGGAAGCTGGAGGTTCATCTCCTGACTTTTTGTAGGATCTTTGCAGCTCAGCTGGTGAGAATTCTCCATCACCCTGCCTTTCTCCAAGGGACTTTCCTTCAAGCACCCTTCCCAACTTCTTCCTCCTCCATGAAATAATGTTCCTCTCCTTTGTTTCTCGCACTTGCCTGTGTTGGGACCTTAGCTTGCTCAGCCCAGACTGCCATTCTCTGCTCTTCCCAATTAAACCCATGCTGCTGGTCAAATAACTGGCAGATTGAGTTTAAGGCCAATTGAACTAATAAATTCAAGAACTTGCAAGGAATAAAATCAATATGCACAAATTAGTGGCACTCCTAGGTGCTCCGAAGGAACCATCAGAAAGAGACTGCGGAGAACAATCTCATTTACACCTGCATCCAAGACAGCAAGATACCTGGGAGGCCCCTGAACCAAGAAGGTGACAGACCTGTCCTCTGACAGCCCTGCAACAATGATGACAGACAGGGAGGGGTACACACGGAGATGGGGAGGCACTGTGCTCAGGGAAGAACCCACACTGGGAAAATACCTACTCTCCCCAAAACCGGCTACAGAGTCCTCACTTTGGCTCCGGAATTTCCGGACTAGGCGCAAGCCTGGAGTGGGTGTGGATACGGGAAGGACCCCGCAGGGCTGAGGTGGGGAGAGCACGAGCACCAAAGCAGGGGGACGCTCCCTGACTGCAGACCATCTGAGGAGCCCAAGGAACCTAATCCGCGAGCACACAAACACAGACAAGGACCAAGGATCACCCGAGCCCAGAAAGGGGGAACCCCACAGCCCCCCCCCCCCGCACAGCACAGCAGGAGGCCACGTCTCCTCACACAAAACGACGGAAGCCCCAGTGTCTACACAGGGCGCCCTTTCTCTGTGGGGTCCTGAGACCACGAACCCCTTGACAGTCCACTAAGGGACTTCTCCTCACCTCCTCCAGCGTCTGGTCCTTAGGAGGTTGGACTGCTGCCAGTGTGGGCGCGTCCTCCACAACGGGTCCGGTCAGTGTGGATGCAGAGCCACACCCTCCTCAGCTTGTCCTGTCAGGGTGGGAGGCGCCCCACATTCTCCAGAAGTCTCCACAGTGGGTCCTGAAAAGGCAGGGCTCAGGCCACAGCTGTGGCTGTGCAGCCTGGGCTCAGGGAGGGTGCTGGGGTCTGGTGCCCTCTGCAGGCGGTGCAAGGCAGTGCAGGACTGTGGGAGCTCACCCTTCAGTGGAAGGTCCTGCTCCCTCCCCGGGTCCAGCTGATGCCATTTCACTCCGGAAATTCAAGCTGCATGGAGCCCAATACCCCCCAACTTCCCCCCAAATAGCTAAGGAACAATGAATTGGAAACAATGTGGAATTACAACAGTCCTTGACCCAAACAGTGGCACTGAACATGGCCCTGATGCAGACCCACACTCTGACCTCAACTTGGTCTCAAGCCTGGACCCTACCCTAATCCAAGACCCTAACCCTAGCCCCCAACCCAAACAATGTTCACAAGAATCAAGAGGTACAAACTGCAAGTATCCATCAATGGCAAGTGCATAAGCAAAGTGTGGTGAAGGGTTTGAATTTGGGTTCAGGTTCAGGTTTTAGAGTTCTAATCAGGCTTTGGGTTTAGTGTTAGGGTGAGGGTTTAGAGTGAAGGACAAGGGAACAGAGTTATAGTTTAGGGCTTTAAGTTTATGATTTAGGCTTTAAGACTCAGGGCTTATGGGATAAAGTTCAAGGTCAAATTTGGGGTTTGACTTCATGGTGAGATTTGGGATCAGGTTTCATGACTTGGAGGTCTGGTTTAGGGTTTGGGTTCTTGGTTCAGGGCTTGGATCCAGGGCTCAGGTACAGGCTTTGGGTTCCATTCCAGGTTTGGGATTCAGGGTTCTAGTTTGGGCTTTAAGGTCTGCTTAGGTTTCAGTGTTGGTAGGGTTTAAGGTTAGGTTTAGGGATGACACATTTTCTTCAGTTGTCATCATGGACAAAATAATTCTATCTGAAGTTTCTAAGTCAGAAATGTATTTCATCTGGGGGCGCCTGGGTGGCTCCGTGTGTTAAGCCTCTGCCTTGGGCTCAGGTCATGATCTCAGGGTCCTGGGATCAAGCCCTTCATCAGGCTCTCTGCTTGGCGGGGAGCCTGCTTCCCCATCTTTCTCTCTGCCTGCCTCTCTGCCTACTTGTGATCTCTGTCTGTCAAATAAATGGAATTAGTAAAAGCTATTATATGATCTTTTACAAACCATTTCCTATCTTTGCCTTCTCATGTGCCAAGACAGACAGGGATTATTTAAAACCCTGAAGAGAGTGCTCTTGCTTTTAAATTGCCTGTAACCTTCGTGTAATAGATTTATGATTGATGATAGATTTAGTTAAAATATAACTATTTAAAATATTTACTCTCAGTAAACGATTTCAACCTATGCTCATTTAAGTAACTTGGTGCATAATCCCTTTTCTATTAAACCATAGTGCAAGGACCAATGCCGCGTTTCCGAGAGAACCACAAGCTATTTTTCTAGAATGGCCATATGCATATATATCAGGCGTCCTGTTTTCACTCCCTTTGTGGAGCACCTACCCTGGAGGTCATGTAATAACCAATGACCAAAAAAACAAACCAAAAACCCAAACATCCAGGTTAAAGTGCCATCCCTGCCTGGAGTGGAGGAGACTGCTCAGACAGATCCCAGGCAGGCATCTCAGCCCAGGCCTGTGCTGGGGAAGCTGGTTCCTGGCTTTGGGCGCAATCTGGAAGCCAGCAAACTGACCCAAGAGTGCAGCTGGCCTTTAGGACTGATGATCTTTTCGCAGCCAGGCTGCCCGTGGACACCCGCTCAGAAAGCCAGGCTATGAGTCTGCCCAGCGCAGGCGCTGGCAATGGGGCAGCATGCTAGGGCATAGCCCTGCACCTCAGCCAGGGCTCAGGCCCTTGGAGTGAGGGGGCAGGGCCGGCGCAGAGAAGGGTCTTTGCTAATTTCCAAAGCTGGAAGTGAGCTCTCAGAGGACTCAGGAGGGAGGGGGGCGGGGGCGGGGCGGGGGGGCCAGGAGAAGGGGCTTTGCTAATTGCCCAGGCGGGAAGGAGGGGCACACAGCTCCAGGGTGCTGTGCTGCAGCCCATTCGGGACTGCAGGACCCACCATACTCGCTGCCCCTGCGCTCCCACGCTCCAGCTTAGCCCCAGAGGCCACGGTGTCCAGTTCTCATTCCTGCTGCCTGCTGCCCCTCCCTGCCCCATGGCTTCTCTGGAGGACCCTCTGCTCACAGGTAAAGTGACACCTCGACGCGCTCTCACCTGAAGCAGAAAACGCAGGACAGGAGCATGGGGGGGGTGGGGGGTGGAGTGGTCGGGGCCCAGGCTTCCGGCAACCCCAGGGCACCAGGACCACCCAGGACGCCGCGCCACACCCCCTACGCAGGGGGTCGTGCCAGGACAGCGCCACAGGAGGTACCCCCCCCCCTGCCAGCGGGCAGGCTAGCCCTCATAGTTCGGCACCCCCACGTGCATGTCAGAGCCTCCTGCCATTCCCAGGGCACCCAGAACCCAGAGAGTGAGGCCTTGGGTGCTTTCTAGTGACAGATTCAAGGCAATTCTTCAACTTTGGGACTTCAGAGTTAACATAGTTTTCATTTGTGATTATTATTTTTGTGTGGGGGCCGTCGCTTTTCTTTAGACCTATGCTTGTTTTCACTCCCGGTTCTGAAGAAGCCCCTAAATCCTAACCCTGTTGAGGACTCCGAAAGCTCTCAGAGCAGCAGTGCTGGGGGACAGTGTGGACACATGGTTTGGTTTCTCCTCTGGCCTGCTTCTGTGGCAGCCCCGCTCTGTCCTCCTCAGACTTCAGAGCAATATCTGAACAAGTGGAGAAGCGACCAGGGGGTCAGGAAGGTGGCCACTGAAGAGTGACTTCTCTGGAGGGTGGCTGAGCAAGCAAGTGAGCATGTTAGTCCAGCTCTGCCTGCATTCAGTATGGAGCTGAACAGGGGCCAGGGAAGGGGAGGAGGAGCAGAGAGCAGGGACAAAGGGACCAAAGAGGAGATTCAGATGAAGGGAAGTAATGGGGAGGAAAAAGAAGAAACTCTAGAAGACAGGCATGTAGAAAGGAAAAGGGATGAAGTGGGCATTGGGAAAGGGCACCACCAGGGAAGGAGAGAGGGGAAGGAAAGAGGGAGGAAAGAGGAAAGGGGAAAGGGAGAAGGGAGGAGTCAGCATGCCAGGGCTCCCCCTGCATCTGAAGAAGAGGTGGCTGGTCCAGCTTGTCAAACAGGGTGCTCACTCTTTGGCCCCAGTTTCTGCTCCCAGTGCTACTGGGCTTTGCAAGGAAGGCAGGCTGTCCCTTGAGACCTACGGGAGCCCACTGGAGCCCACAGGAGGGTGGGAGAAATAAGATGCCACCGGGTCCTGTCCTGAGCTTCTCCCAGCCACCAGCCTCACCACATGGTGCAAGAGGGACCCCAGAACAAAGGAAGGATACAGGCCAGCTGTATCCCTGGTGGCCCTGGGCACTTAGCTCATCGCAGTGAACCACACCGCCTCCTCAACCCACGCTTTTAAAGCCTCCTTTTTCGTTTCTGGCTTTCATGTCTGTAGGAACATGAGCCAGATCTAACTCATCTCCGACAGACAATTCTGACTCACCCTGTGTCAGATTTTTAAGAGTGGCTGTGATAGAGTAAGATAGCAATGCTCCAACAAACGGACTGTTTCCTCCCACTTGAGCTCAACAGTCTTATACATTTTCTTAGCGAAAACATCTTGTCTCCTTCCATTAAGCTCATAACGTGGTCTAATAGTATACATGCGCCTTCCTTAGATGCGAAGCGATACAGAGGTCCTTTTTTTTTTTTTTAAATTTTACAAGGTAAAGTCAGTGAACACATCCAACTTGACGAATACGTCTCTAAAATGTCAATCCAGGCAAAGCTTTTTCTGCCTACAGTTTGGAGCCTACGTGGTGACATTTTTAAAATGCTTTCAGTCCCTCAGTGAGGCTCTTAGAAGCTAGCCAGGGCTTACTACGTGCCAGGCACTGTGTCAGGTTTGGAGCTAAAGGGAAGGAGAGCTTGGAGGCTGGCTGGGGAGGGACATCCATGACACAAGCACAGCTAGAAACGGAGGCCAGTGCTAGAAAAGAGAGAGCAGGCTGCATGGAGAGTGTGTACCATGGGGCTTGTGAGCTCACGAATAAGTGGGAGTAACTGGAGTGGGGAGATGGGGGAGAGAAGAGGGTCTTCCCATCAATGGGAATCACCTGTGCTTGGAGGCAGGTGGCATGAGAGGTCTCCACAGGAAGAAGGAGGCAGTGTGGTTGAAGGGCAGAGAGATGGGGCAGAACAGGCATCAGTCAGTTGGAGGGGTATGAATAGACTGATGGGAGGATTATGGGTGCCATTGGAGGACTGAGAATTTGTTAGAAGATCAGTGCAGATTTCTATGGAGACAAATGCCAGGAACTGATAGGTCTTTGAAAGGTCACTCTGGCTGCCTTTTGGCAAAGGGGTTGGTAAAAGGCACTTGCAGGTGTGAACACACCAGGTGGGAGGTGAATGCAGGAAATCGGGTGAGGGAGCATGGGAACTTGGTCCCGGGGTATATAAGGGAGAATAGCCTTTAAGGAGTTCCACAAATTGGCACCAGCTGTGGCTTCATTACAGAGCTGGAAGGGGGAGGTGGGTGTGTCCTGGAGGTTACAGAAATTACATGAGAAAGGGAAGTCTTTTTAGATCTCTTTTTCAACTAGAGGAACTCTCTCACCTTATTGATAGAATTCCAGAGTGGGAACCAATGATATGAGGACATCTTTGAAATGTCTGAATATGTTCTTCGACATCTTTGCAAGTGACGAGGAGACCTTGACCTTAGGAGGCCTTGGCCCTCTTTGTAGCCAGAAAGATTTCACCTACAGATTTGGGTTCTCCCTTTTAAAGTCAAGGAGTCAGTCCTTCCAAAGGACACCTCCTATCATTTTACCCTCTCATCATACCTCACGTGCTGGCATCTCCAAGACCCTCTGTTCCAGGTTGAGAGTATCCACTTTGGCCGGGCTGGTCTTGCCAAGAACACCACCACAGGAAATCTAGAGCCTGTAGTGCTATTAATAACATCATCTAAGACTGTGTTTGCTGCCTTCTTGGCCTCTTCCCACCATGACTCACTGAAGCTTTTAACACATTGTATCCATTAAGCTATAGTTCCCAAAGCTCATCTTCTCTAGTGCCATTAGTTTTTAGGGGACCAGGCAAACCTTAAACTTGTCCCCCCTAATTGGATCCCTGTTCCCCCACAATCTATTTGAAAGCCTTTCACCATGATTCTTGAATGAGATCTGAGACCACTGCTGGTACCTAACACTTCTTGGCACCTTGTCTGCTAGGTTCTTGGAAGAGGAGATGGCTATGGAGGTGAGTGGGAATGGGAGTGGGAGGATTTCTCCCTTCACTTCCCTTTTTGTGTTTTCAAATAATGGGTTTTGAGGGGGCGGGAAAGTTTAACCAGACCATTTATTTTCCATCTCCCATCGATAAAATGTTTACCACTCCACACTGGAAGAATTTATATCTTTCCTTTGAATCTCCAGGAAAATCTCCCAAACCCAGACCACCACCATGTGGATTCAGCCATCTTCTGATTCACCTCCAGATTGTCTCCTCCTAAATGCTCAAGCCACTGGTTAAGGGCGAAATGTTCAATGCCCAAGCAATTAAGTGGGGAACACGTTTATCTAAGCAATTGCATGCAGCTCTCTATCTGCATACAGGGGGTCTCTCCCAAGCATTTCCAACCTCAGCAAAAGAAGACAAAGCCCCAGCAGTCTGGGGTATATATCATTCATTCATTCCTGTGTTCAACACTCATGGCGGATCCCCACCAAGACAGTGGGAGAGCAAGGACTGGAGAAATCCTGGAAGCTGAAGTCTGAGGAGGATTTCAAATTCAAGTCAGAGATGAAAGAAACATCTGGACTTGGTCCTCAGGTACATGCAGTATTCTGAACTGAGGCTAGAACCAGAGACCATTCTAATGAAAGGCCTCTACAGGTGGGCTCCAACTCAGTTTCGTGTATATTCATTCATGAAATAGCTCTTTGGGTCAACATGCAGAAGAAAACCATTTCAGAAAACTGACAATGAGGAGAGGAAAGGGAAGCCAGAAGGCTTGTGAATGGGGAGAGAGGAGGACCCAGGGCAGGAAACCAAGAATCCCTCCCTGCCCTCCTTGCTGCCAGGGAGGTCTGAGGGACTAGTTTCCACCTGGGATCCCAAGTCCAGAACAAAAGCAGCGGGGCCACGGCGGGGGAGGGAAGGGGGTCCTCAGCACGGGCGCATGGGGCTGCGGAAAGATGGGGGCTAGCGTGCCTGCTGGCGGGGGGCACCTCGCAAGGCGCTGTCCCCAGCCCGACCCCATGAGGACCCGGGTTTGGCGCAGCGTCCGGGGTGGTCCCGGTGCCCTGGGGTTCGCGGGAGGCTGGGCCTCCACACCCCCCTCTTCGCCCCCAGGTCGGGTCCGCGCTTTCTGCTCCAGGTGAGGGCGCGGCGCGGTGTCACTTTACCCCTGTGCAGAGGGTGGTCCGGAGAAGCCTTGGGGCGGGGAGGGGCAGCAGGCAGCAGGAGCGGGACAGCGGACCCTCACATGGGAGCGTACGGGCGGCGAGTCCGGTGGGTCCTGCAGTCCCGACTGAGCCTCAGCACAGCACCGCGGCGCTGCCCGCCCCTCCTCCGCCAGCCCCTCCACCTCCTCCCAGACTCTCAGCCACATCCTCTGTGAGCTCACTTCCAGCTTAGGCAATTAGCAAAGCGCCTTCTCCCCGCCGCCCTCCACCTGCCCCCGCCCCCCTCCCTCCTGAGTCCTCCGCGAGCTCCCTTTTCGCTTTGGCAATTAGCAAAGCCCCTTCTCTGCCCCGCCCCCGCCCCCTCCCTCCTGAGGCCCCGCCCTGGCTGGGGCGCGGGGGAAGCCCCGGGGGCTGCAAGCTTGACCAGCGCTGGCGCTGGGCAGCCTCCTAGCCTGGCTCCTTGAGCGGGTGTCCACCCGCGGCCTGGCTGCAAAAAGATCATCAGTCCTGTTAACCCTGGCTGCACTCTTCCGTCAGTTTGCTGGCTTCCAGATTGCGCCCAAAGCCAGGAACCAGCTTCCCCAACACAGGCCTGGGCTGAGATGCCTGCCCAGGATCTGTTTGAGCAGTCTACTCATCTCCAGGCAGGGATGGCACTTCCACATGGATGTTTGGGTTTTTTTATTGTTTTTTGGTCATTGGTTATTATTACATGACCTCCAGGGTAGGTGCTCCACAAAGGGAGTGAAAACAGGATGCATGATATACCCCTCACCTCCCATGCTGTCTTTCTCTTAAATAATAAGCACTGCTGAACTATCTTAGATTCTGTACCTTCTCTCCAGCCATGAACCTATCACTGTCTTTAACTCTTGAAAACTTCATTAGACAAATTAATGTGGTGAAGGAAGCAATATGAGAAAGCCTATTAATCTGATGAGCATGGAACTGAACAAACCCTATAGATACTTTCCCTTTGATTTCTAGCCTATCAATACCTACAGTGAGTCACATACACTCAAGATTATTGTTTTTATTGTATACTTCATATATTCATTGATTTTGGACTCGTTATCATTTTGTTGAAGTGTTAAACTATGGTAATAAACAAACTTTTAATTAACTTTTCCTCCTATGATACAAATATAACTTGCACTTGAGCTTTAGCTAATTTTATGTTCTAAAATTGCCAAAACAAAATGATCAAGGTTTCTAGATTATTTACTGTATTTTCTACTATATAATATTGTTCTATCTCTTCTGTATAAAGAAAATGAATGCTTGGGGCTCTTGGGTGGCTCAGTGTGTTAAAGCCTCTGCCTTCTGCTTAGGTCATGATCCCAGAGTCCTGGGATAGAGCCCCACATCAGGCTCTCTGCTCAGCAGGGACCCTGCTTCCCTTCCTTTCTCTCTGCCTGCCTCTCTGTCACTTGTGATCTCTGTCTGTCAAATAAATAAATAAAATCTTTAAAAAAAGAAAATGAATGCTTGATAACTAAATGAATGCTTTACTGAACAAATTAAATATGGCAATAGCATTTTATTTTATCATGCTTCACATATTAAACAATAATATTATATCACTAGTCTACAAATAATCTACTCGCATAGTCATTTGGAAGCTTTTAGCAAAAGAATTCTTCCTCCTGATTGTAGTATAAAAGCCACAGAAATATACAGAAGACTCCTAGAATAGAAAGTTAAATCCAGTTATCAGTGATGCCTTGAGTAGGACCTGACCTATGTATGTCCTGGGATGCACTAGTAACTGTTACATGTGATAGGATTATATTTAATATATACAGTTTCATTTACTTCACAAAGGACATATAAATTTGAGAATAAAATATTTGATGAATCTATAAAGTCTATATCTATTTGTAACTAATGTGGTAGAATTAAGATGTTAATTTGAAAAAAAATTCATTGAACACATACACATATTCAATTGTTTTTATATATATAAACAGCATTATTTATTTATGTAAATAAATGCATTGTCAGTAAAATCCATTTACTTATCAATCATAAGGGTAATTTTAAGTACTAAGAATAAGAAATATGTGAAAAGATAAGTGTTCAAGAGTGCAGTTTGTGGTAATTAATACAATATGATAGGCTCATGAAAAAGATATATTACTTGAACTTAAAAGCTTCTATAATTAAGCGATGACCACTTGAAATTTGTAATTAGTCTTGCTGCAGTTTTTCCTTGCACTTATTGCCCTTCCCCAGAAGTTCATTAAGAATTTCTGTGAATGTCCTTATGTTTAATCTCATTCATAGATTCCACTGCTGCTCACAAAACAAAGCCAAAAAGAGAGGTAACTCTATGTGGCACTCCATCCACAAGCAATACATTCATAAATAATTAAAAAGCTCTCTACTTCATTTGTTACCCATTCAGCTGATAATTTAAATGAGTAACTGAGGCCATTTTATCAGCACTTTTAATAGAATGCGACTCAGAAACTTCACAGTGTTATTTAAGAAGAAATGCTCACGTGTTAAGGTTTGTATTTTTTTAAATCAACAAAATAATTTTCAAATATTAAAAGCAAATGTCTCCTTTTCCTCCAAGTTTCCTTGCTATGTCAAAGTTACAAATAAATACATTAAAATCGTATTTTGAGTAGTAGATAAAAACAAAAGTTTTGAAACTGTGGGTTCAGTGTCTGGGTTAACTTGTATAAATATCTGAACTCAATGTATTTAGACTTTATTAGATTTTTTTTAGACTATTTAAAAATACATGCTGAGATAATGACAACATTATTTTATTCATTTTAATAAATAAATTATTTTATTTAATTATGTTTAGATATTTATTTATTAAATTAATGATTTAATATTTAATAATCTAAATTTGAAATATTTTAAATTCTAAAAATATTTATTTAATTAAATTGATATATTTAATATAAATATTTAATAAATTATTTAACCATTATTATAATTATGCAATACATTATGTATTGTGTAATAATTGCATTTTAATAAATAAATAAATGTATTATTTACATTATTTTATTTTATTTTATTTACTTGACAAAGAGAGGGAGAACGCAAGCAAAGGGAGCTGCAGGCAGAAGGAGAGGGAGAAGTAGGCTCCCAGCTGAGTAGAAAGTTCAACCTGGGGTTCCATCCCACGACCCTGGGATCACCACCTGAGTCGAAGGCAGATGCTTAACTGACTGAGCCATCCAGATGCCCAAGGCTTTGTATTCTTTGCTTCTAAATATTGATGCTCCTTCATCTCTGGAGTTAGTAAATTGATGTTGAGAATTCATATCAAAGAATTGATAGTAGCTGTTAAACAGAAACATGTAATTTAGGGGAAAAAAAAGAACAGAAGGAAGAGAAAGGCCAAAAGTCAAATGCACATTAATATAAAATTTAATTAGATAAAAAAGCTGATATTCCTGAAGGGGGCTAATAAAAGAGCTGCAAAGAGCTGATAGGATTAGGAAAATTGTCCACTCCTGGTCATTTCATAATTTTAAACTATTCCTTATTAATAAATATACTTAGTTCCAGAAACACAAGCACATAGGAACATTTCCACCAAGTTTCCTCTAACAGCATTTACAAATTAGACGTTCAAACAATGCAGTTCATTACATGTTGCATCTGTATCTTAAAGTTTAAACACATTCTGTGACACATTTTCCAACAATTAAAATTAAAAAATATATATATACATATATATCTATGTATATATATATATACCTTATCCCTAAATGGAAAAAATATATATATAGAGAGAGAAACCTTATCCCTAAATGAAACCTTTCTTTGTTTATTAGATTAAATAGGTAAATTAGCAACAACAACAACAACAAACAGCTAATATTATAGAGGTAGGAACAATTTACCTTTTCATTCATTGCTATTTTCTAAAAATTCCTATTTTATTTTTTTCTCAAGTCTGTCATAATAATTTTCTAAATCTCCTGCCTTTTTCAATTTTTTTCTTTTAGTGGAAATCTCTATTTCATATTTATTTTCTCTTCCTCCACTCTTTGCTCTAATAATTCAATGTATTATTAGATTTTCTGTTTTTCTCTTTATCCAGATATATCTTTTCTTTCTTTCTTTCTTTTTTAAATAATTTGATTTGCTGGCATTTTACATCAGTACATGCTTTCTTATGGATGTTAGAAATGTCTGTGGAACTACTAGAAGAATAAACTTTTTTACCTTTAAGAAGTTTACAGTCTAGAGTGCCTGGGTGGCTCAGTTGGTTAAGTGTCTTCCTTCAGCTTAGGTCATGATGCCAGGGTACTAGGATCCAGTCCTGCATCAGCTGCCTGCTCAGCAAGGAGTCTGGTTCTTCCTCTCCCTCTGCCCCTCCCTCTCTCTCTCTAATAAATAAATAAAATCTTTAAAAAAAAGACTTACTGAATCTGAGACTGAATTACTAAATTCAGTCTTAATAGAAGACAGCTAAACAAAGCAATGATCACAACTGGAAAATTTAGCGAGATCATGGTTTAACATTTTTGGTTGACACAGGACCTCTTTCAGTAACAACTTTCCCTAAATATCAATTTCTTTTTAAGGCAAAAAATTTTGACAAGAAATCCAGATCCTTCTGATCATTTTCATATCAATTTAAGGTGACATCCTCAGAGTATATAATCAAATATGTAATTATTCTATCTGTTGCCTTGTATATTGCCTGTATCTTTTTCAGACTCAAAGTTCCATTGAGGTAGAGTTTTTTTTTTTTTAAAGCAGAGATTTTTAAAGTGTTTGATATATACAAGATGCTTAATAAGTGTTTACAAAGCCTATGTATTACAGAAGCTTTAAACAGGCTTTAAAATAATGTAGGTGATATTAGTGGTCATATCAAACAATTTTTAGGTTTCAGTCATGTAAGTATCTACATTTCTCAGAGACAGAGAAACATACAAATGGTCTGGATCCAGTAGGATAATGCTAGCATGTGTTGTAAATTCTCTTATATGACCTTATTCTTGCAAGAATTGGTTATGTGGCAGAAAAAAAGGTATCACTATCTTATACTTTATTATTAAAGAGATTTATGGAAGTCTTAATTTCTTACACTACCCCTTTGTTTCAGTGGACCCAATTTCCGTGGTAATGGTGAGAGGAAAGTAGGCAATTTAGGCAGCAGCAAAAATCTCCTACAAGGCACTATAAAATAAGGCTTGTTCTAGATCATGGGTCTGTCCAAAGGGGAATGTTAAGGGGTAGAATGGATGATGGATGCATTGTGGACTTATAACTTTAAGATTAATACTGTTATGCCCCAATAATGGGTCTATGATTAAAGGAGCGAGACTGATGTAAAGCAAAGGTCAAGCAAAGCTTTATTTCATGCCAAGCATCAAGAATCTAACCAAACGTTCGGGGCCACACCTCTTATGAGAGAAGGAAACCCTTTGCTGTTTCACAGTCTAGCTTTTAAGGGCAAAGGCCGTGCAGTCAGGCCTGGCCACGCACAGGTGACCAATGAGATTTTAACACACACAGGAAACTCCACAGTGAGGCTAGGTGACCAATTGAGGTTCAATTTACCCTAGTATAGACATTTGACCCAGCCTATTACACCTTGATTAGGATTGGTGCAAAAAAGGTTCCCAAAGGGCGGAGGAGTGGGGCATACTCCTTAGTATCTAGGGAGACAATATGCAAACACCGCCCCCCTCCCGCTGATTGATGTCTCCACCTGGCCTGACCCACCCTTGTATATGGGCTTTGTTACCTGGAGCTGATTTCCAGGACTTGTTTTTAAGTGAATCCCCTGGGGGAAGGGGAGCAAGGACAGTTTAAGGGTTAACCTCAATGAAAGCCTCTTGCTAAAATATAAAAATATAAAATAGGTCCTTACATTACAACAACTCAGTAGGGAAAGTCCCAGTGTGGTGATAAAAGAAGTGAGGTAACTTGCATTGCACATTTTTTTTTAAAACGTGTAAGTTGTATTTTTCCGTGCCATTACATCATACTTTATCTTCATCTCTGTCTACTAGTTTAAAACTAGTTAAACAAACTCAACAATTTTTTAAAAAATATTTTATTTATTTATTTAAGAGCAAAAGCCAGAGAGAGAGAGAGAGAGAGCATGAGCAATATGGGGCTCGATGCCAGGACTCTTGAGATCCTGATCTGAGCCAAAGGCAGACACTTAACTGACTAAGGAAATGAGACTCCCACAAACTCAACAATTTTATAAAATTTTTATTTGTTGGGGTGCCTGGCTGGAACAGTCAGTAAAATATGTAAATCTTGATCGTGGGGTTGTACGTTTGAAATCCACCTTGGGTGTAGAGGTTTTATTTAAAAATAAAATCTTTAAAAATTTTTTTTTCATTTTTTTATTTAAGCCATTGTATGGCAGTGTTGATCACTATATTGTACACCTGAAAGTAATATTAACCTTATTTTAACTAACTACAATTTAAATAAAAACTTTAAAAATAAAATAAAAATAATAATCATAAAAATAAAAAAGAGGAAAAATTATTTGGCGGCAATTTTCTTAATTGCATTATTATTTATTATTATCATAGTCTGTGTGTGTCGGTGGGAAGTGGCTGGTATTACAGTGAGTTCCATATCTGTGTTACACTGAGGTCCATGTCTGTAGTCAGTCTTTTTTTTCTTTTAGTTTATTTTCAGGGATCCAAAATTCATTGTTTATGCACCACACCCAGTGCTTCATGTAATAAATTCCCTCCTTAATACCCACCACTGGGCTCACCCAACCACCTGCCACCCTCCTCTTCAAAACCCTCAGTTTGTTTCTCAGAGTCCACAGTCTCTCATGGTTTGTCTCTCCCTCCGATTTCCCCCAGCACACTTCTCTCCATCTCCCAGTGTCCTCCACGTTATTCCTTATGTATTGAGTCTTATAAAAACTTTTATTTCTTTCCCTATTCTGCTTTGCATATGCTTACCTTAGATGTTAAAATGTTATAAACCTCTCCGGCCTGGTCCATTTTCTCTCTCTTCTCTCATGATTTCTCATGCTCTCCCTGCCAACCCCACATGCCTTACAATATCTGGATATGACTAATTTCTTCCTGAGCTACTTTATTCTACTCTGCCATATGGTTGCCCTTCCCTCTTCTGTACCATAACTTCTATCCCCTGCATTTGTGCTTTAACAATACCTAATTCTTTTTACTACATCTGTATCTTTGAGGTCAATACTCAGTAGTGCAATCGCTGGGTCATAGGCTAGCTCTATTTTACTGGAAAGAAGGGCCATATGCACCCCAGTGTTCATAGCAGCAATGTCCACTATAGCCATTCTGTTGAAAGAGTCAAGATCCCCTACAACAGACAAACGGATAAAGAAGATGTGATCCAAGGATACAATGGAATATCACTCAGCCATCAGAAAGGATGAATACCCAACTTTTGCATCAACATGGATGGGACTGGAGGAGATTATGTTAAGTGAAATGAGTCAAGCAGTGAAAGTCAATCATCATATGGTTTCACTTATTTGTGGAACCTAAGGAATAGCATGGAGGACATTAGGAGAAGGAAAGGAAAAATGAAGTGGGGGTATTGGAGGGGGAAATGAAACATGAAAAACTATGGACTCCAAGAAACAAACTGAGGGTTTTAAAGATGAGAAGGATGTGGGGATGGGTGAGCCTGGTGATGGGTATTAAGGAGGGCACATATTGAATGGGGCACTGGGTGTTTTACACAAACAATGAATCATGGAACACTACTTCAAAAACTAATGATGTATTGTATGGTAACTAACATAACATAATTTAAAAAAAAAAAAAGGAGGGGGACAATACCTAACACTCAATCTTTGCTAGTTTCTTGTTTACCTCCTTTTAAGAGTAAGCTCATTAGTGTTTTTTTTTTTTGGTTTTTTTTTTTTTGTCTCAACTAAAAGAAGAAAAATAATACACATTATTTTGAAAACTTTTTGAACAGTGTACAAACGTTAGTCAAGTCCACAATGTCTCATCTCTTCTTCCTCCTAACATGGCTAAGTTGAAAAACCCTTTATCTGGGAAAAGATCATTGTCCAGCCACCTTGTGTAAGATTTTGGCTTTAGGTTAGATTATCCTTTCTTTCCTTTTCTGAAAATAAGTTGAAAATATTAATAGCCTCAGTTTTTCTTCCAAAATATGACTGCTTCTTTACCAAGTGCAAAAGCAACCCATTTTGACCATAGTAAACAGCTTGGACCTACTTTTTTTGGCTCACTGTTTTAGTGAGACAAGTGGAGTGAAGATGACACACCATTTCCAAATGTATTAATAATTGGTAGACCATACTTCTAAATTGAAGATTTGTTGCCATTAAACTATGACAAGACTCGCTATAATTACAGAGGTAAATTCTTTATATTTACTATATTTGAAATTACCATATAATACCAAAATAAAATTATGATTATGTGAAGAGTCTGTAATATTAAGAAGATGACTTTGAAATGATTGCTTATCTAAATGAAATTTCCCATTTTATAATCTTGTATAAGCTTCCGTTGTCATTTCCTATTTAAAATCTATTAGAAGGCACTCTTATTTTCCCTTAAGTGGTAAGTCAATGTGGAACAAATTCATCCCAAAGGAACTGATTCTATGTTCCACTGAAGACAAGGTGGCTTCCATGTGGCATTTTGCCTCTTGCATATTGTTCATCTCCTACAACAAATGGGGGTATGCTCTTTAGTAAACTAATTCAACTCAATTAGAGACATTGTCTTCAAGGGATAACATCATAGAGACTAGAATCAGAATCATACTTTTGGGAAAATTGGGCCCAGGATTTTTGTTTTGTTTTGTTTTGTTTTGTTTTAAGATTTTATTTATTTATTTGACAGACAGAGACCACAAGTAGGCAAATAGCGGGGGGGGGGGGGAAGCAGGCTCCCTGCTGAACAGAGAGCCTGATGCAGAGCTCGATCCCAGGGCTCTGAGATCATGGCCTGAGCCGAAGGCAGAGGCTTAACCCACTGAGCTACACAGGTGCCCCTGGGCCCAGGTTTTGATGGCTTCTTTCCTCAATCTTATAAAACCTATTTGAACTCTACTGGATGCCAGAACTGCTTAAAAATATTTGGTCCCTTGTAATTTTAACCTTCCAGTATTCAATGCACCTGATCCATGTAATATCCTATAGTATTTTTGTCAAATGAAGACTCTCAAAGTGTGTTTCTTGGGAGACACTTTTCAATTGGTTGCTTACATTTCTGCATTTATTATTTGTTCTAGGCCATCCTTTGAAGATGGTTGTATTGAATAGACTTGGAAGACAGAAATAGTATCTTTTAATTTTAACTTAACCTGTTGTGTTTGCAAATATTATCTGCCTCTGTTTTGATTCTTCTTGTGGGAACTGAGGCTCAGAACTGATATATAACTCCCACCCCTACACACACACACACACACACAAATACTGTTAATATTCTGGCTACCTCTATTGCTGTGAATATTAAACTATATTATTTCTGAACCATGAGTCTGCGTCTTCTATCAACACCCAAGAAACTACGGCAGACTCATACACCAGCTTTCAAATAAGGGAAAATAATCTCAGATGCTTTATATTTTTTGATAGTGTTACCTACTTCTGAACATATGACTGAACACATATAAAGCTGGAGCCCTGACCATTTAGAGCTTCTTCTGTGGAAGAACTATGCATTCACTAGTAAACAATAGTAGTTTCATCTTTTTTTTTTTCCTCCTGGACACCATTTCCTGTCTCAAACTGTTGCTCAAATTGGATGGAGTCTAAGGTCCTTTGAGGAAATTTTTGTTTAATGATTAAAAATAAAATAGGAAGATTCTAAAGTGCTAAAAATACTTCTAGATAAAAGGTATAAGATCATGCCAGAAAGGATAGTAATTTTATCTAACAACTGCCTGTTCACCCCTTTTTTGTTCATTAACTAATCTCCAAATTCCTGACTAAATCCCTTTTGTAAGCCAGAATGTGAGCTAAAAACTGGGATTTTAAAAAATTTTCATTTGAAATCCAGTTAGTTAACATATATGGTTGTATTAGATTCATGTGTACAATATAACATATAGCACTCAGTGCTCATCATGACAAGTGCTCTAATTAACCCCCATCACTTATTTAATCCATCACTCCTTTCAGATCCCCTCAAGTAACCATCAGTTTGTTCTCCGTAATGAAATGTCTGTTTCTTGCTTTGTTTCTCTTTCTATGTCTTATTATTTCCCCTTTGCTTGTTTGTTTTGTTTCTTTTATTCCATATATGAGTAAAGGTATTTGTCTTTCTCTGACTGACTTATTTCACTTTTAGCATTATACTGTCTAGTTCCAACCATGTTATTGCAAATGGCAAGATTTCAGTCTTTTTTATGGCAGAATAATATTCCATTGTATATAGATACCACTTATTCTTTATTTATTCATCATTGATGGATACTTGGGCGCTTTCCATATCTTAGCTTTATAAATAATGCTGCTATAAACATAGGGGTGCTAGCATCCCTTTGAATAAGTTTTCTTATATTCATTGGGTAAATACACACCAACAGGATTGTTGGATCACAAAGGACTTCTATTTTTAAATTTTATGGAAATTCCATACTGTTTTCAAATATGGCTGTATCAGTTTGCATCACCACCAACAGTTCACAATTGTTACTTTTTCTTTTTTTTTTTAAGATTTTATTCATTTGACAGAGAGAGATCACAAGTAGAGAGAGAGAGAGGAGGGAGCAGGCTCCATGCCTGGCAGAGAGCCCGATGTGGGACTTGATCCCAGGACCCTGAGATCATGGCCTGAGCTGAAGGCAGAGGCTTAACCCACCTAGCCACCCAGGCAGCCCCCACAAGTGTTACTTTTTCACATCCTCTCCAACACCTTTTGTTTCTTGTAGTGTTGATTTTAGCCATTCTGACAGGTGTGAGGTGGTATCTCTTTCTAGTTTTGCTTTGCAATTTCCTGATGATACATGATGATGGACATCTTTTCATGTATCTACTGAACATTTGAATGTGTTCTTTGGGGAAACACTTGTTCATGTCTTCTATCCATGTTTTTATTGGATTATTTGTTTTTGGATGTTGACTAAAAACTGGATATTAAGTAACACACAAGACAGGTTTCCTTGAGCTTAAATTTTATTTGCATGAGTATCATTAACAGGAAAAAATATGCATATGTGTATGTACAAGTGTGTTTATGTATACATCTATCTATCTATCCTCTATCCCATGTCTTCTAATTGTGGTAAATCCTGTAAGGTGGGGAATGGGATAGTCTGAAGAAATATGCTTCTGGATATGCTGGGTAAGCAAATTTAATTGCACTCAGATGCATTGGATATAAGTGAATCACTCAAATGAGTTATTTAATATTATATAGAAACAAATTAAAAGTTTATGTAGTTGAAAATAATAGGTAGTTAAAATAATTTTTTTGTTTGTTGTTTTTGTGTCTTTTTTTGTTTATATATACTATGGTGTGAATGTTTATGTCTCCCAAAATCATATTATGAAATCTAACTCTGTAAGTGCTAGTATTAAAACATAGGGGCCTTTGGGAGGTGATTAGGTCATAAGTGGGATTACAGTCCTTTTAAAGGAGACCCCAGTGAGTTCTCTTGATTCATTCATCATGTACGTTTACAGTGAGAAGATAGCCATCTATGAGGAAGTGGGCTCTCCCTGGATCTGCCCATTCCTTAATCTTGAACTTCTCCGTTCTAGAACTGTGAGAAATAAATTCCTGTTCTTTATAAGCTATTAAGTCTATATCATGTCCGTTATAGCAGCCTGCATGCAGAAGGACACTATGACCTAAAATGAGAGCAATAAATATAAAGTTTCAGTAAAGTCAGTTGGTACAATGTTTTTTTTTTTTACTTAGAGAAGACATGCTGCTTCATGTTAAACCTTGATATTGTATATGTTTCTTGAAGGGCCACTTCTTACTCCTTTGTGTGTTTTCCACAAAGTCCAGGATGATGCCTTACATAAAGGTAATATTTTATAAATACTGTTGGAAATATATACTTCTCTAAAATCTTATTTTGCCTACAGATTACTTGGATCCACTTTGCCTTGTGTAGAATATTTGAAATATATTAAGAACAGAATGTCTCTCTAAATAACATTTAGAATCATCATTAGTTTATGACTCCTGACTCATTTGTTTATGCAGTGATACTTACTGCAAGAACACTGAAGTTTGTAATATAATTTTGAATTAATCACCAAGCTAGTTTATTTTAACTTATGAAAAAATAATTTCTCATGTTGGTTTAATTCTGCTCTTATGTTATGGTCATGACATTTTCATTAAAATAAAGTAGAAAATAGAAGTAAATAATAAATGAAAAATAAAAATTAAAAAATTAAAAAATAAAAGCAAATCTCTTGTGAAATGTTAAACTTTTCTTACTTATTTTGTTTTGCTTTTCCTCTACCATGCTGGCAAAGCTGTATATTGCAGATAGGTACAATTTTCTAGGTGCTAGGTTTGTTACTTTTGCTAAAATTTTCAAAATATAAGGAGTTGAATAGTCATGCATTGTTTATTAAACTCCTTATCTACACATATAAAAATAAAACAATGATGGTGACCTGGGTATTTCTAAAATTGTATTCTGTTTTTCCATATTATGGTTTACAATGTAATTAATAAAGATTCTGCATATATTAACATCATCCCATTCTATCTCATATGTATGTCCATACAGAGCATGTATGATTTCTATTCATTGCTATGTTGTGGTGAAGAGATTGTCTGAAGTAGCCTATATTTATGCAGGTAGATCTTAAGCTACGGTGCTCTTGTTTATTTGCTTGTTCGTGATCAGTATGTTTGAAAGATGGTAACTATTGCATCAGGTGTGACGATTAAAAAATATTATTGGTGCCTGATACACTGTGATGAAATAGGTAAGTCGATTCATAATTTGTTAATTAAATTAGAAAAGAAATTCCTTTGGATTTGTTCTTTATTAAGAGTTTTTTTTTTTTAACGAATGCCTTGGGATGTTTTTTGTGTAATATATATCACATGCCTCAACCTTTAAATTTGAATTTAGAAAAGAGTTATCAGAATGAGCCTAGAAAATATTGTTATGGGGGCGCCTGGGTGGCTCAGTGGGTTAAGCCGCTGCCTTCGGCTCAGGTCATAATCTCAGAGTCCTGGGATTGAGTCCCACATTGGGCTCTCTGCTCAGCAGGGTGCCTGCTTCTTCCTCTCTCTCTGCCTGCCTCTCTGCCTACTTGTGATCTCTCTCTGTCAAATAAATAAATAAAATTAAAAAAAAAGAAAACATTGTTTTGAAATATTTTTGTTCTGTTGTATTATGTTAACTTAGGAAATAATGGTAGTTATTTTTATTAGCATTTCCTACTTTCCACATGCCCTTACAGATGAGATATCATGTTTTTCCTACTCTTTTTATCGTGGTTGTTATATTCTTCATGATCAATAACAATCAATGAAAATTCCTAACATTAATTTTCTTTGGGAAAGTGATATTTTAGCAGGAATCCATGACCAAAAATTTTAGCTGTTGTTCTTCCAGGAGATGAGACTATCAATGTTCCCGAAATTTCAAGAAATAGAACTTATTAATTGTGTTGGTTGATGTTTATTGTCTCTGAACTTAGAGGTGCATAATTCAATTTAAAATTTATTTTGGGGGCGCCTGGGTGGCTCAGTGGGTTAAAGCCTCTGCCTTTGGCTCAGGTCATGATCCCAGGGTCCTGGGATCGAGCCCCGCATCGGGCTCTCTGCCTAGCAGGGAGCCTGCTTCCTCTTCCCTCTCTCTCTGCCTGCCTCTCTGCCTACTTGTGATCTCTATCTGTCAAATAAAATAAATAAAATCTTAAAAAAAACGGAGTCCACCTTATGGGGGTGCTTATCTGAAATTGAGGGACATTATAAAAAAATAAAAAATAAAATTTATTTTGAATTGAAAACAAGATCTTACTGAAGTTTAGGCATCCCACTTTATATCAGGCCTCCAGTACATTCTAATTTATTTATAGAAAATATCATAAACATGAATGACACTTTTCCTATTGCATTTATATGAAACTGCAATGACTCAAAGATGTCAGATTTGAAAAGCACTACCTTTCTATAATTTCTGTTTCTTAGGAGGAATGGATATACCATTTTAGCTCAATTATCCAACAGTATTCAAAACCACCATGAATTTTAAAACATAGTTATTACACCCTAAAAATCAAGTATGAAAATGTATAAACAACCAAATCTCTATCTGTAAATGAAATACTCCCACACAGACGGGTTTTAAAACTTTCTAACTTAAGGAATTTGATAGCACAGACTCAGGGTAGTAGTTTCAGTGCCTACAGTATACTTTCAGGGAGAGAGTAATGTAGGCTCTGAGTCACTTTCTGCCTAGAGATGGCCTAATAGTGGTTCTGGCATTGTTTGTTTGTTTTTGAAAATACGTTCCTGGGCGTCATTCAGAAAATGCAGAGTTTGGCATCTATATAAATTAAGGATGATCTTTTTGAACTTTTGTCTTTCATTACATCAAATTAACATAATTGTACAGAAATTCCACTAAATTAAGCATTGTTAGGAAATGTGTAAATTGGAGCTACTCAAATTAGTTGCTCTTTGAACTATGTGCTGTTGGTTCAGGATTAGATAAGGAGTTTGAAGGCAAACCTAAATCATTGCTTCCTTTTTTGAGAGATTCTCAGCATATTTTCTTAAAATTAGCTGAAATAAACAATGTGTTTAGTCGCAAAGTGATTTGCATTTTTGCACAAACTCCCTATCTCCTTGAGAATTATAACAGATATTTCATGAAACATCATTGATCTTTACTTTGTTACACTGCTGTAAAGTACATTTAGAGTTGCCAGTTAAAGGTGTTAGTGTTGAGATGAAATGTCATGCATTTTTCTTCACTTCCATGCAAATGAACACAGTAAATTATTAAGACACAATGAAGAAAAAAAAATTGACAATGAGTTCCAGATTTTAAAAATCACTTGCCATTCAATCCAAATTGTGAGTTTGATCAGTTACCGAACACTTTATAATGCACCCCCGGTAATTTTACAGAGATTACTTTTTTCTTACCAATTCTTGATTATTCTGTCTTGCAATGCAGAGAAAGCTAACTAATTTAAAATAAACTTCCGTTAATTTTGATTGTTATAAACTTAAAATTGATTAATTTCCATATACAGAGTTTAAAATGTTCACAATTTACATTAAATATATATTCTGTGTATACCTTGGAATAATTATACTGAAAATTGAAATTAAACTGATGTTGTATATAGCTGCAAGAAGCCGCCTGTCCCATTTCATCTTACTATATAAGTTGTGTCAGGTAATTTATAAAATCCCTGCTGCATAACAAATCTAATTTTTGTTGGAATGGGTAGTAATATTTCTTCTTATTTCGAAATAAGAGTTGGTCTATGAGTGCCTCTGCAACTGTATTTTTCCTAAGTGGCTTCATGGTCCTGAACTGAGAAAGCTCAGAGCATTAAACATCAAAGTAATATATTTTGACACAATTAGACATCAAGGAAATGCAATTAAAATGACACTGAGAGGGCGCCTGGGTGGCTCAGTGGGTTAAGCCGCTGCCTTCGGCTCAGGTCATGATCTCAGGGTTTTGGGATCGAGTCCCGCATCGGGCTCTCTGCTCAGCAGGGAGCCTGCTTCCCCCTCTCTCTCTCTGCCTGCCTCTCCATCTACTTGTGATTTCTCTCTGTCAAATAAACAAATAAAATCTTTAAAAAAAAATGACACTGAGATATCACTACACACTTACCAGAATGGCTAAAATAAAATATAATGACAAGCCCAAAAGAAAAAAATATACCATTTGATGATACACAATGGCAAGTTGTACCATAACTTAACCATCTCAGACTAGTGTAGTGTTAAATTTGTTTTTCTAAGCCATGTTTTGGGTCACTTACCACTTTTCAAGGATATAAAGTGCTATCATTTTACTTAAAACTGTGAAATTTGGTCAGATTTAAATTTCAATTTATGTTAAAACATTCTGTAAACTGTGTTAGACTTTGACATTTGTTCCCTCAGTTCAGTGAATAACACTATATCATATTCTGAAAAATACGCTAATTTTTTATTATTTTGAAAAATATCCCTTTTTCCTCTTATGGTAATTATTAATATGAATTAATAGTAGAATTTGAAATGGTCCAATATGACCATAAATACTTTATAGTATATTATCAAATTTAATAATGAATATAATGTACTTCTTTGGACAATTTTTAAAGACCAGTCTACTCTTAAAACAAAAAAAAATGGAGATGCACTTCTTTAGTTCACACAAATTTCATTTTATTATATATAACCTCAGATAAATTTCAACAAATCATAATTTATTAAAATCATGTCTACTTAAAAATCTCATAGAAGAGTTAAACCATCAAAAATAAAAATAAACACACACAACACACACACATCACCCATGTATTGGCAAATCACAATTGCTGTAACAATACATTAGGCATTCCACAGTTAAGGGCTATCAAAATTTCCATCAGTGACAAAAAGATTTGTATCCAAATGGACTGATTTTCCAGAATCCAAGAAAAAGTCTCCTAGGATTTATTTAAAGGTAAATATTTGAACAAATACTTCTTAAATTTAGGAAATTCAGAACATACGATTAAAGAATATTTGCAGTGCAGACTATATTCAATCCTTCCTTCAAAATGTGCCTTTGAGTACATAATTCTGTTTTCTAGATCTAAATTGAGCTGTCTTCCAAGGAAGTTTTCCAAAATGTGTGTCTCTGTGTGATAAATGTTCTAAGACCTAACATGCTTCATTGTATTTTTACTGTGCTCTCAAATTTAATCAATAATTTGGATTGATGTATAATACCTAGTTTCAAATATCTTTTCCATCTATAAAAACTCCCAGCTGTCTCTTTATATGCTATTACTATTGAGAATTGTGCTGTCAGTATTATTCTTGTACATTTTAGGTGATCTGTTCTTCTCTTGGGCATCATTTATGCTCTTCTCTGTTTTTGATATTCTTAAAACTCACCATAATGTATACGAGTGGTTTTTAGTGTGTGTTTTAGTTTAGAGCTTGAAACATACCAGTCAAGGGCAACTTTGAGTATTTTAAGGCGTTTATCATCATTTCTTTGTTTTTGGTTAATATCTGAAATAGTTCCATATTACACTTGCATAATTTCTCCAGAGCTGACTTTGAAGGAGGCATTCAGTTCCAGCTAGTTCCATATTTTGGCAAGAACTATACTTCTATATTAAAAAAAAAAACATATTTTAGGGCGCCTGGGTGGCTCAGTGGGTTAAAATCTCTGCCTTCGGCTCAGGTCATGATTCCAGGTTCCTGGGATTGAGTCCCACAGTGGGCTCTCTTCTCAGCTGGGAGCATGCTTCCATTCCTCTCTCTCTGGCTGCCTCTCTGCCTTCCTATGATCTCTGTCAAGTAAATAAATAAAATTTTTAAAAAAACATATTTTATACCAGTTATTCATGTTTATTAACTAAGATATCACAATACAAATAATACAAACAGTTGCTCTTTATTAATACCTTCAACCAAGATAAAAAAATATGTCATATTTTCTCCAAAAATTTTATATCATCTGATAGGTCAGATATATATATAAAATTACATTTAAAGTTTTAAAAATATCAGCAAATATTTTCATTTAAATGCCAATTTGAAAAGAAATCTACTTTTCCAAACACGACTTTTTATCCTATTTATTTTGAATTTTGTCAACAACTGATAAAATGTTTAGCGAGACTATAAATTTTAGATCGAAAAAAATGATTAATAGATGTAGGTTCAAATTATTATGTTCCATTAAAAATGATTTAGTCTTTGATAAACATCTGTTTGGTAATATGTTGTATCCAGATATAGTCAATTAAAGACATATATAAAATTATAGGGAAATGACATCTTCCGTTCCATTATGAGTAGAGCTTTTAAAATGCTATTTGCCACAACCTGTCATCTTGTCATTATGTAGCATTATGTAGCAATTAAAAAATGTATACTCTTCACTTAGAAGTCTTTTGGAAATCTAAAATATGACTTCCTATGGTTTGTGTCTCCATATTGCTTTATTGCCAGTTAAAACAAATCCACATGCTTTGATTCAAAGGTAATAAATTCCTCTTATTTGGAAAAAGGATGTTTATTTTTGTTCTCTCACCCTTAGCAGGTGGTTTCATTTTAGCACACTTCAGAGTTATAATTTCATGCTTATTAAAAACATTTATTTTGATCTACATAGATGAATGAAACTTTTATTTTATTAAATTATTTGCCAAAAAATCTGTGAGTTTTTAAAATGTATTTCATTTGAAGGGTTATTTTAGAGCATTCAAAGAGGATCTAAGAGTGTGGTATTATGCAGTTTTTAAGTAGGTATGAAATGGTTAATTATAGGATTGTTTCTTTAGGCTTATGTATATTGTCCATTATATGCTATAAAATATTTTGAAAGTAAATTTAAAGTATGTTTTATGTAGTTTATTTTTTGGAAAAAAATATTGAAATGACTTATGAAATTCAGTATACTCTCAACATTAATTTATTTTGAAATTTACCAGTTGTCTACTGAACTATTATATGGCAGATATTACTTCAGACTACACTGGTAAATGAAATAATTGGCTTTGTAGAACTTTTATTTTAATGGGTGAGACAATTCAAAGCTATCAACCTTAATAAAAATGGCATAGTGCATTCAAAAAGGAAGAGTACAATGGGGAAAAAGAAAAATTCGATCAGGGTGAGAAAAATCAAGGTTGCTAGGCAGGGGATGGGGAGTTAAATCTTTTAATAGAAAGATCAGGGTACTTACAATGAAGCTGACAATTGAACAAATGTATGGAAAGGTGATGAATTTGCGCAGAACTATCAGCAATAAGGTCACTCCAGACAAAGGAATTGGCTATCTTGAAGGCCATAAGGTTGGATCATGCCTGGCATATCTGAGGAATAGCAAGGAGGCCACTGTGAGTGACTGAAGAGTAGCAGGGAAAGAGGTCACAGAGGTTAAATGAGTGGCTAGATCATGTAAAAGCTTAGAAGTCATTGTAAAACTCTGGCTTTTATATTTGGAAACTTACTGTGTGATAGAATTTCTGCTAATAACTGAGAGTTCAATTGTCCATAAACTTTCACGGATTCTTATTCTAGTAAGACAGAATAAAGAGAAAGAGTTCATATTTTCACATGGTGTAACAAATGCTCGGAGATACAAGTGTAGGAAGCTATGGGAGCACAGAAGAAGGCACTAAAATCACACCATATATTTGATGACTGTGACTATATATAAATTTGTATTTTCTAGATTTTTTGTAGTCATGGAATCACACAGTATATACTATTCATTGCCTGGATTTTCTTTTCTCAGCATCATTACTTTGAGAATCTCCAATTGTCTTTGCTCTATTGATGGACATTGATGAACATTTCCACTGTTTTCAATTCTTAAAAATAAAGCTGATATGAAATTCACATACAAGTCCTTGTATGAACATAGGGTTTGTTTTTCTTGGTTAAATGCCTAGAATAAAATGGCTATTTGTGTAACTGCAACATATTTTGCATTTAAAAATTTTTGAAACTATTTTCCAAAGTGGTTGTATCATGATATATGCCAACAACAGTTTAGATTTTTTGTTGCTTCTCAATCTAGCTCAGACCAAGTACAATTAGCCTTTATAATTTTAGCCATTCTAATAGATATGTAAGCATGTCTCATTATGATTTTAATTTTTATTTCTTTAATGTTTAAATGTTGAGAAATTGGCCATGTGCTTATAAGCCATCCATATACTTTTGGTGACATGTCTCTTCCATTATTTCCTTCACATGTAAAATTGGATACTCTGTTTGGTTATTAGTAAGGTTTTTTATTTTTATTCATTTTTAAATAATCAGAGTAGATGTCCATTATCAGATATTTAATTTGCAAATCCCTTCTCCATCTTTATGGTTTCTCAATGGAGCTTTGATAGCTGTGTCTTTCAAGAAATATGCTACTTCTTTCCTGGTACACGGAGGTATGACTAGAACATTATCAATGTTGACCTTTGCAAAGAAAATCATGGCTTAAGATATATGTAGTCTGCAGTTGTTGGGAGTGTTCACCATCCTTGCCTCTAACTCATCTCTCACTGCCCACACATTCAGGTATAGGGGAATATTGATTGACAAAATATTAATTGCCAAATAACACTAGTTAGAGAATAAGAAAAATGCAGGCACCTGATTATATAATATTCCTTAAATAAAATATGTTTTTATAAGTGCTATTGGAAGTAAATTCCTCAATACTTTAATCACACAGAATGATGGAATCCTAGATTTTTTTTCCTTGTATTTACTAAGAAAATGATCATGCCTCAAGTATATTAAAATGGAATAGGGAAAATTAAAAATTGCTTTAAGTCGATTTGTGTGTGTTGTGCGTATGTGAGAGAGAAAGTGAGAGAGAAAGAGAAAGAGAGAAAAAGAGAAAGGGAAAGACAGAGAGGTGGCTGCAGTGAATTGATGAGTTGCAGGATAGATTTTAAAGTTTTGTCTTTTGCTTTCTACATTTCCTTTTCCTTAGGTTCAAGAGAACAATCAGTAATATCTCAGATGCCTGCTGGTAACATCAGCAGAAAGAGTTAGAGGTTCCTAGAAAATTAAAGAAGAGATATAGTTTTCCTGACATAAGAAAAGTCATTTTTTGTCCCCAGCTATTTTCAATGATCTATACCCCACCTGTGTACTTGCCCAAGCACACTTCTTCCAAAACTTCCTGGGAGGTTCTTAAAAAGAAATGCAAAAACCTCACTCCTTAAGGATTTTGAGGGAACAAGGCAATGGGAAAACTAACAGTCACCACCAGACCAGGAAATAGCCTAAGCTATTGAGACAATAAATCAGTGGTAAAACTCCTAGTGCTATTTCAAAAGCAATCAAGGCCTTTCATTCCTTGTCCCAGAAAATGAGCCCAAGACCCCATCTAGTTTCTATCTGCTCTTGAAGCCTGCAGAGTTCCTTTCCCTTGTTCAAAAGTTACCTCTGCTTTATTCTAACATTGACGTTTCTGCCCTCGGTGGAATACAAGCTTCATTCAGGTGAACATGCAATACATATTGCACAAATACATATGTGGATGTGCATGCATCCACAACCTTATGACCAACCATACATGGGATAATAAAACTCTCCCTTCTGAGTATTCATCTTAAATACTAAATAAAAATCTCTCTCCTGTTCAAACAGTCAAGGCTTTGGAACTTATTCCCTGTGAACTCCTTGTATGTTGTAAACAAAGATTCCTTTGTTTGACAACTCCACCTGTTTCTGTGATTCACCAAAGACTGACCTCAGTTAGTTCAGTTACTGTAATGTAATATCAAGCATATCTAGTTAGTTGATCATTTTGTTCAAGTCTTACATATCTTACCAATGTGATGACCATTTGTCTATGTAATCTTAAAATAAGGGTGTTGAAATTATTTTCCATTTGTCGTCCAAGGTAGAAGTTATGATTTTTGTTCTTAGTTTTTCCCTATATATCCCCAAATCTGTTGTTACGTATTAAAATTCAAGAATTATTATACTCCCGGGGCGCCTGGGTGGCTCAGTGGGTTAGGCCGCTGCCTTAGGCTCAGGTCATGATCTCAGGGTCCTGGGATCGAGTCCTGCATCGGGCTCTCTGCTCAGCAGGGAGCCTGCTTCCTCCTCTCTCTCTCTCTCTGCCTGCCTCTCTGCCTACTTGTGATCTCTCTCTGTCAAATAAATAAATAAAATCTTTTAAAAAAAAAAAGAATTATTATACTCCCTGATGAATTCATCCTTTTACTCTTCTGTAATTTTGACTTGATCTTTATGTCTAATAATGAAATTTGCTTTAAAATCACTTTTCATTATCTTGATATAACCACCAAAGTTATAGTGTGATTAGAGTTAATATAGCATATTTTTTCTTTTACTTTTTAAAGCACTTCTATATTGAATCCTGACAAAGAAACAAAACAGATTTTTAACTCTGGAAGCATCTTTCTAAATTATCTTTTTTTTTTTTTAATGAAGCAGTAGCAATTTTTGTTAAGGGACCTAAACTGAAAGTAGGTTTAGAAATTTATTTATTTTTTTATTTATTTAGTAAAAGATTTTATTTTATTTATTGACAGCAAGAGAGAGAGAGAGAGAGAGAAGAAGCACACAAACAGGGGGAATCATGTGCAAAGGGAGAGGAAGAAGCAAGCTCCTTGGGGTGCAAGTAGTCCCATGCAGGGCTGGATCCCTGTACACTGGAATCATGACCTCAGCCAAAGGCAAACATCTGCTTAAACAACTAAGTCATCCAGGCACCCCTAGAAAATTAAAAAAAAAAAAAAAAAGACCTTTTAAAAACATTTTGTTTCTTTCTTGTTTTTTTTTTTTAATATTTTATTTATTTGACAGACAGAGAGACAGGAAGAGGAACTATAAGCAGGGCAGAGGGAAAAGGAGAAGCAGGTTTCCCACTGAGCAGAGAGCCTGATGTGGGGCTCCATCCCAGGACCCTGGGATCATGACCTGAAAAGAAGGGACACTTCTTGGAGGAAGCCACCCAGACACCTCTTTTCTTTGTTTTTAATATATGGCAACTGATGCTTCCCAGCCACGAGGAGCATATTACCCATTGATTAAATCTTTGATAACAACCTATTTAAAAAGGTGTGTAAATATATACTTACTCAGATTTATACACTTTGTGTTTTCTTCATAGTTTGGGGCTGGACCCCATGGTCACAACACTGCTTCCAGTCTTTGCCTTCCCATCTTTTGATACCAGGTATTTGGTCAGCAAAGCAAATTAGTATCAAAATTAATAAGCCCTTGGCACCATATCTCTGGAGCAGGGCTTGCTCTTAGCCAAGGCCCAGAGCAGTTGACCTCCCCTCGCTAGTGCTATAGCCCCAAGGACTAGGTCCCTGCCACCAGAACTCAGTCTTACATGTTATGCTAAGCAGACAAAACCAAACCAGGAAAGCTCCAACAGCTTTCACTGGCCTGCCTCATCTCCAACTCTCTCGACGTCTAGGCAGTACCAGATGACAGGGAGGGGTCTTGGTCCAACATATGGGAGGGAAGGAAGTAGCCACGAGCAAGTACCTGCCTCTCTGTTCCTTTCTTTCATGAGCAGGTTGTAAGGAGGAGGAAGAGGAAGGGGAAGAGAGGTGAACTTCAAGGGGTGAAGGCCTCAGGTAGGCAGCTGGCTCCTGCCAGTAGGAAAGGGACAAAGGAGAAGGCAGTGAGTCTTGCAGGGAGGGTGAGGGGTAAGGGTTACAGCTTATGACGGAATCTGGACAGGAGTAATAGGGATACTAGTCATTTGAGTCCACCATTGGCAAGCTGGGCTGGGTGTCAGGGCAGATAGGCCTCCCTGGGCAACGGCACATGAGAGAAGGTGGAATTCTTCTCTGAGGAGCAGGTGAAGCTTTGGGTGTTGGGAAAGCATAGACAGTATTGTTCCAGGGCCAAGGACAGGTCCGGGTACTCCTGGTTGGAGGTCAAGGCCACAGTATGATCCAGGTCTTCTACCAGCAGCTTGAAGGTACCACATGCCAGCCACCCCTCATTATTGTGTATAACTCTCTGGTGCACTTATTGGCTTATCCATCAAATGACTCCTTAAGCAGCTTAAAAACCACCTCCACAGGCACTCCAGGATATGGGAGGCTTCCAGAGTGAAAATTTTGCACAGGATCACCCCCAAAAGACCAGAAGTCACTCTGGTGGATGTAGATCTGGTCAAACATGGCCTTAGGGACCATCCACTTCACAGGCAGTCCACTGTTGGTTCTCATTTTATAGTAACTGATGTGGTGATATCTCTGGCAAGGCTGAAGTCTGAGATCTTCATCATGTTGTCCTTTGTCACCAGCACTTCCCTGGTGGCCAGGTCTTGGTGTATGCACTTCTTGGAGGCAAGGTACTCCATGCCTCAGGCTACCTGGTAGGCAAAGAATACCGGGTGCTTGGAGGAGAGTTGCTCTGCTGCATTGTGGCTGATATTGTAACAGTACTCCAGGTCAGGAGGCCTCTGGGCCTGCAGGTACTCCTGTATGTTGTCTTTGGAGGCATATTCCATGATAGTGTACGAAGGACCATCCTGTGTGCAGGACCCAGCAGGTTGATGGTGTCCTTGTGCTGTCCAATCATCTTCATCATCTCCATTTCTGAGATTAGGTTTGACAGGTCTTTCTCTGCTGCATCTGACTTCAACATCTTCACAGACACTTTAGTCAAATGGTTGGATTTGTCTTTGTCCAGCCCAATGGCCTCCTCCAACACCACTTGCCCAAAGTAGGCCTCTCTTAGGGGTCTGCCTAAACTGCCTACAACCAGCCTGCCTCAAGGCAGTTATGAACTCTAGATTATCCTCAAAAACATTAAACCACAAGCTAAAAATTCTCTTCACTAGGTCTCTGTCGCAGGTCTAATTTTCTTATCTTTCATCATTTATCTTTTTCCTAATTCTTATTTCCAGTATAGTTTATTTGGCTTCCAGGTGTTTCCCCGGGTTTCTGTATGCTGTTTCATAGGGAAGAATTATCCTGTCATAAAATTATTTCTTGAGCATTCATTACATCTCTCAGTTAAAATGGGTTCTTTTATGGTATTGATTCATTTGAGTTTTCTCAAAATGGGAAGAATTTTCAAAATGGTGTTTTCCTCAAGGTTCAGAGTATGTCTTAGCCTCATCTTTACTCTTTTTGAAATTCACTTTTCAAATTCTTGTCCCTCTTTTTATCTTTTTAAATTAAAATGTTTTATTTTTACTATTTTTTTATTTGAGTGTAGTTGATAGTCAGTGTTATATTGGTTTCAGGTTTTCAATATCTCCATACATTATTCTATGATCACTACAAATATAGCCGCCATCTGTCACCATATAACACTATTATAATATCATTGACTATATTCTCTACACTGTCCCATATCTCTTTTTAAAATCTCTGATTTTTATGTTTTCTGTTATTCCAGTTTTCGACCATCATTTTACTTGGTTACTTTAATAAAATATGCCTGATTACACACTCTATGCTGAAAACCATAGCATTTGATTTATAGTAGTCTTCTTCTTCTTCTTCTTCTTCTTCTTCTTCTTCTTCTTCTTCTTCTTCTTCTTCTTCTTCTTCATTAACATATAATGTATTATTGGCCCCAGGGGTACAGGTCTGTGAATCACCAGGTTTACACACTTCACAGCACTCACCACAGCACATACCCTCCCCAATGTTCATAACCCCACCACCCTCTCCCTAACCTCCCCACCCCCCCCCCCGGCAACTCTCAGTTTGTTTTGTGAGATTAAGAGTCTCTTATGGTTTGTCTCCCTCCCGATCCCATCTTGTTTCATTTACTCTTTTCCTGTTCCCCAAACCCCCCACATTGCACCTCCATTTCCTCATATCAGGGAGATCATATGATAGTGCCTTTCTCTGGTTGACTTATTTTGCTAAGCATAATACCCTCCAGTTCCATCCATGTCAACGCAAATGGCAAGATTTCATTTCTTTTGATGGCTGAGTAGTATTCCATTATATATATATATATATCTCATTCATTTGTTGATGGACATCTATGTTCTTTCCATAGTTTGCCTATTGTGGATATTACTGCTATAAACATTTGGTGCACATGCCCCTTTGGATCATATAGCAGTCTTCTTTACCTCTATCAGAACCCCAGGAAGCTTTATTTATTTATTTACTCACATAAACAGATGATCCAACACAACGTTTTTTGATGTTCCAATGTATTATAATGTCTTACCGCTTAACACTATGCTTACTGCTCTCTTTCACTGTCTGACTAAATCCTCATCATCACTATGCCATTTAATGAGAAAGAACATTTGAACTCAGAGTTCTCTCCATATCAGGGAATGAAGACTCCACCCTTCTGTTTGTGCAGGTAAAATAAATGTTGATGTCTGTCCTGCACATACCCCATCCTGTTCACCAGAATATTCACCATCAAAATATATACACAATGAAAACCATACCTCACCACTTCTATTACCACCCAGCATGCTAAAAACACCATCATATGTTCCTGAATTATTGACTTGATTGATAACCCCACTTCCACACATACTGCACTCCTTTCTCCCTGCAAATTTATTTTGGTACAGCAATTTAACCTAAAAATCAAGTCAAATGATTTTATTCTGCTGTTGAGGGTCTTTTGGTATCTTCCCCTTTCATATTAAATAAAAACTGAAGGCGTTTCAATGTACTAGAAGGTCATACATCAATACGTTCTTCCTCTCTCCACCACTATGAACTCCTCATTGGCCTCCTTGCTTTTCCTCAAAAGTAACAGACAAGCTGTTCACACAAAGTCTATATACTTACTTGCTCTGCCTAGAGCAATCTTTTCCTTTAATATTTGTATAACACTCTCCTTCACTTCCTGGGTCTTTGTGCAAATAACATCTCATAAATGAGATATAACCACCCAACACAAAATAAAATTAACTTTCATCCCAGCATTCTCCAATGGCTTTTACCTTTCTTGTATTTCTTTGTATCACTTATCACCATCAACCATCAATCATTATTCTATTACTGGTTTATTTTCTTATTTGAGACAGAGAGAGAGAGAATTGGGAGGGTGCGCAGAGGAAGAAGAAAACACCCCACTGCCTAGAAAGCCTGCTGGGGAGTTACATCCCAGGACCCTGAGATCATGACCCAAGCCAAAGGCAGTCACTCAATGGACTGAGCCACCCAGGTGCCCCTCTATTATTGGTTTATTTCACTATTATATTTCAAAAGAATGTGAGCTCTTTGTGGTCAGGTATTTTATATGTTTTATTAATTGAAGTATTCTCAGAAAGGTAGCTGGCAGATTGTAAGGGCTCACTAAACTGTATTTTGTTGTTATTATTGGGCTCCTTTATGGGCTTTACCTCTTACGCTAGAAGTCTATCCTTCAGATGTAAGCGATAAGAATAGAGCCGTGCTGCCTGTTCAAATGTGTAAAAAGCCTGTATTAAGTGGATATTTTAAAAGCTAAATGAATGGCTTAATATTTGTATATAGGGGGAAAGGGAACATATTTTCCACAGTTTAGAAGTGGAGTTCTTTTATAGAGTTCTTGTACAAGCCTACACTATGGAACAATAATGGGCAGTTGTACATTACAATTATACAAACACTTTGGTAATTTATATCCTTTTTTTGTTATTCTTGACTGGATCATTTAATTCCTTAGGAGCATTATAGCATTTCAACTTTTCATGTTCAATAAACTTATTGGGGTTGCTACCTTTTTTATTCAAATGGAGAAATAGTCATGATTTAATCTAAATAAAGTGTTATTGATTGTGTTGTTTTCTAGGAATGAGTCGCACATGCTAGTTTAAAAGTTTTGTTAAAGTCCCAAGTCTGTCACTGATAAAAGCCTTTTGTAGATTAGTAACTTGATCAAAACGGAAAAGTTATGTAACACCAATTGTTATACTGTCTTTGTTTCCATCTTGCATTGTAATAACACCCATCTTAACTCTATTTAAGACAAATCATTGCCAGATGGATTTCTGGCATTGATTGCAGGATATGAAATCTAGTATAACTAAAAGTTTTTGGTTTTAGTAGCATATAAATCAATTTAGAAAAATATATGTATTTGAATATAAGATAAAGTTTTAAATTATTTGGCAATAGTAAACTAAACTTTTTTTTTGTAAATTTTTATTTTCTAAAATTTCATTGAGCTCTCTTGCAATAAGAAACAAGTTACAAAAAATTAAGGTTTATTTACCCCAATTCAAAATTATTAGGAATATAATCATAGAGGTTGAAGTATTTAAAATATTGAACCCAAAATGTTTTATTAGGTAAATTCATGAATGCTGAGCATTCACTGTTAAAATATACTAATACTATTGATAGACTGGTAGAAGCCTAAAATCAAATATTTATTAAATATTTCTATCCATATCTTTTCATAGCTTGGTAATTCATTTCTCTAGCATTAAATAATATTCCATTGTTTGCATGTACTACACTTTCTTTGACCTTTCACTTATGGAAGGATATCTTGGTTGCTTCCAAGCTTTTGTCAGTTATGAATAAAACTACTATAGACATCTTTGTGGGTATAGATTTCATCTTCTTTGGATAAATACCAAGAGCTGCTACTGCTGAATCATCTGGCAAGAATATGTTTAGTTTTGTAAGAAACTGCCAAGTTGTTTTCCATTCTTTATTCTCAATACACATGGAAGAACATTCCTGTTGCTCCACATCCTCACCAACATTTCATGTTCTGTTGTCAGTGCTCTGGATTCTGGGTATGTACTGGTGTCTCTTTTTTGTTTTAATTTGCATTTTCCTGATGACCTTTGATGTGAAGCATCTTTTTATATGCTTATTTGCCATCTGTAATATTTTCTTTTGTGAGGTATCTGCTAAGGCCTTTGGCTCATTTTTAATCAGGTTTTTCCCCCATTGTTGAGTTTTAAGGGGTCTTTGTGTATTTTTGATTAACAGTCCTTTGCCAGATGTGTATTTTGCAAATTTTTTTTCATAGTCTGTGCTTTGCCTTTTCATTCTCTTGGCATTGTGTTTCACAGAGTAGACATTTTTAAATTCAGTGCTTGTGTTTTTTAGCTAAAGTTATTGCGAAAACCAAGGTCATTTAAATTTTCTTCTATATTACCTTCTACATGTTTCATGTTTAGGTTTATAATCCAATCTGAGTTCATTTTTGTGAAGAGTGTAGGATATCTGCCTGGATTTATTTTATTTTATATTTTTAGATTTAGCTTCACCATTGCTACAGAACCATTTGTTTAAAAGATTGTATTTTGCTCTCTTGTATTGCTTTTGCTTTTCTATTATATATGAAATATAATTGATAATATATATTCTGTTGCTTTAATCTAGTCTTTCTGTTGTATTACAATATCATGCTTACAATTATCGTTATGGTAAACTTTTTTTTAAGATTTTATTTATTTATTTGACAGAGAGAGAGATCACAAATGGGCAGAGAGACAGCCAGAGAGAGAGATGAGGAGAAGCAGGCTCCCTGCTGAGCAGAGAACCCAATGCGGGACTCGATCCCAGGCCCCTGGGATCATGACCTGAGCCGGAAGGCAGAGGCTTAACCCACTGAGCCACCCAGGCGCCCAATCGTTATGGTAAACTTTGAAGTCAGTCCTCAGTCTTTGTTCTCCTTCAACACTATGTTTACTATTGTGAGTCTTTGCCTCTCCATATAAACTTTAAAATAAGTTTGTTAATATTAAAAAAAAAAGAACTTGCTGGTATGCATTAATTGTATAGATAAACTTGGAAACCAGTGACCTCTTGAGCTTAGCAGGAGATAGACCATGGACATCAGTTGTCACAGTGGTGCCTCTGGCAGAACCTATTGCAAATCCCTAGGCAAAATGACACCTCAAGGATCTGAGAGAATGTCTAAGAAGTACTTGATACATCCCTTGGGTATGGATTATTGAAGTGTCCACCTGTCTGAAAGCTGGGGAATCTAGATAAGGGAGGGAAAATTAGTTATGATAAAACATATCAACAAACATCAATAAATTTTGTAAAACTAATTGTCATGGCTCATATACAATATGACCAACAGAGGGACCATCAGAAGGAAAGCATCAGTTATGTTTATTGTGAAATTTTTTATTCAAAATAAAGCAATGTGAGGGGAAGACACAATGAGAAAATTACCATTTTTAAATGGTAAACATCTTACAAAATGGAATAGGTTTTATATTCTAAGTAGTATATTGAAAAGTAAAACATTGGGGCGCCTGGGTTGCGCAGTGGGTTGGGCTGCTGCCTTCAGCTCGGGTCATGATCTCAGGGTCCTTGGATTGAGCCCCGCATCTGGCTCTCTGCTCCACAGGGAGCCTGCTTCCCCCCCCTCTCTCTCTGCCTGCCTCTCTGCCTACTTGTGATCTCTGTCTCTCAAATAAATATATAAAATCTTTTAAAAAAAAGAAAAGAGAAGTAAAACATTAAAAAATAAAATTTCAATGAAAAAAATTATTTAATTTTAAAAAAAGGTTAAAAATAGCAGAACCATTTTTCTTATAACTGGAAAATACACTGTATATACATCTATCAAAATAACTTGTCATGGGGGAGCCTGGGTGGCTCAGTAGGTAAAAGCATCTGCCTTCGGCTCAGGTCATGATCCTAGGATCCTTGGATCGAGGCCCACATCGGGCTCTCAGCTCAGCAGGGAGCCTGCTTCCTCCTCTCTCTCTCTGCCTGACTCTGCCTAATTGTGATCTCTGTCAAATAAATAAATAAAAACTTTTATAATAAATATTTGAAAAAATAACTTGTCATGTGGGAAATCAGGAGCATATGGAAAAAAATAATATCTGAGGACAATACTTCTGCCATGTTTTGTGCCTTGCTAATATTTTTAAACAGTCAGGCAACTTTTAGCCTTATTGAAATACCTGCTAAGATACCTGCAGTGCCTTTTGGAGCCCTATGACTATAAAAATTAATTGCAAATATTCAAAATGTTTACTATGGTGTCACTATTTAGGGCCACCACCAAGTATGTTTCAGAAGTAAGCATAACTGTTACTCTTCCATAAGGCAAAAGGGCATATTTTCAGGAGTTCCATCTGCTGTACCAGGAGGTGAATCAAGTAATGATTTTTGTCTATAAAATAATTCACTTTTCAATCTAACATTCCTCATTCCACATTATAATAATAAAAACTAGGAGGAGACTAAAACAAACAAACAACTACAACTACAACAACCAGCTTTTCCCACAGTGGAAAAGTAAATATAACCTTAGGAGTAGCCTGAAATTTATTTTTAAATATTTTTAAGATAAACGTTTTTGTTAGAAAACCATATATTTTATATTACTAAGAAATAACAGGCAACGTTTTATTAACTTCTAAAAAGTCTAGTTACTTGTATTTATCTATTAAGTCATCTCTTTATGAAGTAGAACATGATCACACCTCTTGTATCTACCCAAGTTTGTATGCTTTGGTTGTTTTATGTTTGCTATTTCCTTGCTTAATTTTTACAATATTTGATACATAATAGTATCTTTAAGTCCATCTATGGTTTCACAGAATTTGTTTGAACTTCATAAAAATGTACCATACTTTTTGCACTGTCCTTGTTTTACTTCTCTATTAGCTTTCCAAGTTTTATTCACTTTAGAGTGTGTAGCTATCATTTATTTTTACTCCTCCATAATGCTATGTTTACAAATTTGTATTTATCTGTACTTTTAAAAATATCTTAATTATATACCATTTCTCATCTCACGTAACACTCATGTTACTTCTACACTTATCAGATATTATGTAATGGAAAACCACAACTCAGCAACAATAGAACACCATTTTTCAAAATTAAATGGCTTACCAGAATTCTTTAATTCTATCCTTTATTTGTATTAGATGACCCTTTATTCTGGTATTTGGCATTGTTCATATGGAGGAAAGCTTATAAGTTGATATTCCATAAATAGAAGTATTTATTATGATTGATTAATTATTTTCATTTAGAATGCATAGAATATGGTTGATTTAATATTTCTTTCTTACTCTCTGCCTGGAACATAGTGCTATCTATACAATAGCCACTAAAATATTAAGTTAATTACCTAGACTTTAAACTGCATATTAATAGGAATAGCATACAGAACTCTTCTCAGATTGGGACACCTGGGTGGCTCAGTCAGTTAAACGCCTGAGCCTTTAGCTCGGGTCATGATCTTAGGGTCCTGGGACTCAGTTCTGCAACAGATTTCCTGCTTAGCCGGGAGTTTGCTTCTCCCTCATCCTGCTGCTCCCCCTGCTTGTGCTCTCTCTCACTCTCTCTCTTACAAATAAATAAAATTAAAAAAATAAATTCTTCTCAGATAGCTAATATAGAATATCGTCTTTGTATTCATCAAAGGGAAAGTGCCATATAATAATGAAATCCAGACTACTTCAAATTCACTTTTTAACCAGTAAGAAAGTACTGGAAACAAGCCAAAAATGTCTTCAATGAATTAAAGAAATAGATTGATTTTCAATATCTTAATGTTTCTAATGTTAAATTGCAAGATTTTTATACTAGATATCAGTGTAAATATTCATTATACAAGGATATTCTAAAAATAAACCCGAGAAAACTACTTGATATATATGATGACAAAAACGAGTTTGACCAATGTCAGTTTGGGTAAAATTTACAACACCTACCACCTGAAACTCTTGTTCTATATGGTGCCATCTTGTGATGCTGGGCAGCGGCAGTGAGCCACAGCTCCCAGTCAGCTAGAAGATTACAGGGGTGAACACCTGATATTCTTACAAGCATTCTATATATAGAATATATATATAGAATATATATATTCTTCTTTTTTTAATGTAATATTTAATAAATTGCATGTGATATTTGATACTTTGTTATAAAATAGGCTTTGCTTAAGATGATTTTGCCCAAATGCAGGCAAATGTAAGTGTTCTGAGTATGTTTAAATAAGCTTAAGGTAAGCTATGATATTTGATTGTTTAGGGGTATTAAATGCATTTTCAATTTTTTATGTGTTTCTCTGTACATAGCCCCCTTGTAAGCTGAGGAACATCTCTATATGTATATGTCGCCTTGGTATGGCTTACATATTATTGGCATGAAACATCTAGAACAGTACGTGTGCCATAGAATTGTCTACAACATCAAACAAGTTTCTTGAAAACTTGTGCCAAAGGGGTTATGTCTTTAAGGATTCTTATTTCAGAAGGGTTCTCTCAAACGTAAGATTTTTCAGAAGTTAAGTGAAAATCTGACCAAACTAAACATTTTTCCATTTTCCCTAGTGAGCAAAGATAGCTAAAATCTATCTGCCATTTTCAACACTGTACTCAACGATTGTAATTCTAATTTAAGAACAGATTATTTATATCAAAACCACATGTTGGCCTAATCTTATACAATATTCATAAGTCACACTCAGACCCTTGGACACTTTTATTTGTTGAGTCTATATGGTACTACGGACATTCATCTTTTTTGACCTCATAGCTTCATGTATGTCTATACTTTTGAAAATACATGCATCATAGTTCCATTGTAAAATGTCTGGGTTATAAAATGTGCTATGCTATCAAAATGGTAATAAGAACATACAAATGACCTGATGTAATGAACTGGACCAGATTGCCAGATATCACATTTCATACCAGAAAGATTCAGTGGTAAGTTTTAAAATGGCCAGCTATACATTGACTGAATTATAACTCATTTAACTTCTTTCTTTGTGTACAGTATTATACATTAGTCAGTATTATAGTAAATAAGTACTTTGGACAGATGTAAATATGCTGTAATAAAAAATGTTTTTCTTCTTTCTTTTAGTCCTTTTTACTTGTGAGACTAGCCACAAATACCATGCCTCCCCCAAAATAATTTGCAATCAAAATTTATCTCTAAATGAATTTATTGCACAGAAAATATATATATATATATATACACTTACAGTAGACATGTTCAAAAATAGTTACACAACAGCAGGGCCCTAAATGTAAGCAGTATAGTTGTTTTGTTTTGTTTTGTTTTTTTCTTTTATAAAAAAGAGGTTATGTGAAATATTGGGATTTTATTTCCAGGCCTAGTATTTCAAGACAGTTAACTACACTTACGGTGTCAACAGCCTCTTGTTGGCAGTACGATTTTATTGGCTCCATGGAATAACAGCAAGAATTTACTATTGCTTCTTTCTTTTATGACACACACAGAAAAAAAAAATTGACACATTTGCTCAAGACCAACCAGAATCATTTTAACCTATCAAAATTGATGGGAGGCCTTCACTGCCAAAGTCACTGCTGCGTTTTCACAATTCATTGCAGACAATCTGCTACTCCCATTATGATAAAGGAGAGAAGAGTCATAATCAGGGAAGAAAGCTAGATTAATACTTGAAATTATCATTGAATTATTTAGCCTGCTATAGGATTATTATTATTAGTGTCATTTGATAATTTTCTCTCATTTTATTAAACACAACTGTGAGTAATTATGCTACCTAATATTTCTCTGTATTGGCTGACTAGCTAGCAAACATTCAAGAAAATATCCATTAGCCACACATATAAAATGGTGCATTATGATGCTGTTGAATCAGAACATACCACTACCTGATCCTGTAGCTCTTTGAGGATTTGCAAATCAATTAATTCTATCTTTGTTGGATTCTTCCCATACAATTAGAAAATTTATAATCGAGTCCATGAACATTATTAGTTTTGCCATTTTAAACCAGCAATCACACTTTGATTTTTACAACAAAAGCAGTAATATAAACACACACATTTGGATCAGTTTTCTGTTAGTCTGTCTGGACTTCAAAATCCTATTCCTCAAGATGATGCACACCAAAGTTCTGGATTAAACAAGAAATTAGATGGCACCTGAACACTTGGTTTAATATTCTCAAAAGGACTATGCAACTTCTTTCTTACATTAAGACATTGTTTTACAAAGATCCACACTTTTATAATGTTAGTATTTATAATAATCAATAAAGTCAATTAATCATGATTAAAAATCAAACATAAAAATTTCTACTTTTTGCTTTTGCCCCCTCCATTTAGAACTTATTTATAGCCTGATAATTCAAAGGTCCCTATGTTTATGAAAATCTGGACAGAAATAGCTCTAAGATCCCATTCAGAACTTGATATTAATCTAAGTCTTTTGGCTCCATTTATCCTGAGAGCAAAGAGTAGGACAAAGGATTTGAGTACTGTTAGTTTATCTGGGAGATTATCCAAGGTAGAAAAGAATGGGAAAGTGATACAGTGAAGAAGCAACTTTGTCAAAGAGGTACATTGTTGATATAATTGTTGTGGATAGAAAATGAAGGCTTGCTTTTACTGAAAGATCCTGAGAAACTTCTTTAAGTTGTCCTCATGAAGACCTGAAAACTGACAATTTTACCTATGGTTCTTATTTCCACTTCACTGAGAGCTGTCCTCAGAGGACATTAACTCTCCTACACTTTTGGGTTGTGTTGGAGACATTCTAAAATGAGAGAGAGAACATGAGATGCTATCACTGTTAAGTAACTGCAATTTCCCATGGAACTATCCACCACAGGTTTGGCTATAATCAGGTGTTGGGCCTTGATATCAGAGGGATTTGAGGCAGTATCATTTTAGGTTAATCATTATATCTGAAATTTCCAAAAACTTCAACTGATGAAACTTTGATTATAAATCTATAAATATAACAATAAATCTACAGTATTCAAATTATTTTCATAGAAATACACAAATAAAGCATCAATTGACTAATATTTAAATGTTACAAAATACTGAACTGAAAGAATTTGGTCATATAACAACGTGTAAGAAGTAGAACTTAGGTTTAGGTTAGAAGTCAGGATGCATTTGGGACTCAGTTAAGAAATTGAATGGAGGGACGCCTGGGTGGCTCAGTGGGTTAAGCCGCTGCCTTCGGCTCAGGTCATGATCCCAGGGTCCTGGGACCGAGCCCCAAATCAGGCTCTCTGCTCAGCAGGGAGCCTGCTTCCTCCTCTCTCTCTGCCTGCCTCTCTGCCTGCTTTTCATCCCTCTCTGTCAAATAAATAAATAAAATCTTAAAAAGAAATTGAATGGATGTCTGACTATCTTATAGGTTTGCTAAAAATCAGTGACTTTGTGTTCACGTGTGGCTATGCAGGAATTTTTAACTTTCTCTAAGAAGTTATTAGATTTGATTATATAATGGCAGTAAAGAATGGGGAAAAGCAAAGTACAAACCCCATAAAGACAAAGACACTGAGTATGAGAAAAGAGTAATAGATAAGAAGAATCAATGCATTTGAGGAAAATGGGAATTGAAATACACAATGATTGTTGATTTTTTTAGATGGAGAAAACAAAACTAGCTTGCAAGAAGGAAATAACAGAAGACATGCTGTGATGTGATACAGAATCCTGGAAAAGGCAGTAACGTGGAATAAAGGAGTAGGGAGAGCATATCAGGTAATTTGGATAGGAAGGAGTTAGGAGATAATTGCTTGATAAATTTTATATGGCCCACTTAAATGCACAGATTTCTCTTCTTTAAGTTATATGGAGAACAGGGTGTCCTTTCTCTTCCCTTTCAGAGCACCCGAGGTGTACTCTTTCAGACTGAAAACCTGAAAAGCTCAGGACTCAGTTGCTTAAGCACAGCTGAGAGGACATATTTCAATTAAGATTTACAGTTTGCTGTAGGTAGTAGACTGTCAAAAGTGGTTTAACCATATTTTTCATTTAACAAGAAGACTACAGAGAGTGTTTTCTGGTGTTGGTTCAGAGTCTTAAGAAAGTCAAGTGAACTATCTTAGAGGTTTTCATGGCTTTTTAATCACAGTTGAAAAAATTGCTGTTGGAGTTCTCACTATTAAGCCCACATTTCTGGCAGAAAGATAGAGGTAAAAGAGAATGATATCTTGTACGACTGATACTTTGTCATAAGGTTACAATGTAACTAGAAAAGAGACAATAAAATATTTGATGTTGTTTTAAGTTTCCTTGTTGTCAATCCCTCAGTGCTTTCTGATATTAAAGGAAAGAGTAGATGGATATTGACCTGGCAACTATCAACACCTGTCAGTCTCTCTTGGATAACCAATATCTCTATAATATCTTCTTCCCAGTAAAAAAAAATAAAATATATTCATAACCCACACTGTGCCATCTCAAGTTACTGCACCAAGATAAAATTACAATGATTTTCAGTTGTTCCAAATGGACAGAATAACCTTCCTTATGATATCATGTCTTATAAGATAGATAATTGGCATGCTACCAATATACCCAGATGTGACTGTGGAAGAGACAGGGAAAAAAATAATAATATTTATTTATTCCTTGGGTTGACCCTGTTTACACAGATGCATTACTATTAGAAAAGGTTGGTTTGGGACATTGGAATGAATTTACTTAATGGGTCTGTATGTAATTGGGTTGGAGGAAATTTTTAATTTCTACAAAAATTATTAGAATTCGATCTTATTCTCTTTTGTTGATTTTCACATGTTAACAAAGCCAACGTTTTTGTCTAGCAGACAAGATCTTAAATCCTAACAAAACTCAATTTTCCCTTTTTTTTTTTAAAGTTTGAGAGCCTCATGTTCTCTCATGCTGCTTTAAATACAACTCAAAAAAACAAAAGGAGCTAAATGGGGCAGTAAGACCAGACTTTTTATTTTATTTTATTTATCTTATTTTTAATTAAAAAATTAAAGATTGTATTTATTTATTTGAGAGAGAGAGAGAGCATGAGTGGGGCAGGGGGATGTAGCTGCAGAGAGAGACTGAGAAATATACTCCCTAATGAGCAGGAAGCCCAAAATGGGGCTCGATCCCAGGATCCTGACTGAGATCATGACCAGAGACAAAGGCAGATACATGTGCAAAATCCCTTTTTTTCTGGGAAACAATACTTTACAAGAGATGTTTGAAAAAGTACTGGGGAATCAACTTTAATCGGAGATACAAAAATTTAATTGACTTTTGTAAAGCTACAGGGATCCAAATGATGGGAATCCCAGCCCGTTTAGGTTGTGGACCACAGAGTATTCTTCTCTGAAATTTTTTATTTTCTTCCATGTCTACTAACTCCAGTCCAAGTTCACTGATCTCTTTTTAGATAGTGCAAAACATGGCAAAGAATACCAAACAAGTGCCCAATATTCTACATTTATTACATCATTTCTAACATATAGAAGTGTGTTATCAAGGCTGGTTCTGTGAACGAACCTAGTTATGCTAAAGTGTGTTTTGTTCTCCAAGAAATTAAATGCATGGTTATCACACAATTATAAAATACTTGTGTCAAGAATTTTTATTCAAAAATTAATAAGAGAAGCAGATATTAAAACTAGTTCACATGGTTATTTGGGATATAAGCAGAGTTGTGCAGCAGAAGTGCTCTGGGCCCATAATTTGGGTTATAGAATTTATGTTTTCTAATGAAAAATCACTAACTTGCATTATTGTTAACAAGAATCCTGTGCATTACCATCAGTTTTCTCCATTATAACCTCTTGCTCTACAGTTTGTAAATAACTTTGTCAATAGCAAGCTAATAAACAGGGTGACTCCAATGGATTGAGATAATCTCTAGAGTTTCTGCTACATAATGAACAGGACTCCATTGAAAGGACACCTAAGAATTTATTTTGCCCCAAAATTTGATCACTTTTTTCACTGTCCTTACCTATTTTCCAAACCTAGTCCTTTTGCTTCACCTTTCAGTCTACGGACAACCCTGTATCTGACTGACTTGTTAATTCTGGGAATGTCTTGCAGATTAATTTGCTTGCCCGAGGTGGTTCCTCTAATTGATGTCTAAGAACCCTAATTAGTTAAGAAAACTTTTTTTTAACATTTTCATTGCTATTTATTATTATTATTATTATTATTGCTAATATCTCTATTATAAATAATTCACAAGGGCATCTTTCTGACAAAAGACAAAGAGCTGGCTACTAGTAGAAAAAGTACATTTAACTCTGTCAGTGAAAGTGGTAAAGGGATTTGAGAAAATAAGGCAAAGCAGTGGAATTATGTGTTAAAACTTTAAATATTATAGACACATTTACTTAATTTCTAATACTGTTGTTGCTTATAATTAAATAAGATGTTTTCCATGAACCACGCATTACAGCAAATATATTGTTTATACAGATTAAATTTTCATCAAAAGGGACGCCTGGGTGGCTCAGTTGGTTAAGCAGCTGCCTTTGGCTCAGGTCATGATCCCAGCGTCCTGGGATCGAGTCCCGCATCGGGCTCCTTGCTCGGCCGGGAGCCTGCTTCTCCCTCTGCCTCTGCCTGCCATTCTGTCTGCCTGTGCTTGCTCTCTCGCCCACTCTCTCTGATAAAGAAATAAAATCTTAAAATAAATAAATAAATTTTCATCAAAAAATTGTAAGTGTATTTTATTGTAGGATATGATAAGCATTTTGCAGATGAGAAAAGTGAAATTTAGAAAAGTATGTCTTTTCAAATCCCTTATACAATATCTGGCCTAGATAGAAGGATATACTATCACAATTGAGGAAGATAATTGAGATTACTTAAAATGATAAACTTTACTGTATAGGGATTTTTACAAGTTTGCCACAGATTCAGATTCTTTTAAAATATATATCTATTTTGTGTAAAGAGAATGCACTGAGAAGTAAAAAGAAAGTGATATATCAGTGCTATCAACTAATGGCTATAATATCATCACCTTATTTATGAACAATGAAACAGTGTGCAATATTTAAATAAATTTAAATAAATTCCTATTTATTTTATATATTTATAAATTTAAATAAATTTCTATTTATTTATTATTAAAGAAATTCCTCTAACAAACAGTATGTTTTGAAGGTTGCTAGCAGGAAAGTGTTGTAACACATGGAAGTAATCAGAAAATGTGATCTAAAATTCTGCTTTCAAGGGCGCCTGGGTGGCTCAGTGGGTTAAAATTCTGCTTTCAAGAAGCTATCACAGTAAGTACTGAGCATTAGCTATTATATGCTATGGATGAATAACTGAAATCTACATTTGAAACTAATGGTACACTATATGTTACCTAATTGAATTTTAAAAAGTTAATAAAAAAAACCACTATTTTATAAAACAATATTCCCAACAGGCTCTTTTGCTTTAAAATACTCACTTTGTAATGAGAGTCATTACTTTTGTCTAGCCAATTCTTACAGCACTGTTTATCCCTTCTCTGCTTTATCCCTTCCCAGTATCAATAAAGGCTCACTTGGGTTACATAGAAGCCATGAGAAGGCTTGTAATAGATCTGGCTGGTTTTCACCAGCAATTTGACCACCATGTGCACAGGAAGTCTATTGATAAAGTCTTTATTGCAATAAGTTGCAAATACATGGATGATTTTGAATTCTCTTTCTTGAGGTCTTGTTTCATGATAATAAATTTAGGGTGGCTTATTGGAATGGATGTTATTAACATATCTTCATAGTTATAAGCACATGGAATTGTAAAATAGATGAATGAATGTGGCATTACTGACAACTGTCCTCATTTTGAAATCAAATTACAGTGTACTAAGATGAGGAAGCAAAGCAGATTTGGGATTATGAGTGAAATAATTTAAAAAAGTCTTGGGGTATGATCAGACTATTGGGTAATTCAGTAGAAAAATGTCAACTCCTTGGCCACCTGTCCCAAGGGCAGACTTGGGCTTGCTACCAGGTGCCATACCTGAAACTTGCAGAAACAACCCCATGGAGAAACGGTCAGTCAGATGCCATCTTCCACCAAGATGTGGCAGCATTGTGGGTGACAGGGGGTGCGGCGGGGAAGGAGTGGAGACAGTTCCCCACAGTTCCCCATCCCAGTGCCCGGGCCGTGTGCAGGGATCCTGTTGCCTCCTCTCTCCTGTGGTGAAGGCACTGGCCTTGACCCCGAGTCTGCCCGAGCACCGGAGCAAAAGGCAAAGCCTTACCAGAGCAGGAGATGGAATTAGGAATAGAGTGCCATGCTAGGCCACGCACGCTGCTGCAGGGTTGTGACTGTGTCTGCCTAGTTCGGCTTAGCAAAGTGAAATCCGGGCGCGAACATGGAGCCAGGGAAAGCAAGGCCCAAGAGGCAACAGCTCTCCCGCAGCTCTTCTTCCCTGACTCGACTGAAGCTTTGCTGAGGAAGCAGCGGCGAAGTGCTGTTCGCTCCAAACCAAAGCCTCTGCGAAAGCACAGCATTCGCTGAGAAATGTTGTGCGGGCTGCTGCTGCTTCCCTGAGCCCAGTCTTGCGGTGGGAGAAACCCGCATACAGCGAAAGCCTCTTTGCCTGGGCCTCTCCCTTAGGAAAGCACAGCATTCGTTGGGAAATCAGAGTTGGGTTTGGGGATGCTGCTGCTGCTTGCCTGAGCGAGTCTCGGCAACATGGTGGAAGATACCCGCATGGAGCGAAATCCTCTTTGCCCTAGCATCCCCTCTGCCTGAGAGAGAAGCATGGTTGCACACGTCTGTCACCGCGCTCCCCAGGAGCAATTTTGGGGAAGGCACAGCACGCCGCCCCAGGGAAGAGAAGGATCCCTTGGCCTTGGGTCTGGAAACACTCGGGAGTCAGAATAGCCTGCCGAGGCACAAACAGCAGGCCATGAGAAGACAAGTGTCTCTACTCCCTGTGCGGAGAGATTGAAGCCTGGCTGCTAAGGAGACATGAGGGGACGACAAGGGCATGGGTGCGTGCTCCACTCTGAGGAAGGAGTCTGGGCAGAAGGCAGGCCTGTCCTGTGCCTCTGGTCCCAAGGGGAAAGCATCTCCTTGGCCACCTGTCCCAAGGGCAGACTTGGGCTTGCCAACAGTTGCCATACCTGGAACTCGCAGAAACAACCCCATGGAGAAACGTGCAGTCAGATGCCCTCTTCCACCAAGATGTGGCAGCATTGTGGGTGGCCGGGGTGTGCCGGGGAAAGAGTGGAGACAGTCCCCACCGTTCCCCATCCCAGTGCTCGGGCCCTGTGCAGGGATCCTGTCGCCTCCTCTCTCCTGTAGTGAAGGCACTGGCCTTGACCCCGAGTCTGCCCGAGCACCGGAGCAAAAGGCAAAGCCTTACCTACGCCAGGAGATGGTAATAGCCATAGAGTGTCATGCTAGGCCACGCACGCTGCTGCAGCGTTGTGACTGTGTCTGCTTAGATCGGCTTAGCAAGGTGAACCCCGGGCGCGAACTTGGAGCCCGGGAAAACAAGGCCCAAGAGGCACCAGCTCTCCCGCGGCTCTTCTTTCCTGCCGCGACAGAGCAAACGACCAAAGCCTTGCTGAGGAAGCAGCAGCGAAGTGCGGTTTGCGCCAAGCTGAAAACCTCTGCGAAAGCATAGCAGTCGCTGGGAAATCAGAGTCGGTTCTGTAGGATGCTTTTGTTGCTTCCTTTGCCTAGTATTCGTAGCACGATGGGAGAAACCCGCATAGAGCGAAAGTTTCTTTGCCGGGGCATCCCCTCTGGGAAAGCACAGCATTCTCTGGGAAATCAGAGTCGGGTCTGTGGGATGCTGCCTGCTGCTTGCCGGAGCTAGTCTCCACTGCACGGTGGAATAAACCCGCATGGAGCGAAATTCTCTTTGCCTGGGCATCCGCTCTGCCTGAGAGAGAAGCGGGGTGGTGCCTGTGGAAAGAGCCGTAAGGAAAGGGACACATCTGTCACTGCAGAGCGAAGGAAGCCGGGCTGCTAAGGAGACACGAGGGGAAGATTAGGGCAGGGGAAAGGGCTCCACTCTGAGGAAGGAGTCTGGGCAGAAAGCATGCCTGTCCTGAGCCTTTGGGCCCAAGGAGACAGCAGCTCCTTGGCCACCTGACCGTGGCGGAGCCATGGGCTTGCCACCAGGCGCCTACCCTAAACTCGAGAAACAACTCCCAGAAAGACCTGGCCATCAGATGCCGTCTTCCTCCGGGATGTAGAAGCTTGGAGGAGGCCCGGGTTTTAAGGGGAAGGAGTGGTGACAGTCCCCCAAAGCTCCCTATTCAGTGCACGGGCGGTGTGCAGGGATCCTGTCACTTCTCCTTTCCTGTGGGGAAAGCACAGGCCTAGTCCGCGAGTCGGCCTGAGCGCCAGAGTAAAAGGCCAAGCGATGCCTACACCGGGAGATGGTAGTGTGCATGGAGTGCCATCCTAGGCTAAGCGCGCTACTGCACGGTTGCGACTGTGTCTGCTTAGTTCGGCCTGGCAGGGTGAACCCAGGACGCGAACATGGAGCCAGGGAAAGCAAGGCCCAAGAGGCACCAGCTCTCCCGCAGCTCTTCTTCCCTGACGCGACAGAAGCCTTGCTGAGGAAGCAGTGGCGAAGGGCTGTTTGCTCCAAACCAAAGCCTCTGCGAAAGGACAGCATTCCCCGAGAAATGTTTTGGGGGCTGCTGCTGCGTGCCTGAGCCCAGTCTCGCGGTGGGAGAAACCCGCATACAGCGAAAGCCCCTTTGCCTGGGCATCTCCCCTTGGAAAGCACAGCATTCGTTGGGAAATCAGAGTTGGGTTTGGGGATGCTGCTGCTGCTTGCCTAAGCGAGTCTCCGCAGCATGTTGGAAGATACCCGCATGGAGCGAAATCCTCTTTGCCCTAGCATCCTTTCTGCCTGAGAGAGAAGCATGGTTGCTCACGGCTGTCACCGCGCTCCCCAGGAGCAATTTTGGGGAAGGCACAGCACGCCGCCCCCGGGGAAGAGAAGGATCCCTTGGCCTTGGGGTCTGGAAACGCTCGGGAAGCAGAATAGCCTGCCGAGGCACGAACAGCAGGCCATGAGAAGACAAGTGTCCTCTCCTCCCTGTGCGGAGAGATTGAAGCCTGGCTGCTAAGGAGACATGAGGGGAAGACAAGGGCATGGGTGCGTGCTCCACTCTGAGGAAGGAGTCTGGGCAGAAGGCAGGCCTGTCCTGTGCCTCTTGTCCCAAGGGGAAAGCATCTCTTTGGCCACCTGTCCCAAGGGCAGACTTGGGCTTGCCACCAGGTGCCATACCCGGAACTCGCAGAAACAACCCCATGGAGAAACGTGCAGTCAGATGCCGTCTTCCACCAAGATATGGCAGCATTGTGGGTGGCCGGGGGTGTGCCGGGGAAAGAGTGGCGACAGTCCCCACCGTTCCCCATCCCAGTGCTCGGGCCCTGTGCAGGGATCCTGTCGCCTCTTCTCTCCTGTGGTGAAGGCACTGGCCTTGACCCCGAGTCTGCCCGAGCGCCGGAGCAAAAGGCAAAGCCTTACCTACGCCAGGAGATGGTAATAGCCATAGAGTGTCATGCTAGGCCACGCACGCTGCTGCAGGGTTGTGACTGTGTCTGCTTAGATCGGCTTAGCAAGGTGAACCCCGGGCGCGAACTTGGAGCCCGAGAAAACAAGGCCCAAGAGGCACCAGCTCTCCCGCGGCTCTTCTTTCCTGCCGCGACAGAGCAAACGACCAAAGCCTTGCTGAGGAAGCAGCAGCGAAGTGCGGTTTGCGCCAAGCTGAAAACCTCTGCGAAAGCATAGCAGTCGCTGGGAAATCAGAGTCGGTTCTGTGGGATGCTGCCTGCTGCTTGCCGGAGCTAGTCTCCACTGCACGGTGGAATAAACCCGCATGGAGCGAAATCCTCTTTACCTGGGCTTCCGCTCTGCCTGAGAGAGAAGCGCGGTGGTGCCTGTGGAAAGAGCCTTAAGGAAAGGGACACATCTGTCACTGCAGAGCGAAGGAAGCCGGGCTGCTAAGGAGACACGAAGGGAAGATTAGGGCAGGGGAAAGGGCTCCACTCTGAGGAAGGAGTCTGGGCAGAAAGCATGCCTGTCCTGAGCCTTTGGGCCCAAGGAGACAGCAGCTCCTTGGCCACCTGACCGTGGTGGAGCCATGGGCTTGCCACCAGGCGCCTACCCTAAACTCGAGAAACAACTCCCAGAAAGACCTGGCCATCAGATGCCTTCTTCCTCCGGGATGTAGAAGCTTGGAGGAGGCCCGGGTTTTAAGGGGAAGGAGTGGTGACAGTCCCCCAAAGCTCCCTATTCAGTGCACGGGCGGTGTGCAGGGATCCTGTCACCTCTCCTTTCCTGTGGGGAAAGCACAGGCCTAGTCCGCGAGTCGGCCTGAGCGCCAGAGTAAAAGGCCAAGCGATGCCTACACCGGGAGATGGTAGTGTGCATGGTGTGCCATCCTAGGCTAAGCGCGCTACTGCACGGTTGTGTCTGTGTCTGCGTAGTTCGGCCTGGCAGGGTGAACCCAGGACGCGAACATGGAGCCAGGGAAAGCAAGGCCCAAGAGGCACCAGCTCTCCCGCAGCTCTTCTTCCCTGAAGCGACAGAAGCCTTGCTGAGGAAGCAGTGGCGAAGTGCTGTTTGCTCCAAACCAAAGCCTCTGCGAAAGGATAGCATTCCCCGAGAAATGTTTTGGGGGCTGCTGCTGCGTGCCTGAGCCCAGTCTCGCGGTGGGAGAAACCCGCATACAGCGAAAGCCCCTTTGCCTGGGCATCTCCCCTTGGAAAGCACAGCATTCGTTGGGAAATCAGAGTTGGGTTTGGGGATGCTGCTGCTGCTTGCCTAAGCGAGTCTCCGCAGCATGTTGGAAGATACCCGCATGGAGCGAAATCCTCTTTGCCCTAGCATCCTTTCTGCCTGAGAGAGAAGCATGGTTGCTCACGTCTGTCACCACGCTCCCCAGGAGCAAGTGTGGGGAAGGCACAGCACGCCGCCCCCGGGGAAGAGAAGGATCCCTTGGCCTTGGGGTCGGGAAACGCTCGGGAACAGGATAGCCTGCCGCGGCACGAAATGCAGGCCGGTGGCCAGACATGTGTCACCCGCTCCCTGTGCGGAGAGATGGAAGCCTGGCTGCTAAGGAGACATGAGGGGACGACTAGGGCAGGGGCGCGTGCTCCACTCTAAGGAAGGAGTCTGGGCAGAAGGCAGGCCTGTCCTGTGCCTCTGTTACCAAGGGGACAGCATCTCCTTGGCCACCTGTCCCAAGGGCAGACTTGGGCTTGCTACCAGGTGCCATACCTGAAACTTGCAGAAACAACCCCATGGAGAAACGGTCAGTCAGATGCCCTCTTCCACCAAGATGTGGCAGCATTGTGGGTGACAGGGGGTGCGGCGGGGAAGGAGTGGAGACAGTTCCCCACAGTTCCCCATCCCAGTGCCCGGGCCGTGTGCAGGGATCCTGTTGCCTCCTCTCTCCTGTGGTGAAGGCACTGGCCTTGACCCCGAGTCTGCCCGAGCACCGGAGCAAAAGGCAAAGCCTTACCAGAGCAGGAGATGGAATTAGGAATAGAGTGCCATGCTAGGCCACGCACGCTGCTGCAGGGTTGTGACTGTGTCTGCCTAGTTCGGCTTAGCAAAGTGAAATCCGGGCGCGAACATGGAGCCAGGGAAAGCAAGGCCCAAGAGGCAACAGCTCTCCCGCAGCTCTTCTTCCCTGACTCAACTGAAGCTTTGCTGAGGAAGCAGCGGCGAAGTGCTGTTCGCTCCAAACCAAAGCCTCTGCGAAAGCACAGCATTCGCTCAGAAATGTTGTGCGGGCTGCTGCTGCTTCCCTGAGCCCAGTCTTGCGGTGGGAGAAACCCGCATACAGCGAAAGCCTCTTTGCCTGGGCCTCTCCCTTAGGAAAGCACAGCATTCGTTGGGAAATCAGAGTTGGGTTTGGGGATGCTGCTGCTGCTTGCCTGAGCGAGTCTCGGCAACATGGTGGAAGATACCCGCATGGAGCGAAATCCTCTTTGCCCTAGCATCCCCTCTGCCTGAGAGAGAAGCATGGTTGCACACGTCTGTCACCGCGCTCCCCAGGAGCAATTTTGGGGAAGGCACAGCACGCCGCCCCAGGGAAGAGAAGGATCCCTTGGCCTTGGGTCTGGAAACACTCGGGAGTCAGAATAGCCTGCCGAGGCACAAACAGCAGGCCATGAGAAGACAAGTGTCCTCTACTCCCTGTGCGGAGAGATTGAAGCCTGGCTGCTAAGGAGACATGAGGGGACGACAAGGGCATGGGTGCGTGCTCCACTCTGAGGAAGGAGTCTGGGCAGAAGGCAGGCCTGTCCTGTGCCTCTGGTCCCAAGGGGAAAGCATCTCCTTGGCCACCTGTCCCAAGGGCAGACTTGGGCTTGCCAACAGTTGCCATACCTGGAACTCGCAGAAACAACCCCATGGAGAAACGTGCAGTCAGATGCCCTCTTCCACCAAGATGTGGCAGCATTGTGGGTGGCCGGGGTGTGCCGGGGAAAGAGTGGAGACAGTCCCCACCGTTCCCCATCCCAGTGCTCGGGCCCTGTGCAGGGATCCTGTCGCCTCCTCTCTCCTGTGGTGAAGGCACTGGCCTTGACCCCGAGTCTGCCCGAGCGCCGGAGCAAAAGGCAAAGCCTTACCTACGCCAGGAGATGGTAATAGCCATAGAGTGTCATGCTAGGCCACGCACGCTGCTGCAGGGTTGTGACTGTGTCTGCTTAGATCGGCTTAGCAAGGTGAACCCCGGGCGCGAACTTGGAGCCCGGGAAAACAAGGCCCAAGAGGCACCAGCTCTCCCGCGGCTCTTCTTTCCTGCCGCGACAGAGCGAACGACCAAAGCCTTGCTGAGGAAGCAGAAGCGAAGTGCGGTTTGCGCCAAGCTGAAAACCTCTGCGAAAGCATAGCAGTCGCTGGGAAATCAGAGTCGGTTCTGTAGGCTGCTTTTGTTGCTTCCTTTGCCTAGTATTCGTAGCACGATGGGAGAAACCCGCATAGAGCGAAAGTTTCTTTGCCGGGGCATCCCCTCTGGGAAAGCACAGCATTCTCTGGGAAATCAGAGTCGGGTCTGTGGGATGCTGCCTGCTGCTTGCCGGAGCTAGTCTCCACTGCACGGTGGAATAAACCCGCATGGAGCGAAATTCTCTTTGCCTGGGCATCCGCTCTGCCTGAGAGAGAAGCGGGGTGGTGCCTGTGGAAAGAGCCGTAAGGAAAGGGACACATCTGTCACTGCAGAGCGAAGGAAGCCGGGCTGCTAAGGAGACACGAGGGGAAGATTAGGGCAGGGGAAAGGGCTCCACTCTGAGGAAGGAGTCTGGGCAGAAAGCATGCCTGTCCTGAGCCTTTGGGCCCAAGGAGACAGCAGCTCCTTGGCCACCTGACCGTGGCGGAGCCATGGGCTTGCCACCAGGCGCCTACCCTAAACTCGAGAAACAACTCCCAGAAAGACCTGGCCATCAGATGCCGTCTTCCTCCGGGATGTAGAAGCTTGGAGGAGGCCCGGGTTTTAAGGGGAAGGAGTGGTGACAGTCCCCCAAAGCTCCCTATTCAGTGCACGGGCGGTGTGCAGGGATCCTGTCACTTCTCCTTTCCTGTGGGGAAAGCACAGGCCTAGTCCGCGAGTCGGCCTGAGCGCCAGAGTAAAAGGCCAAGCGATGCCTACACCGGGAGATGGTAGTGTGCATAGAGTGCCATCCTAGGCTAAGCGCGCTACTGCACGGTTGCGACTGTGTCTGCTTAGTTCGGCCTGGCAGGGTGAACCCAGGACGCGAACATGGAGCCAGGGAAAGCAAGGCCCAAGAGGCACCAGCTCTCCCGCAGCTCTTCTTCCCTGACGCGACAGAAGCCTTGCTGAGGAAGCAGTGGCGAAGGGCTGTTTGCTCCAAACCAAAGCCTCTGCGAAAGGACAGCATTCCCCGAGAAATGTTTTGGGGGCTGCTGCTGCGTGCCTGAGCCCAGTCTCGCGGTGGGAGAAACCCGCATACAGCGAAAGCCCCTTTGCCTGGGCATCTCCCCTTGGAAAGCACAGCATTCGTTGGGAAATCAGAGTTGGGTTTGGGGATGCTGCTGCTGCTTGCCTAAGCGAGTCTCCGCAGCATGTTGGAAGATACCCGCATGGAGCGAAATCCTCTTTGCCCTAGCATCCTTCCTGCCTGAGAGAGAAGCATGGTTGCTCACGGCTGTCACCGCGCTCCCCAGGAGCAATTTTGGGGAAGGCACAGCACGCCGCCCCCGGGGAAGAGAAGGATCCCTTGGCCTTGGGGTCTGGAAACGCTCGGGAAGCAGAATAGCCTGCCGAGGCACGAACAGCAGGCCATGAGAAAACAAGTGTCCTCTCCTCCCTGTGCGGAGAGATTGAAGCCTGGCTGCTAAGGAGACATGAGGGGAAGACAAGGGCATGGGTGCGTGCTCCACTCTGAGGAAGGAGTCTGGGCAGAAGGCAGGCCTGTCCTGTGTCTCTTGTCCCAAGGGGAAAGCATCTCTTTGGCCACCTGTCCCAAGGGCAGACTTGGGCTTGCCACCAGGTGCCATACCCGGAACTCGCAGAAACAACCCCATGGAGAAACGTGCAGTCAGATGCCGTCTTCCACCAAGATATGGCAGCATTGTGGGTGGCCGGGGGTGTGCCGGGGAAAGAGTGGCGACAGTCCCCACCGTTCCCCATCCCAGTGCTCGGGCCCTGTGCAGGGATCCTGTCGCCTCTTCTCTCCTGTGGTGAAGGCACTGGCCTTGACCCCGAGTCTGCCCGAGCGCCGGAGCAAAAGGCAAAGCCTTACCTACGCCAGGAGATGGTAATAGCCATAGAGTGTCATGCTAGGCCACGCACGCTGCTGCAGGGTTGTGACTGTGTCTGCTTAGATCGGCTTAGCAAGGTGAACCCCGGGCGCGAACTTGGAGCCCGAGAAAACAAGGCCCAAGAGGCACCAGCTCTCCCGCGGCTCTTCTTTCCTGCCGCGACAGAGCAAACGACCAAAGCCTTGCTGAGGAAGCAGCAGCGAAGTGCGGTTTGCGCCAAGCTGAAAACCTCTGCGAAAGCATAGCAGTCGCTGGGAAATCAGAGTCGGTTCTGTGGGATGCTGCCTGCTGCTTGCCGGAGCTAGTCTCCACTGCACGGTGGAATAAACCCGCATGGAGCGAAATCCTCTTTACCTGGGCTTCCGCTCTGCCTGAGAGAGAAGCGCGGTGGTGCCTGTGGAAAGAGCCTTAAGGAAAGGGACACATCTGTCACTGCAGAGCGAAGGAAGCCGGGCTGCTAAGGAGACACGAAGGGAAGATTAGGGCAGGGGAAAGGGCTCCACTCTGAGGAAGGAGTCTGGGCAGAAAGCATGCCTGTCCTGAGCCTTTGGGCCCAAGGAGACAGCAGCTCCTTGGCCACCTGACCGTGGTGGAGCCATGGGCTTGCCACCAGGCGCCTACCCTAAACTCGAGAAACAACTCCCAGAAAGACCTGGCCATCAGATGCCTTCTTCCTCCGGGATGTAGAAGCTTGGAGGAGGCCCGGGTTTTAAAGGGAAGGAGTGGTGACAGTCCCCCAAAGCTCCCTATTCAGTGCACGGGCGGTGTGCAGGGATCCTGTCACCTCTCCTTTCCTGTGGGGAAAGCACAGGCCTAGTCCGCGAGTCGGCCTGAGCGCCAGAGTAAAAGGCCAAGCGATGCCTACACCGGGAGATGGTAGTGTGCATGGTGTGCCATCCTAGGCTAAGCGCGCTACTCCACGGTTGTGTCTGTGTCTGCGTAGTTCGGCCTGGCAGGGTGAACCCAGGACGCAAACATGGAGCCAGGGAAAGCAAGGCCCAAGAGGCACCAGCTCTCCCGCAGCTCTTCTTCCCTGACGCGACAGAAGCCTTGCTGAGGAAGCAGTGGCGAAGTGCTGTTTGCTCCAAACCAAAGCCTCTGCGAAAGGACAGCATTCCCCGAGAAATGTTTTGGGGGCTGCTGCTGCGTGCCTGAGCCCAGTCTCGCGGTGGGAGAAACCCGCATACAGCGAAAGCCCCTTTGCCTGGGCATCTCCCCTTGGAAAGCACAGCATTCGTTGGGAAATCAGAGTTGGGTTTGGGGATGCTGCTGCTGCTTGCCTAAGCGAGTCTCCGCAGCATGTTGGAAGATACCCGCATGGAGCGAAATCCTCTTTGCCCTAGCATCCTTTCTGCCTGAGAGAGAAGCATGGTTGCTCACGTCTGTCACCACGCTCCCCAGGAGCAAGTGTGGGGAAGGCACAGCACGCCGCCCCCGGGGAAGAGAAGGATCCCTTGGCCTTGGGGTCGGGAAACGCTCGGGAACAGGATAGCCTGCCGCGGCACGAAATGCAGGCCGGTGGCCAGACATGTGTCACCCGCTCCCTGTGCGGAGAGATGGAAGCCTGGCTGCTAAGGAGACATGAGGGGACGACTAGGGCAGGGGCGCGTGCTCCACTCTAAGGAAGGAGTCTGGGCAGAAGGCAGGCCTGTCCTGTGCCTCTGTTACCAAGGGGACAGCATCTCCTTGGCCACCTGTCCCAAGGGCAGACTTGGGCTTGCTACCAGGTGCCATACCTGAAACTTGCAGAAACAACCCCATGGAGAAACGGTCAGTCAGATGCCCTCTTCCACCAAGATGTGGCAGCATTGTGGGTGACAGGGGGTGCGGCGGGGAAGGAGTGGAGACAGTTCCCCACAGTTCCCCATCCCAGTGCCCGGGCCGTGTGCAGGGATCCTGTTGCCTCCTCTCTCCTGTGGTGAAGGCACTGGCCTTGACCCCGAGTCTGCCCGAGCACCGGAGCAAAAGGCAAAGCCTTACCAGAGCAGGAGATGGAATTAGGAATAGAGTGCCATGCTAGGCCACGCACGCTGCTGCAGGGTTGTGACTGTGTCTGCCTAGTTCGGCTTAGCAAAGTGAAATCCGGGCGCGAACATGGAGCCAGGGAAAGCAAGGCCCAAGAGGCAACAGCTCTCCCGCAGCTCTTCTTCCCTGACTCAACTGAAGCTTTGCTGAGGAAGCAGCGGCGAAGTGCTGTTCGCTCCAAACCAAAGCCTCTGCGAAAGCACAGCATTCGCTCAGAAATGTTGTGCGGGCTGCTGCTGCTTCCCTGAGCCCAGTCTTGCGGTGGGAGAAACCCGCATACAGCGAAAGCCTCTTTGCCTGGGCCTCTCCCTTAGGAAAGCACAGCATTCGTTGGGAAATCAGAGTTGGGTTTGGGGATGCTGCTGCTGCTTGCCTGAGCGAGTCTCGGCAACATGGTGGAAGATACCCGCATGGAGCGAAATCCTCTTTGCCCTAGCATCCCCTCTGCCTGAGAGAGAAGCATGGTTGCACACGTCTGTCACCGCGCTCCCCAGGAGCAATTTTGGGGAAGGCACAGCACGCCGCCCCAGGGAAGAGAAGGATCCCTTGGCCTTGGGTCTGGAAACACTCGGGAGTCAGAATAGCCTGCCGAGGCACAAACAGCAGGCCATGAGAAGACAAGTGTCCTCTACTCCCTGTGCGGAGAGATTGAAGCCTGGCTGCTAAGGAGACATGAGGGGACGACAAGGGCATGGGTGCGTGCTCCACTCTGAGGAAGGAGTCTGGGCAGAAGGCAGGCCTGTCCTGTGCCTCTGGTCCCAAGGGGAAAGCATCTCCTTGGCCACCTGTCCCAAGGGCAGACTTGGGCTTGCCAACAGTTGCCATACCTGGAACTCGCAGAAACAACCCCATGGAGAAACGTGCAGTCAGATGCCCTCTTCCACCAAGATGTGGCAGCATTGTGGGTGGCCGGGGTGTGCCGGGGAAAGAGTGGAGACAGTCCCCACCGTTCCCCATCCCAGTGCTCGGGCCCTGTGCAGGGATCCTGTCGCCTCCTCTCTCCTGTGGTGAAGGCACTGGCCTTGACCCCGAGTCTGCCCGAGCGCCGGAGCAAAAGGCAAAGCCTTACCTACGCCAGGAGATGGTAATAGCCATAGAGTGTCATGCTAGGCCACGCACGCTGCTGCAGGGTTGTGACTGTGTCTGCTTAGATCGGCTTAGCAAGGTGAACCCCGGGCGCGAACTTGGAGCCCGGGAAAACAAGGCCCAAGAGGCACCAGCTCTCCCGCGGCTCTTCTTTCCTGCCGCGACAGAGCGAACGACCAAAGCCTTGCTGAGGAAGCAGAAGCGAAGTGCGGTTTGCGCCAAGCTGAAAACCTCTGCGAAAGCATAGCAGTCGCTGGGAAATCAGAGTCGGTTCTGTAGGCTGCTTTTGTTGCTTCCTTTGCCTAGTATTCGTAGCACGATGGGAGAACCCGCATAGAGCGAAAGTTTCTTTGCCGGGGCATCCCCTCTGGGAAAGCACAGCATTCTCTGGGAAATCAGAGTCGGGTCTGTGGGATGCTGCCTGCTGCTTGCCGGAGCTAGTCTCCACTGCACGGTGGAATAAACCCGCATGGAGCGAAATTCTCTTTGCCTGGGCATCCGCTCTGCCTGAGAGAGAAGCGGGGTGGTGCCTGTGGAAAGAGCCGTAAGGAAAGGGACACATCTGTCACTGCAGAGCGAAGGAAGCCGGGCTGCTAAGGAGACACGAGGGGAAGATTAGGGCAGGGGAAAGGGCTCCACTCTGAGGAAGGAGTCTGGGCAGAAAGCATGCCTGTCCTGAGCCTTTGGGCCCAAGGAGACAGCAGCTCCTTGGCCACCTGACCGTGGTGGAGCCATGGGCTTGCCACCAGGCGCCTACCCTAAACTCGAGAAACAACTCCCAGAAAGACCTGGCCATCAGATGCCGTCTTCCTCCGGGATGTAGAAGCTTGGAGGAGGCCCGGGTTTTAAGGGGAAGGAGTGGTGACAGTCCCCCAAAGCTCCCTATTCAGTGCACGGGCGGTGTGCAGGGATCCTGTCACTTCTCCTTTCCTGTGGGGAAAGCACAGGCCTAGTCCGCGAGTCGGCCTGAGCGCCAGAGTAAAAGGCCAAGCGATGCCTACACCGGGAGATGGTAGTGTGCATAGAGTGCCATCCTAGGCTAAGCGCGCTACTGCACGGTTGCGACTGTGTCTGCTTAGTTCGGCCTGGCAGGGTGAACCCAGGACGCGAACATGGAGCCAGGGAAAGCAAGGCCCAAGAGGCACCAGCTCTCCCGCAGCTCTTCTTCCCTGACGCGACAGAAGCCTTGCTGAGGAAGCAGTGGCGAAGGGCTGTTTGCTCCAAACCAAAGCCTCTGCGAAAGGACAGCATTCCCCGAGAAATGTTTTGGGGGCTGCTGCTGCGTGCCTGAGCCCAGTCTCGCGGTGGGAGAAACCCGCATACAGCGAAAGCCCCTTTGCCTGGGCATCTCCCCTTGGAAAGCACAGCATTCGTTGGGAAATCAGAGTTGGGTTTGGGGATGCTGCTGCTGCTTGCCTAAGTGAGTCTCCGCAGCATGTTGGAAGATACCCGCATGGAGCGAAATCCTCTTTGCCCTAGCATCCTTTCTGCCTGAGAGAGAAGCATGGTTGCTCACGGCTGTCACCGCGCTCCCCAGGAGCAATTTTGGGGAAGGCACAGCACGCCGCCCCCGGGGAAGAGAAGGATCACTTGGCCTTGGGGTCTGGAAACGCTCGGGAAGCAGAATAGCCTGCCGCGGCACGAAATGCAGGCCGGTGGCCAGACATGTGTCACCCGCTCCCTGTGCGGAGAGATGGAAGCCTGGCTGCTAAGGAGACATGAGGGGACGACTAGGGCAGGGGCGCGTGCTCCACTCTAAGGAAGGAGTCTGGGCAGAAGGCAGGCCTGTCCTGTGCCTCTGTTACCAAGGGGACAGCATCTCCTTGGCCACCTGTCCCAAGGGCAGACTTGGGCTTGCTACCAGGTGCCATACCTGAAACTTGCAGAAACAACCCCATGGAGAAACGGTCAGTCAGATGCCCTCTTCCACCAAGATGTGGCAGCATTGTGGGTGACAGGGGGTGCGGCGGGGAAGGAGTGGAGACAGTTCCCCACAGTTCCCCATCCCAGTGCCCGGGCCGTGTGCAGGGATCCTGTTGCCTCCTCTCTCCTGTGGTGAAGGCACTGGCCTTGACCCCGAGTCTGCCCGAGCACCGGAGCAAAAGGCAAAGCCTTACCAGAGCAGGAGATGGAATTAGGAATAGAGTGCCATGCTAGGCCACGCACGCTGCTGCAGGGTTGTGACTGTGTCTGCCTAGTTCGGCTTAGCAAAGTGAAATCCGGGCGCGAACATGGAGCCAGGGAAAGCAAGGCCCAAGAGGCAACAGCTCTCCCGCAGCTCTTCTTCCCTGACTCAACTGAAGCTTTGCTGAGGAAGCAGCGGCGAAGTGCTGTTCGCTCCAAACCAAAGCCTCTGCGAAAGCACAGCATTCGCTCAGAAATGTTGTGCGGGCTGCTGCTGCTTCCCTGAGCCCAGTCTTGCGGTGGGAGAAACCCGCATACAGCGAAAGCCTCTTTGCCTGGGCCTCTCCCTTAGGAAAGCACAGCATTCGTTGGGAAATCAGAGTTGGGTTTGGGGATGCTGCTGCTGCTTGCCTGAGCGAGTCTCGGCAACATGGTGGAAGATACCCGCATGGAGCGAAATCCTCTTTGCCCTAGCATCCCCTCTGCCTGAGAGAGAAGCATGGTTGCACACGTCTGTCACCGCGCTCCCCAGGAGCAATTTTGGGGAAGGCACAGCACGCCGCCCCAGGGAAGAGAAGGATCCCTTGGCCTTGGGTCTGGAAACACTCGGGAGTCAGAATAGCCTGCCGAGGCACAAACAGCAGGCCATGAGAAGACAAGTGTCCTCTACTCCCTGTGCGGAGAGATTGAAGCCTGGCTGCTAAGGAGACATGAGGGGACGACAAGGGCATGGGTGCGTGCTCCACTCTGAGGAAGGAGTCTGGGCAGAAGGCAGGCCTGTCCTGTGCCTCTGGTCCCAAGGGGAAAGCATCTCCTTGGCCACCTGTCCCAAGGGCAGACTTGGGCTTGCCAACAGTTGCCATACCTGGAACTCGCAGAAACAACCCCATGGAGAAACGTGCAGTCAGATGCCCTCTTCCACCAAGATGTGGCAGCATTGTGGGTGGCCGGGGTGTGCCGGGGAAAGAGTGGAGACAGTCCCCACCGTTCCCCATCCCAGTGCTCGGGCCCTGTGCAGGGATCCTGTCGCCTCCTCTCTCCTGTGGTGAAGGCACTGGCCTTGACCCCGAGTCTGCCCGAGCGCCGGAGCAAAAGGCAAAGCCTTACCTACGCCAGGAGATGGTAATAGCCATAGAGTGTCATGCTAGGCCACGCACGCTGCTGCAGGGTTGTGACTGTGTCTGCTTAGATCGGCTTAGCAAGGTGAACCCCGGGCGCGAACTTGGAGCCCGGGAAAACAAGGCCCAAGAGGCACCAGCTCTCCCGCGGCTCTTCTTTCCTGCCGCGACAGAGCGAACGACCAAAGCCTTGCTGAGGAAGCAGAAGCGAAGTGCGGTTTGCGCCAAGCTGAAAACCTCTGCGAAAGCATAGCAGTCGCTGGGAAATCAGAGTCGGTTCTGTAGGCTGCTTTTGTTGCTTCCTTTGCCTAGTATTCGTAGCACGATGGGAGAAACCCGCATAGAGCGAAAGTTTCTTTGCCGGGGCATCCCCTCTGGGAAAGCACAGCATTCTCTGGGAAATCAGAGTCGGGTCTGTGGGATGCTGCCTGCTGCTTGCCGGAGCTAGTCTCCACTGCACGGTGGAATAAACCCGCATGGAGCGAAATTCTCTTTGCCTGGGCATCCGCTCTGCCTGAGAGAGAAGCGGGGTGGTGCCTGTGGAAAGAGCCGTAAGGAAAGGGACACATCTGTCACTGCAGAGCGAAGGAAGCCGGGCTGCTAAGGAGACACGAGGGGAAGATTAGGGCAGGGGAAAGGGCTCCACTCTGAGGAAGGAGTCTGGGCAGAAAGCATGCCTGTCCTGAGCCTTTGGGCCCAAGGAGACAGCAGCTCCTTGGCCACCTGACCGTGGTGGAGCCATGGGCTTGCCACCAGGCGCCTACCCTAAACTCGAGAAACAACTCCCAGAAAGACCTGGCCATCAGATGCCGTCTTCCTCCGGGATGTAGAAGCTTGGAGGAGGCCCGGGTTTTAAGGGGAAGGAGTGGTGACAGTCCCCCAAAGCTCCCTATTCAGTGCACGGGCGGTGTGCAGGGATCCTGTCACTTCTCCTTTCCTGTGGGGAAAGCACAGGCCTAGTCCGCGAGTCGGCCTGAGCGCCAGAGTAAAAGGCCAAGCGATGCCTACACCGGGAGATGGTAGTGTGCATAGAGTGCCATCCTAGGCTAAGCGCGCTACTGCACGGTTGCGACTGTGTCTGCTTAGTTCGGCCTGGCAGGGTGAACCCAGGACGCGAACATGGAGCCAGGGAAAGCAAGGCCCAAGAGGCACCAGCTCTCCCGCAGCTCTTCTTCCCTGACGCGACAGAAGCCTTGCTGAGGAAGCAGTGGCGAAGGGCTGTTTGCTCCAAACCAAAGCCTCTGCGAAAGGACAGCATTCCCCGAGAAATGTTTTGGGGGCTGCTGCTGCGTGCCTGAGCCCAGTCTCGCGGTGGGAGAAACCCGCATACAGCGAAAGCCCCTTTGCCTGGGCATCTCCCCTTGGAAAGCACAGCATTCGTTGGGAAATCAGAGTTGGGTTTGGGGATGCTGCTGCTGCTTGCCTAAGCGAGTCTCCGCAGCATGTTGGAAGATACCCGCATGGAGCGAAATCCTCTTTGCCCTAGCATCCTTTCTGCCTGAGAGAGAAGCATGGTTGCTCACGGCTGTCACCGCGCTCCCCAGGAGCAATTTTGGGGAAGGCACAGCACGCCGCCCCCGGGGAAGAGAAGGATCCCTTGGCCTTGGGGTCTGGAAACGCTCGGGAAGCAGAATAGCCTGCCGAGGCACGAACAGCAGGCCATGAGAAGACAAGTGTCCTCTCCTCCCTGTGCGGAGAGATTGAAGCCTGGCTGCTAAGGAGACATGAGGGGAAGACAAGGGCATGGGTGCGTGCTCCACTCTGAGGAAGGAGTCTGGGCAGAAGGCAGGCCTGTCCTGTGCCTCTTGTCCCAAGGGGAAAGCATCTCTTTGGCCACCTGTCCCAAGGGCAGACTTGGGCTTGCCACCAGGTGCCATACCCGGAACTCGCAGAAACAACCCCATGGAGAAACGTGCAGTCAGATGCCGTCTTCCACCAAGATATGGCAGCATTGTGGGTGGCCGGGGGTGTGCCGGGGAAAGAGTGGCGACAGTCCCCACCGTTCCCCATCCCAGTGCTCGGGCCCTGTGCAGGGATCCTGTCGCCTCTTCTCTCCTGTGGTGAAGGCACTGGCCTTGACCCCGAGTCTGCCCGAGCGCCGGAGCAAAAAGCAAAGCCTTACCTACGCCAGGAGATGGTAATAGCCATAGAGTGTCATGCTAGGCCACGCACGCTGCTGCAGGGTTGTGACTGTGTCTGCTTAGATCGGCTTAGGAAGGTGAACCCCGGGCGCGAACTTGGAGCCCGAGAAAACAAGGCCCAAGAGGCACCAGCTCTCCCGCGGCTCTTCTTTCCTGCCGCGACAGAGCAAACGACCAAAGCCTTGCTGAGGAAGCAGCAGCGAAGTGCGGTTTGCGCCAAGCTGAAAACCTCTGCGAAAGCATGGCCCTCGCTGTGAAATCAGAGTCGGTTCTGTGGGCTAGTTTTGTTGCTTGCCTTAGCCTAGTATTCGCAGCACAATGGGAGAAACCCGCATAGAGCGAAAGCTTCTTTGCCGGGGCATCCCCTCTGGGAAAGCACAGCATTCTCTGGGAAATCAGAGTCGGGTCTTGGGATGCTGCCTGCTGCTTGCCGGAGCTAGTCTCCACTGCACGGTGGAATAAACCCGCATGGAGCGAAATTCTCTTTGCCTGGGCAACCGCTCTGCCTGAGAGAAAAGTGCGGTGGTGCCTGAGGAAAGAGCCTTAAGGAAAGGGACACATCTGTCACTGCAGAGCGAAGGAAGCCGGGCTGCTAAGGAGACACGAGGGGAAGATTAGGGCAGGGGAAAGGGCTCCACTCTGAGGAAGGAGTCTGGGCAGAAAGCATGCCTGTCCTGAGCCTTTGGGCCCAAGGAGACAGCAGCTCCTTGGCCACCTGACCGTGGTGGAGCCTTGGGCTTGCCACCAGGCGCCTACCCTAAACTCGAGAAACAACTCCCAGAAAGACCTGGCCATCAGATGCCGTCTTCCTCCGGGATGTAGAAGCTTGGAGGAGGCCCGGGTTTTAAGGGGAAGGAGTGGTGACAGTCCCCCAAAGCTCCCTATTCAGTGCACGGGCGGTGTGCAGGGATCCTGTCACCTCTCCTTTCCTGTGGGGAAAGCACAGGCCTAGTCCGCGAGTCGGCCTGAGCGCCAGAGTAAAAGGCCAAGCGATGCCTACACCGGGAGATGGTAGTGTGCATAGAGTGCCATCCTAGGCTAAGCGCGCTACTGCACGGTTGCGACTGTGTCTGCTTAGTTCGGCCTGGCAGGGTGAACCCAGGACGCGAACATGGAGCCAGGGAAAGCAAGGCCCAAGAGGCACCAGCTCTCCCGCAGCTCTTCTTCCCTGACGCGACAGAAGCCTTGCTGAGGAAGCAGTGGCGAAGGGCTGTTTGCTCCAAACCAAAGCCTCTGCGAAAGGACAGCATTCCCCGAGAAATGTTTTGGGGGCTGCTGCTGCGTGCCTGAGCCCAGTCTCGCGTTGGGAGAAACCCGCATACAGCGAAAGCCCCTTTGCCTGGGCATCTCCCCTTGGAAAGCACAGCATTCGTTGGGAAATCAGAGTTGGGTTTGGGGATGCTGCTGCTGCTTGCCTAAGCGAGTCTCCGCAGCATGTTGGAAGATACCCGCATGGAGCGAAATCCTCTTTGCCCTAGCATCCTTTCTGCCTGAGAGAGAAGCATGGTTGCTCACGGCTGTCACCGCGCTCCCCAGGAGCAATTTTGGGGAAGGCACAGCACGCCGCCCCCGGGGAAGAGAAGGATCCCTTGGCCTTGGGGTCTGGAAACGCTCGGGAAGCAGAATAGCCTGCCGAGGCACGAACAGCAGGCCATGAGAAGACAAGTGTCCTCTCCTCCCTGTGCGGACAGATTGAAGCCTGGCTGCTAAGGAGACATGAGGGGAAGACAAGGGCATGGGTGCGTGCTCCACTCTGAGGAAGGAGTCTGGGCAGAAGGCAGGCCTGTCCTGTGCCTCTTGTCCCAAGGGGAAAGCATCTCTTTGGCCACCTGTCCCAAGGGCAGACTTGGGCTTGCCACCAGGTGCCATACCCGGAACTCGCAGAAACAACCCCATGGAGAAACGGTCAGTCAGATGCCATCTTCCACCAAGATGTGGCAGCATTGTGGGTGACAGGGGGTGCGGCGGGGAAGGAGTGGAGACAGTTCCCCACAGTTCCCCATCCCAGTGCCCGGGCCGTGTGCAGGGATCCTGTTGCCTCCTCTGTCCTGTGGTGAAGGCACTGGCCTTGACCCCGAGTCTGCCCGAGCACCGGAGCAAAAGGCAAAGCCTTACCAGAGCAGGAGATGGAATTAGGAATAGAGTGCCATGCTAGGCCACGCACGCTGCTGCAGGGTTGTGACTGTGTCTGCCTAGTTCGGCTTAGCAAAGTGAAATCCGGGCGCGAACATGGAGCCAGGGAAAGCAAGGCCCAAGAGGCAACAGCTCTCCCGCAGCTCTTCTTCCCTGACTCGACTGAAGCTTTGCTGAGGAAGCAGCGGCGAAGTGCTGTTCGCTCCAAACCAAAGCCTCTGCGAAAGCACAGCATTCGCTGAGAAATGTTGTGCGGGCTGCTGCTGCTTCCCTGAGCCCAGTCTTGCGGTGGGAGAAACCCGCATACAGCGAAAGCCTCTTTGCCTGGGCCTCTCCCTTAGGAAAGCACAGCATTCGTTGGGAAATCAGAGTTGGGTTTGGGGATGCTGCTGCTGCTTGCCTGAGCGAGTCTCGGCAACATGGTGGAAGATACCCGCATGGAGCGAAATCCTCTTTGCCCTAGCATCCCCTCTGCCTGAGAGAGAAGCATGGTTGCACACGTCTGTCACCGCGCTCCCCAGGAGCAATTTTGGGGAAGGCACAGCACGCCGCCCCAGGGAAGAGAAGGATCCCTTGGCCTTGGGTCTGGAAACACTCGGGAGTCAGAATAGCCTGCCAAGGCACAAACAGCAGGCCATGAGAAGACAAGTGTCCTCTCCTCCCTGTGCGGAGAGATTGAAGCCTGGCTGCTAAGGAGACATGAGGGGACGACAAGGGCATGGGTGCGTGCTCCACTCTGAGGAAGGAGTCTGGGCAGAAGGCAGGCCTGTCCTGTGCCTCTGGTCCCAAGGGGAAAGCATCTCCTTGGCCACCTGTCCCAAGGGCAGACTTGGGCTTGCCACCAGTTGCCATACCTGGAACTCGCAGAAACAACCCCATGGAGAAACGTGCAGTAGATGCCCTCTTCCACCAAGATGTGGCAGCATTGTGGGTGTCCGGGGTGTGCCGGGAAAGAGTGGAGACAGTCCCCACCGTTCCCCATCCCAGTGCTCGGGCCCTGTGCAGGGATCCTGTCGCCTCCTCTCTCCTGTGGTGAAGGCTCTGGCCTTGACCCCGAGTCTGCCCGAGCGCCGGAGCAAAAGGCAAAGCCTTACCTACGCCAGGAGATGGTAATAGCCATAGAGTGTCATGCTAGGCCACGCACGCTGCTGCAGGGTTGTGACTGTGTCTGCTTAGATCGGCTTAGCAAGGTGAACCCCGGGCGCGAACTTGGAGCCCGGGAAAACAAGGCCCAAGAGGCACCAGCTCTCCCGCGGCTCTTCTTTCCTGCCGTGACAGAGCGAACGACCAAAGCTTTGCTGAGGAAGCAGAAGCGAAGTGCGGTTTGCGCCAAGCTGAAAACCTCTGCGAAAGCATAGCAGTCGCTGGGAAATCAGAGTCGGTTCTGTAGGCTGCTTTTGTTGCTTCCTTTGCCTAGTATTCGTAGCACGATGGGAGAAACCCGCATAGAGCGAAAGCTTCTTTGCCAGGGCATCCCCTCTGGGAAAGCACAGCATTCTCTGGGAAATCAGAGTCGGGTCTTGGGATGCTGCCTGCTGCTTGCCGGAGCTAGTCTCCACTGCACGGTGGAATAAACCCGCATGGAGCGAAATTCTCTTTGCCTGGGCATCCGCTCTGCCTGAGAGAGAAGCGGGGTGGTGCCTGTGGAAAGAGCCGTAAGGAAAGGGACACATCTGTCACTGCAGAGCGAAGGAAGCCGGGCTGCTAAGGAGACACGAGGGGAAGATTAGGGCAGGGGAAAGGGCTCCACTCTGAGGAAGGAGTCTGGGCAGAAAGCATGCCTGTCCTGAGCCTTTGGGCCCAAGGAGACAGCAGCTCCTTGGCCACCTGACCGTGGTGGAGCCATGGGCTTGCCACCAGGCGCCTACCCTAAACTCGAGAAACAACTCCCAGAAAGACCTGGCCATCAGATGCCGTCTTCCTCCGGGATGTAGAAGCTTGGAGGAGGCCCGGGTTTTAAAAGGAAGTAGTGGTGACAGTCCCCCAAAGCTCCCTATTCAGTGCACGGGCGGTGTGCAGGGATCCTGTCACCTCTCCTTTCCTGTGGGGAAAGCACAGGCCTAGTCCGCGAGTCGGCCTGAGCGCCAGAGTAAAAGGCCAAGCGATGCCTACACCAGGAGATGGTAGTGTGCATAGAGTGCCATCCTAGGCTAAGCGCGCTACTGCACGGTTGCGACTGTGTCTGCTTAGTTCGGCCTGGCAGGGTGAACCCAGGACGCGAACATGGAGCCAGGGAAAGCAAGGCCCAAGAGGCACCAGCTCTCCCGCAGCTCTTCTTCCCTGACGCGACAGAAGCCTTGCTGAGGAAGCAGTGGCGAAGGGCTGTTTGCTCCAAACCAAAGCCTCTGCGAAAGGACAGCATTCCCCGAGAAATGTTTTGGGGGCTGCTGCTGCGTGCCTGAGCCCAGTCTCGCGGTGGGAGAAACCCGCATACAGCGAAAGCCCCTTTGCCTGGGCATCTCCCCTTGGAAAGCACAGCATTCGTTGGGAAATCAGAGTTGGGTTTGGGGATGCTGCTGCTGCTTGCCTAAGCGAGTCTCCGCAGCATGTTGGAAGATACCCGCATGGAGCGAAATCCTCTTTGCCCTAGCATCCTTTCTGCCTGAGAGAGAAGCATGGTTGCTCACGGCTGTCACCGCGCTCCCCAGGAGCAATTTTGGGGAAGGCACAGCACGCCGCCCCCGGGGAAGAGTAGGATCCCTTGGCCTTGGGGTCTGGAAACGCTCGGGAAGCAGAATAGCCTGCCGAGGCACGAACAGCAGGCCATGAGAAGACAAGTGTCCTCTCCTCCCTGTGCGGAGAGATTGAAGCCTGGCTGCTAAGGAGACATGAGGGGAAGACAAGGGCATGGGTGCGTGCTCCACTCTGAGGAAGGAGTCTGGGCAGAAGGCAGGCCTGTCCTGTGCCTCTTGTCCCAAGGGGAAAGCATCTCTTTGGCCACCTGTCCCAAGGGCAGACTTGGGCTTGCCACCAGGTGCCATACCCGGAACTCGCAGAAACAACCCCATGGAGAAACGTGCAGTCAGATGCCGTCTTCCACCAAGATATGGCAGCATTGTGGGTGGCCGGAGGTGTGCCGGGGAAAGAGTGGCGACAGTCCCCACCGTTCCCCATCCCAGTGCTCGGGCCCTGTGCAGGGATCCTGTCGCCTCTTCTCTCCTGTGGTGAAGGCACTGGCCTTGACCCCGAGTCTGCCCGAGCGCCGGAGCAAAAGGCAAAGCCTTACCTACGCCAGGAGATGGTAATAGCCATAGAGTGTCATGCTAGGCCACGCACGCTGCTGCAGGGTTGTGACTGTGTCTGCTTAGATCGGCTTAGCAAGGTGAACCCCGGGCGCGAACTTGGAGCCCGAGAAAACAAGGCCCAAGAGGCACCAGCTCTCCCGCGGCTCTTCTTTCCTGCCGCGACAGAGCAAACGACCAAAGCCTTGCTGAGGAAGCAGCAGCGAAGTGCGATTTGCGCCAAGCTGAAAACCTCTGCGAAAGCATGGCCCTCGCTGTGAAATCAGAGTCGGTTCTGTGGGCTAGTTTTGTTGCTTGCCTTAGCCTAGTATTCGCAGCACAATGGGAGAAACCCGCATAGAGCGAAAGCTTCTTTGCCGGGGCATCCCCTCTGGGAAAGCACAGCATTCTCTGGGAAATCAGAGTCGGGTCTTGGGATGCTGCCTGCTGCTTGCCGGAGCTAGTCTCCACTGCACGGTGGAATAAACCCGCATGGAGCGAAATTCTCTTTGCCTGGGCAACCGCTCTGCCTGAGAGAAAAGCGTGGTGGTGCCTGAGGAAAGAGCCTTAAGGAAAGGGACACATCTGTCACTGCAGAGCGAAGGAAGCCGGGCTGCTAAGGAGACACGAGGGGAAGATTAGGGCAGGGGAAAGGGCTCCACTCTGAGGAAGGAGTCTGGGCAGAAAGCATGCCTGTCCTGAGCCTTTGGGCCCAAGGAGACAGCAGCTCCTTGGCCACCTGACCGTGGTGGAGCCTTGGGCTTGCCACCAGGCGCCTACCCTAAACTCGAGAAACAACTCCCAGAAAGACCTGGCCATCAGATGCCGTCTTCCTCCGGGATGTAGAAGCTTGGAGGAGGCCCGGGTTTTAAGGGGAAGGAGTGGTGACAGTCCCCCAAAGCTCCCTATTCAGTGCACGGGCGGTGTGCAGGGATCCTGTCACTTCTCCTTTCCTGTGGGGAAAGCACAGGCCTAGTCCGCGAGTCGGCCTGAGCGCCAGAGTAAAAGGCCAAGCGATGCCAACACCGGGAGATGGTAGTGTGCATAGAGTGCCATCCTAGGCTAAGCGCGCTACTGCACGGTTGCGACTGTGTCTGCTTAGTTCGGCCTGGCAGGGTGAACCCAGGACGCGAACATGGAGCCAGGGAAAGCAAGGCCCAAGAGGCACCAGCTCTCCCGCAGCTCTTCTTCCCTGACGCGACAGAAGCCTTGCTGAGGAAGCAGTGGCGAAGGGCTGTTTGCTCCAAACCAAAGCCTCTGCGAAAGGACAGCATTCCCCGAGAAATGTTTTGGGGGCTGCTGCTGCGTGCCTGAGCCCAGTCTCGCGGTGGGAGAAACCCGCATACAGCGAAAGCCCCTTTGCCTGGGCATCTCCCCTTGGAAAGCACAGCATTCGTTGGGAAATCAGAGTTGGGTTTGGGGATGCTGCTGCTGCTTGCCTAAGCGAGTCTCCGCAGCATGTTGGAAGATACCCGCATGGAGCGAAATCCTCTTTGCCCTAGCATCCTTTCTGCCTGAGAGAGAAGCATGGTTGCTCACGGCTGTCACCGCGCTCCCCAGGAGCAATTTTGGGGAAGGCACAGCACGCCGCCCCAGGGAAGAGAAGGATCCCTTGGCCTTGGGGTCTGGAAACGCTCGGGAAGCAGAATAGCCTGCCGAGGCACGAACAGCAGGCCATGAGAAGACAAGTGTCCTCTCCTCCCTGTGCGGACAGATTGAAGCCTGGCTGCTAAGGAGTCATGAGGGGAAGACAAGGGCATGGGTGCGTGCTCCACTCTGAGGAAGGAGTCTGGGCAGAAGGCAGGCCTGTCCTGTGCCTCTTGTCCCAAGGGGAAAGCATCTCTTTGGCCACCTGTCCCAAGGGCAGACTTGGGCTTGCCACCAGGTTCCATACCCGGAACTCGCAGAAACAACCCCATGGAGAAACGGTCAGTCAGATGCCATCTTCCACCAAGATGTGGCAGCATTGTGGGTGACAGGGGGTGCGGCGGGGAAGGAGTGGAGACAGTTCCCCACAGTTCCCCATCCCAGTGCCCGGGCCGTGTGCAGGGATCCTGTTGCCTCCTCTGTCCTGTGGTGAAGGCACTGGCCTTGACCCCGAGTCTGCCCGAGCACCGGAGCAAAAGGCAAAGCCTTACCAGAGCAGGAGATGGAATTAGGAATAGAGTGCCATGCTAGGCCACGCACGCTGCTGCAGGGTTGTGACTGTGTCTGCCTAGTTCGGCTTAGCAAAGTGAAATCCGGGCGCGAACATGGAGCCAGGGAAAGCAAGGCCCAAGAGGCAACAGCTCTCCCGCAGCTCTTCTTCCCTGACTCGACTGAAGCTTTGCTGAGGAAGCAGCGGCGAAGTGCTGTTCGCTCCAAACCAAAGCCTCTGCGAAAGCACAGCATTCGCTGAGAAATGTTGTGCGGGCTGCTGCTGCTTCCCTGAGCCCAGTCTTGCGGTGGGAGAAACCCGCATACAGCGAAAGCCTCTTTGCCTGGGCCTCTCCCTTAGGAAAGCACAGCATTCGTTGGGAAATCAGAGTTGGGTTTGGGGATGCTGCTGCTGCTTGCCTGAGCGAGTCTCGGCAACATGGTGGAAGATACCCGCATGGAGCGAAATCCTCTTTGCCCTAGCATCCCCTCTGCCTGAGAGAGAAGCATGGTTGCACACGTCTGTCACCGCGCTCCCCAGGAGCAATTTTGGGGAAGGCACAGCACGCCGCCCCAGGGAAGAGAAGGATCCCTTGGCCTTGGGTCTGGAAACACTCGGGAGTCAGAATAGCCTGCCAAGGCACAAACAGCAGGCCATGAGAAGACAAGTGTCCTCTCCTCCCTGTGCGGAGAGATTGAAGCCTGGCTGCTAAGGAGACATGAGGGGACGACAAGGGCATGGGTGCGTGCTCCACTCTGAGGAAGGAGTCTGGGCAGAAGGCAGGCCTGTCCTGTGCCTCTGGTCCCAAGGGGAAAGCATCTCCTTGGCCACCTGTCCCAAGGGCAGACTTGGGCTTGCCAACAGTTGCCATACCTGGAACTCGCAGAAACAACCCCATGGAGAAACGTGCAGTAGATGCCCTCTTCCACCAAGATGTGGCAGCATTGTGGGTGGCCGGGGTGTGCCGGGGAAAGAGTGGAGACAGTCCCCACCGTTCCCCATCCCAGTGCTCGGGCCCTGTGCAGGGATCCTGTCGCCTCCTCTCTCCTGTGGTGAAGGCACTGGCCTTGACCCCGAGTCTGCCCGAGCGCCGGAGCAAAAGGCAAAGCCTTACCTACGCCAGGAGATGGTAATAGCCATAGAGTGTCATGCTAGGCCACGCACGCTGCTGCAGGGTTGTGACTGTGTCTGCTTAGATCGGCTTAGCAAGGTGAACCCCGGGCGCGAACTTGGAGCCCGGGAAAACAAGGCCCAAGAGGCACCAGCTCTCCCGCGGCTCTTCGTTCCTGCCGCGACAGAGCGAACGACCAAAGCCTTGCTGAGGAAGCAGAAGCGAAGTGCGGTTTGCGCCAAGCTGAAAACCTCTGCGAAAGCATAGCAGTCGCTGGGAAATCAGAGTCGGTTCTGTAGGCTGCTTTTGTTGCTTCCTTTGCCTAGTATTCGTAGCACGATGGGAGAAACCCGCATAGAGCGAAAGTTTCTTTGCCGGGGCATCCCCTCTGGGAAAGCACAGCATTCTCTGGGAAATCAGAGTCGGGTCTGTGGGATGCTGCCTGCTGCTTGCCGGAGCTAGTCTCCACTGCACGGTGGAATAAACCCGCATGGAGCGAAATTCTCTTTGCCTGGGCATCCGCTCTGCCTGAGAGAGAAGCGGGGTGGTGCCTGTGGAAAGAGCCGTAAGGAAAGGGACACATCTGTCACTGCAGAGCGAAGGAAGCCGGGCTGCTAAGGAGACACGAGGGGAAGATTAGGGCAGGGGAAAGGGCTCCACTCTGAGGAAGGAGTCTGGGCAGAAAGCATGCCTGTCCTGAGCCTTTGGGCCCAAGGAGACAGCAGCTCCTTGGCCACCTGACCGTGGTGGAGCCATGGGCTTGCCACCAGGCGCCTACCCTAAACTCGAGAAACAACTCCCAGAAAGACCTGGCCATCAGATGCCGTCTTCCTCCGGGATGTAGAAGCTTGGAGGAGGCCCGGGTTTTAAGGGGAAGGAGTGGTGACAGTCCCCCAAAGCTCCCTATTCAGTGCACGGGCGGTGTGCAGGGATCCTGTCACCTCTCCTTTCCTGTGGGGAAAGCACAGGCCTAGTCCGCGAGTCGGCCTGAGCGCCAGAGTAAAAGGCCAAGCGATGCCTACACCGGGAGATGGTAGTGTGCATAGAGTGCCATCCTAGGCTAAGCGCGCTACTGCACGGTTGCGACTGTGTCTGCTTAGTTCGGCCTGGCAGGGTGAACCCAGGACGCGAACATGGAGCCAGGGAAAGCAAGGCCCAAGAGGCACCAGCTCTCCCGCAGCTCTTCTTCCCTGACGCGACAGAAGCCTTGCTGAGGAAGCAGTGGCGAAGGGCTGTTTGCTCCAAACCAAAGCCTCTGCGAAAGGACAGCATTCCCCGAGAAATGTTTTGGGGGCTGCTGCTGCGTGCCTGAGCCCAGTCTCGCGGTGGGAGAAACCCGCATACAGCGAAAGCCCCTTTGCCTGGGCATCTCCCCTTGGAAAGCACAGCATTCGTTGGGAAATCAGAGTTGGGTTTGGGGATGCTGCTGCTGCTTGCCTAAGCGAGTCTCCGCAGCATGTTGGAAGATACCCGCATGGAGCGAAATCCTCTTTGCCCTAGCATCCTTTCTGCCTGAGAGAGAAGCATGGTTGCTCACGGCTGTCACCGCGCTCCCCAGGAGCAATTTTGGGGAAGGCACAGCACGCCGCCCCCGGGGAAGAGAAGGATCCCTTGGCCTTGGGGTCTGGAAACGCTCGGGAAGCAGAATAGCCTGCCGAGGCACGAACAGCAGGCCATGAGAAGACAAGTGTCCTCTCCTCCCTGTGCGGAGAGATTGAAGCCTGGCTGCTAAGGAGACATGAGGGGAAGACAAGGGCATGGGTGCGTGCTCCACTCTGAGGAAGGAGTCTGGGCAGAAGGCAGGCCTGTCCTGTGCCTCTTGTCCCAAGGGGAAAGCATCTCTTTGGCCACCTGTCCCAAGGGCAGACTTGGGCTTGCCACCAGGTGCCATACCCGGAACTCGCAGAAACAACCCCATGGAGAAACGTGCAGTCAGATGCCGTCTTCCACCAAGATATGGCAGCATTGTGGGTGGCCGGGGGTGTGCCGGGGAAAGAGTGGCGACAGTCCCCACCGTTCCCCATCCCAGTGCTCGGGCCCTGTGCAGGGATCCTGTCGCCTCTTCTCTCCTGTGGTGAAGGCACTGGCCTTGACCCCGAGTCTGCCCGAGCGCCGGAGCAAAAGGCAAAGCCTTACCTACGCCAGGAGATGGTAATAGCCATAGAGTGTCATGCTAGGCCACGCACGCTGCTGCAGGGTTGTGACTGTGTCTGCTTAGATCGGCTTAGGAAGGTGAACCCCGGGCGCGAACTTGGAGCCCGAGAAAACAAGGCCCAAGAGGCACCAGCTCTCCCGCGGCTCTTCTTTCCTGCCGCGACAGAGCAAACGACCAAAGCCTTGCTGAGGAAGCAGCAGCGAAGTGCGGTTTGCGCCAAGCTGAAAACCTCTGCGAAAGCATGGCCCTCGCTGTGAAATCAGAGTCGGTTCTGTGGGCTAGTTTTGTTGCTTGCCTTAGCCTAGTATTCGCAGCACAATGGGAGAAACCCGCATAGAGCGAAAGCTTCTTTGCCGGGGCATCCCCTCTGGGAAAGCACAGCATTCTCTGGGAAATCAGAGTCGGGTCTTGGGATGCTGCCTGCTGCTTGCCGGAGCTAGTCTCCACTGCACGGTGGAATAAACCCGCATGGAGCGAAATTCTCTTTGCCTGGGCAACCGCTCTGCCTGAGAGAAAAGCGCGGTGGTGCCTGAGGAAAGAGCCTTAAGGAAAGGGACACATCTGTCACTGCAGAGCGAAGGAAGCCGGGCTGCTAAGGAGACACGAGGGGAAGATTAGGGCAGGGGAAAGGGCTCCACTCTGAGGAAGGAGTCTGGGCAGAAAGCATGCCTGTCCATAGCCTTTGGGCCCAAGGAGACAGCAGCTCCTTGGCCACCTGACCGTGGTGGAGCCTTGGGCTTGCCACCAGGCGCCTACCCTAAACTCGAGAAACAACTCCCAGAAAGACCTGGCCATCAGATGCCGTCTTCCTCCGGGATGTAGAAGCTTGGAGGAGGCCCGGGTTTTAAGGGGAAGGAGTGGTGACAGTCCCCCAAAGCTCCCTATTCAGTGCACGGGCGGTGTGCAGGGATCCTGTCACCTCTCCTTTCCTGTGGGGAAAGCACAGGCCTAGTCCGCGAGTCGGCCTGAGCGCCAGAGTAAAAGGCCAAGCGATGCCTACACCGGGAGATGGTAGTGTGCATAGAGTGCCATCCTAGGCTAAGCGCGCTACTGCACGGTTGCGACTGTGTCTGCTTAGTTCGGCCTGGCAGGGTGAACCCAGGACGCGAACATGGAGCCAGGGAAAGCAAGGCCCAAGAGGCACCAGCTCTCCCGCAGCTCTTCTTCCCTGACGCGACAGAAGCCTTGCTGAGGAAGCAGTGGCGAAGGGCTGTTTGCTCCAAACCAAAGCCTCTGCGAAAGGACAGCATTCCCCGAGAAATGTTTTGGGGGCTGCTGCTGCGTGCCTGAGCCCAGTCTCGCGGTGGGAGAAACCCGCATACAGCGAAAGCCCCTTTGCCTGGGCATCTCCCCTTGGAAAGCACAGCATTCGTTGGGAAATCAGAGTTGGGTTTGGGGATGCTGCTGCTGCTTGCCTAAGCGAGTCTCCGCAGCATGTTGGAAGATACCCGCATGGAGCGAAATCCTCTTTGCCCTAGCATCCTTTCTGCCTGAGAGAGAAGCATGGTTGCTCACGGCTGTCACCGCGCTCCCCAGGAGCAATTTTGGGGAAGGCACAGCACGCCGCCCCCGGGGAAGAGAAGGATCCCTTGGCCTTGGGGTCTGGAAACGCTCGGGAAGCAGAATAGCCTGCCGAGGCACGAACAGCAGGCCATGAGAAGACAAGTGTCCTCTCCTCCCTGTGCGGACAGATTGAAGCCTGGCTGCTAAGGAGACATGAGGGGAAGACAAGGGCATGGGTGCGTGCTCCACTCTGAGGAAGGAGTCTGGGCAGAAGGCAGGCCTGTCCTGTGCCTCTTGTCCCAAGGGGAAAGCATCTCTTTGGCCACCTGTCCCAAGGGCAGACTTGGGCTTGCCACCAGGTGCCATACCCGGAACTCGCAGAAACAACCCCATGGAGAAACGGTCAGTCAGATGCCATCTTCCACCAAGATGTGGCAGCATTGTGGGTGACAGGGGGTGCGGCGGGGAAGGAGTGGAGACAGTTCCCCACAGTTCCCCATCCCAGTGCCCGGGCCGTGTGCAGGGATCCTGTTGCCTCCTCTGTCCTGTGGTGAAGGCACTGGCCTTGACCCCGAGTCTGCCCGAGCACCGGAGCAAAAGGCAAAGCCTTACCAGAGCAGGAGATGGAATTAGGAATAGAGTGCCATGCTAGGCCACGCACGCTGCTGCAGGGTTGTGACTGTGTCTGCCTAGTTCGGCTTAGCAAAGTGAAATCCGGGCGCGAACATGGAGCCAGGGAAAGCAAGGCCCAAGAGGCAACAGCTCTCCCGCAGCTCTTCTTCCCTGACTCGACTGAAGCTTTGCTGAGGAAGCAGCGGCGAAGTGCTGTTCGCTCCAAACCAAAGCCTCTGCGAAAGCACAGCATTCGCTGAGAAATGTTGTGCGGGCTGCTGCTGCTTCCCTGAGCCCAGTCTTGCGGTGGGAGAAACCCGCATACAGCGAAAGCCTCTTTGCCTGGGCCTCTCCCTTAGGAAAGCACAGCATTCGTTGGGAAATCAGAGTTGGGTTTGGGGATGCTGCTGCTGCTTGCCTGAGCGAGTCTCGGCAACATGGTGGAAGATACCCGCATGGAGCGAAATCCTCTTTGCCCTAGCATCCCCTCTGCCTGAGAGAGAAGCATGGTTGCACACGTCTGTCACCGCGCTCCCCAGGAGCAATTTTGGGGAAGGCACAGCACGCCGCCCCAGGGAAGAGAAGGATCCCTTGGCCTTGGGTCTGGAAACACTCGGGAGTCAGAATAGCCTGCCAAGGCACAAACAGCAGGCCATGAGAAGACAAGTGTCCTCTCCTCCCTGTGCGGAGAGATTGAAGCCTGGCTGCTAAGGAGACATGAGGGGACGACAAGGGCATGGGTGCGTGCTCCACTCTGAGGAAGGAGTCTGGGCAGAAGGCAGGCCTGTCCTGTGCCTCTGGTCCCAAGGGGAAAGCATCTCCTTGGCCACCTGTCCCAAGGGCAGACTTGGGCTTGCCAACAGTTGCCATACCTGGAACTCGCAGAAACAACCCCATGGAGAAACGTGCAGTAGATGCCCTCTTCCACCAAGATGTGGCAGCATTGTGGGTGGCCGGGGTGTGCCGGGGAAAGAGTGGAGACAGTCCCCACCGTTCCCCATCCCAGTGCTCGGGCCCTGTGCAGGGATCCTGTCGCCTCCTCTCTCCTGTGGTGAAGGCACTGGCCTTGACCCCGAGTCTGCCCGAGCGCCGGAGCAAAAGGCAAAGCCTTACCTACGCCAGGAGATGGTAATAGCCATAGAGTGTCATGCTAGGCCACGCACGCTGCTGCAGGGTTGTGACTGTGTCTGCTTAGATCGGCTTAGCAAGGTGAACCCCGGGCGCGAACTTGGAGCCCGGGAAAACAAGGCCCAAGAGGCACCAGCTCTCCCGCGGCTCTTCGTTCCTGCCGCGACAGAGCGAACGACCAAAGCCTTGCTGAGGAAGCAGAAGCGAAGTGCGGTTTGCGCCAAGCTGAAAACCTCTGCGAAAGCATAGCAGTCGCTGGGAAATCAGAGTCGGTTCTGTAGGCTGCTTTTGTTGCTTCCTTTGCCTAGTATTCGTAGCACGATGGGAGAAACCCGCATAGAGCGAAAGTTTCTTTGCCGGGGCATCCCCTCTGGGAAAGCACAGCATTCTCTGGGAAATCAGAGTCGGGTCTGTGGGATGCTGCCTGCTGCTTGCCGGAGCTAGTCTCCACTGCACGGTGGAATAAACCCGCATGGAGCGAAATTCTCTTTGCCTGGGCATCCGCTCTGCCTGAGAGAGAAGCGGGGTGGTGCCTGTGGAAAGAGCCGTAAGGAAAGGGACACATCTGTCACTGCAGAGCGAAGGAAGCCGGGCTGCTAAGGAGACACGAGGGGAAGATTAGGGCAGGGGAAAGGGCTCCACTCTGAGGAAGGAGTCTGGGCAGAAAGCATGCCTGTCCTGAGCCTTTGGGCCCAAGGAGACAGCAGCTCCTTGGCCACCTGACCGTGGTGGAGCCATGGGCTTGCCACCAGGCGCCTACCCTAAACTCGAGAAACAACTCCCAGAAAGACCTGGCCATCAGATGCCGTCTTCCTCCGGGATGTAGAAGCTTGGAGGAGGCCCGGGTTTTAAGGGGAAGGAGTGGTGACAGTCCCCCAAAGCTCCCTATTCAGTGCACGGGCGGTGTGCAGGGATCCTGTCACCTCTCCTTTCCTGTGGGGAAAGCACAGGCCTAGTCCGCGAGTCGGCCTGAGCGCCAGAGTAAAAGGCCAAGCGATGCCTACACCGGGAGATGGTAGTGTGCATAGAGTGCCATCCTAGGCTAAGCGCGCTACTGCACGGTTGCGACTGTGTCTGCTTAGTTCGGCCTGGCAGGGTGAACCCAGGACGCGAACATGGAGCCAGGGAAAGCAAGGCCCAAGAGGCACCAGCTCTCCCGCAGCTCTTCTTCCCTGACGCGACAGAAGCCTTGCTGAGGAAGCAGTGGCGAAGGGCTGTTTGCTCCAAACCAAAGCCTCTGCGAAAGGACAGCATTCCCCGAGAAATGTTTTGGGGGCTGCTGCTGCGTGCCTGAGCCCAGTCTCGCGGTGGGAGAAACCCGCATACAGCGAAAGCCCCTTTGCCTGGGCATCTCCCCTTGGAAAGCACAGCATTCGTTGGGAAATCAGAGTTGGGTTTGGGGATGCTGCTGCTGCTTGCCTAAGCGAGTCTCCGCAGCATGTTGGAAGATACCCGCATGGAGCGAAATCCTCTTTGCCCTAGCATCCTTTCTGCCTGAGAGAGAAGCATGGTTGCTCACGGCTGTCACCGCGCTCCCCAGGAGCAATTTTGGGGAAGGCACAGCACGCCGCCCCCGGGGAAGAGAAGGATCCCTTGGCCTTGGGGTCTGGAAACGCTCGGGAAGCAGAATAGCCTGCCGAGGCACGAACAGCAGGCCATGAGAAGACAAGTGTCCTCTCCTCCCTGTGCGGAGAGATTGAAGCCTGGCTGCTAAGGAGACATGAGGGGAAGACAAGGGCATGGGTGCGTGCTCCACTCTGAGGAAGGAGTCTGGGCAGAAGGCAGGCCTGTCCTGTGCCTCTTGTCCCAAGGGGAAAGCATCTCTTTGGCCACCTGTCCCAAGGGCAGACTTGGGCTTGCCACCAGGTGCCATACCCGGAACTCGCAGAAACAACCCCATGGAGAAACGTGCAGTCAGATGCCGTCTTCCACCAAGATATGGCAGCATTGTGGGTGGCCGGGGGTGTGCCGGGGAAAGAGTGGCGACAGTCCCCACCGTTCCCCATCCCAGTGCTCGGGCCCTGTGCAGGGATCCTGTCGCCTCTTCTCTCCTGTGGTGAAGGCACTGGCCTTGACCCCGCGTCTGCCCGAGCGCCGGAGCAAAAGGCAAAGCCTTACCTACGCCAGGAGATGGTAATAGCCATAGAGTGTCATGCTAGGCCACGCACGCTGCTGCAGGGTTGTGACTGTGTCTGCTTAGATCGGCTTAGGAAGGTGAACCCCGGGCGCGAACTTGGAGCCCGAGAAAACAAGGCCCAAGAGGCACCAGCTCTCCCGCGGCTCTTCTTTCCTGCCGCGACAGAGCAAACGACCAAAGCCTTGCTGAGGAAGCAGCAGCGAAGTGCGGTTTGCGCCAAGCTGAAAACCTCTGCGAAAGCATGGCCCTCGCTGTGAAATCAGAGTCGGTTCTGTGGGCTAGTTTTGTTGCTTGCCTTAGCCTAGTATTCGCAGCACAATGGGAGAAACCCGCATAGAGCGAAAGCTTCTTTGCCGGGGCATCCCCTCTGGGAAAGCACAGCATTCTCTGGGAAATCAGAGTCGGGTCTTGGGATGCTGCCTGCTGCTTGCCGGAGCTAGTCTCCACTGCACGGTGGAATAAACCCGCATGGAGCGAAATTCTCTTTGCCTGGGCAACCGCTCTGCCTGAGAGAAAAGCGCGGTGGTGCCTGAGGAAAGAGCCTTAAGGAAAGGGACACATCTGTCACTGCAGAGCGAAGGAAGCCGGGCTGCTAAGGAGACACGAGGGGAAGATTAGGGCAGGGGAAAGGGCTCCACTCTGAGGAAGGAGTCTGGGCAGAAAGCATGCCTGTCCATAGCCTTTGGGCCCAAGGAGACAGCAGCTCCTTGGCCACCTGACCGTGGTGGAGCCTTGGGCTTGCCACCAGGCGCCTACCCTAAACTCGAGAAACAACTCCCAGAAAGACCTGGCCATCAGATGCCGTCTTCCTCCGGGATGTAGAAGCTTGGAGGAGGCCCGGGTTTTAAGGGGAAGGAGTGGTGACAGTCCCCCAAAGCTCCCTATTCAGTGCACGGGCGGTGTGCAGGGATCCTGTCACCTCTCCTTTCCTGTGGGGAAAGCACAGGCCTAGTCCGCGAGTCGGCCTGAGCGCCAGAGTAAAAGGCCAAGCGATGCCTACACCGGGAGATGGTAGTGTGCATAGAGTGCCATCCTAGGCTAAGCGCGCTACTGCACGGTTGCGACTGTGTCTGCTTAGTTCGGCCTGGCAGGGTGAACCCAGGACGCGAACATGGAGCCAGGGAAAGCAAGGCCCAAGAGGCACCAGCTCTCCCGCAGCTCTTCTTCCCTGACGCGACAGAAGCCTTGCTGAGGAAGCAGTGGCGAAGGGCTGTTTGCTCCAAACCAAAGCCTCTGCGAAAGGACAGCATTCCCCGAGAAATGTTTTGGGGGCTGCTGCTGCGTGCCTGAGCCCAGTCTCGCGGTGGGAGAAACCCGCATACAGCGAAAGCCCCTTTGCCTGGGCATCTCCCCTTGGAAAGCACAGCATTCGTTGGGAAATCAGAGTTGGGTTTGGGGATGCTGCTGCTGCTTGCCTAAGCGAGTCTCCGCAGCATGTTGGAAGATACCCGCATGGAGCGAAATCCTCTTTGCCCTAGCATCCTTTCTGCCTGAGAGAGAAGCATGGTTGCTCACGGCTGTCACCGCGCTCCCCAGGAGCAATTTTGGGGAAGGCACAGCACGCCGCCCCCGGGGAAGAGAAGGATCCCTTGGCCTTGGGGTCTGGAAACGCTCGGGAAGAAGAATAGCCTGCCGAGGCACGAACAGCAGGCCATGAGAAGACAAGTGTCCTCTCCTCCCTGTGCGGACAGATTGAAGCCTGGCTGCTAAGGAGACATGAGGGGAAGACAAGGGCATGGGTGCGTGCTCCACTCTGAGGAAGGAGTCTGGGCAGAAGGCAGGCCTGTCCTGTGCCTCTTGTCCCAAGGGGAAAGCATCTCTTTGGCCACCTGTCCCAAGGGCAGACTTGGGCTTGCCACCAGGTGCCATACCCGGAACTCGCAGAAACAACCCCATGGAGAAACGGTCAGTCAGATGCCATCTTCCACCAAGATGTGGCAGCATTGTGGGTGACAGGGGGTGCGGCGGGGAAGGAGTGGAGACAGTTCCCCACAGTTCCCCATCCCAGTGCCCGGGCCGTGTGCAGGGATCCTGTTGCCTCCTCTGTCCTGTGGTGAAGGCACTGGCCTTGACCCCGAGTCTGCCCGAGCACCGGAGCAAAAGGCAAAGCCTTACCAGAGCAGGAGATGGAATTAGGAATAGAGTGCCATGCTAGGCCACGCACGCTGCTGCAGGGTTGTGACTGTGTCTGCCTAGTTCGGCTTAGCAAAGTGAAATCCGGGCGCGAACATGGAGCCAGGGAAAGCAAGGCCCAAGAGGCAACAGCTCTCCCGCAGCTCTTCTTCCCTGACTCGACTGAAGCTTTGCTGAGGAAGCAGCGGCGAAGTGCTGTTCGCTCCAAACCAAAGCCTCTGCGAAAGCACAGCATTCGCTGAGAAATGTTGTGCGGGCTGCTGCTGCTTCCCTGAGCCCAGTCTTGCGGTGGGAGAAACCCGCATACAGCGAAAGCCTCTTTGCCTGGGCCTCTCCCTTAGGAAAGCACAGCATTCGTTGGGAAATCAGAGTTGGGTTTGGGGATGCTGCTGCTGCTTGCCTGAGCGAGTCTCGGCAACATGGTGGAAGATACCCGCATGGAGCGAAATCCTCTTTGCCCTAGCATCCCCTCTGCCTGAGAGAGAAGCATGGTTGCACACGTCTGTCACCGCGCTCCCCAGGAGCAATTTTGGGGAAGGCACAGCACGCCGCCCCAGGGAAGAGAAGGATCCCTTGGCCTTGGGTCTGGAAACACTCGGGAGTCAGAATAGCCTGCCAAGGCACAAACAGCAGGCCATGAGAAGACAAGTGTCCTCTCCTCCCTGTGCGGAGAGATTGAAGCCTGGCTGCTAAGGAGACATGAGGGGACGACAAGGGCATGGGTGCGTGCTCCACTCTGAGGAAGGAGTCTGGGCAGAAGGCAGGCCTGTCCTGTGCCTCTGGTCCCAAGGGGAAAGCATCTCCTTGGCCACCTGTCCCAAGGGCAGACTTGGGCTTGCCAACAGTTGCCATACCTGGAACTCGCAGAAACAACCCCATGGAGAAACGTGCAGTAGATGCCCTCTTCCACCAAGATGTGGCAGCATTGTGGGTGGCCGGGGTGTGCCGGGGAAAGAGTGGAGACAGTCCCCACCGTTCCCCATCCCAGTGCTCGGGCCCTGTGCAGGGATCCTGTCGCCTCCTCTCTCCTGTGGTGAAGGCACTGGCCTTGACCCCGAGTCTGCCCGAGCGCCGGAGCAAAAGGCAAAGCCTTACCTACGCCAGGAGATGGTAATAGCCATAGAGTGTCATGCTAGGCCACGCACGCTGCTGCAGGGTTGTGACTGTGTCTGCTTAGATCGGCTTAGCAAGGTGAACCCCGGGCGCGAACTTGGAGCCCGGGAAAACAAGGCCCAAGAGGCACCAGCTCTCCCGCGGCTCTTCTTTCCTGCCGCGACAGAGCGAACGACCAAAGCCTTGCTGAGGAAGCAGAAGCGAAGTGCGGTTTGCGCCAAGCTGAAAACCTCTGCGAAAGCATAGCAGTCGCTGGGAAATCAGAGTCGGTTCTGTAGGCTGCTTTTGTTGCTTCCTTTGCCTAGTATTCGTAGCACGATGGGAGAAACCCGCATAGAGCGAAAGTTTCTTTGCCGGGGCATCCCCTCTGGGAAAGCACAGCATTCTCTGGGAAATCAGAGTCGGGTCTGTGGGATGCTGCCTGCTGCTTGCCGGAGCTAGTCTCCACTGCACGGTGGAATAAACCCGCATGGAGCGAAATTCTCTTTGCCTGGGCATCCGCTCTGCCTGAGAGAGAAGCGGGGTGGTGCCTGTGGAAAGAGCCGTAAGGAAAGGGACACATCTGTCACTGCAGAGCGAAGGAAGCCGGGCTGCTAAGGAGACACGAGGGGAAGATTAGGGCAGGGGAAAGGGCTCCACTCTGAGGAAGGAGTCTGGGCAGAAAGCATGCCTGTCCTGAGCCTTTGGGCCCAAGGAGACAGCAGCTCCTTGGCCACCTGACCGTGGTGGAGCCATGGGCTTGCCACCAGGCGCCTACCCTAAACTCGAGAAACAACTCCCAGAAAGACCTGGCCATCAGATGCCGTCTTCCTCCGGGATGTAGAAGCTTGGAGGAGGCCCGGGTTTTAAGGGGAAGGAGTGGTGACAGTCCCCCAAAGCTCCCTATTCAGTGCACGGGCGGTGTGCAGGGATCCTGTCACCTCTCCTTTCCTGTGGGGAAAGCACAGGCCTAGTCCGCGAGTCGGCCTGAGCGCCAGAGTAAAAGGCCAAGCGATGCCTACACCGGGAGATGGTAGTGTGCATAGAGTGCCATCCTAGGCTAAGCGCGCTACTGCACGGTTGCGACTGTGTCTGCTTAGTTCGGCCTGGCAGGGTGAACCCAGGACGCGAACATGGAGCCAGGGAAAGCAAGGCCCAAGAGGCACCAGCTCTCCCGCAGCTCTTCTTCCCTGACGCGACAGAAGCCTTGCTGAGGAAGCAGTGGCGAAGGGCTGTTTGCTCCAAACCAAAGCCTCTGCGAAAGGACAGCATTCCCCGAGAAATGTTTTGGGGGCTGCTGCTGCGTGCCTGAGCCCAGTCTCGCGGTGGGAGAAACCCGCATACAGCGAAAGCCCCTTTGCCTGGGCATCTCCCCTTGGAAAGCACAGCATTCGTTGGGAAATCAGAGTTGGGTTTGGGGATGCTGCTGCTGCTTGCCTAAGCGAGTCTCCGCAGCATGTTGGAAGATACCCGCATGGAGCGAAATCCTCTTTGCCCTAGCATCCTTTCTGCCTGAGAGAGAAGCATGGTTGCTCACGGCTGTCACCGCGCTCCCCAGGAGCAATTTTGGGGAAGGCACAGCACGCCGCCCCCGGGGAAGAGAAGGATCCCTTGGCCTTGGGTCTGGAAACACTCGGGAAGCAGAATAGCCTGCCGAGGCACGAACAGCAGGCCATGAGAAGACAAGTGTCCTCTCCTCCCTGTGCGGAGAGATTGAAGCCTGGCTGCTAAGGAGACATGAGGGGAAGACAAGGGCATGGGTGCGTGCTCCACTCTGAGGAAGGAGTCTGGGCAGAAGGCAGGCCTGTCCTGTGCCTCTTGTCCCAAGGGGAAAGCATCTCTTTGGCCACCTGTCCCAAGGGCAGACTTGGGCTTGCCACCAGGTGCCATACCCGGAACTCGCAGAAACAACCCCATGGAGAAACGTGCAGTCAGATGCCGTCTTCCACCAAGATATGGCAGCATTGTGGGTGGCCGGGGGTGTGCCGGGGAAAGAGTGGCGACAGTCCCCACCGTTCCCCATCCCAGTGCTCGGGCCCTGTGCAGGGATCCTGTCGCCTCTTCTCTCCTGTGGTGAAGGCACTGGCCTTGACCCCGAGTCTGCCCGAGCGCCGGAGCAAAAGGCAAAGCCTTACCTACGCCAGGAGATGGTAATAGCCATAGAGTGTCATGCTAGGCCACGCACGCTGCTGCAGGGTTGTGACTGTGTCTGCTTAGATCGGCTTAGCAAGGTGAACCCCGGGCGCGAACTTGGAGCCCGAGAAAACAAGGCCCAAGAGGCACCAGCTCTCCCGCGGCTCTTCTTTCCTGCCGCGACAGAGCAAACGACCAAAGCCTTGCTGAGGAAGCAGCAGCGAAGTGCGGTTTGCGCCAAGCTGAAAACCTCTGCGAAAGCATGGCCCTCGCTGTGAAATCAGAGTCGGTTCTGTGGGCTAGTTTTGTTGCTTGCCTTAGCCTAGTATTCGCAGCACAATGGGAGAAACCCGCATAGAGCGAAAGCTTCTTTGCCGGGGCATCCCCTCTGGGAAAGCACAGCATTCTCTGGGAAATCAGAGTCGGGTCTTGGGATGCTGCCTGCTGCTTGCCGGAGCTAGTCTCCACTGCACGGTGGAATAAACCCGCATGGAGCGAAATTCTCTTTGCCTGGGCAACCGCTCTGCCTGAGAGAAAAGCGCGGTGGTGCCTGAGGAAAGAGCCTTAAGGAAAGGGACACATCTGTCACTGCAGAGCGAAGGAAGCCGGGCTGCTAAGGAGACACGAGGGGAAGATTAGGGCAGGGGAAAGGGCTCCACTCTGAGGAAGGAGTCTGGGCAGAAAGCATGCCTGTCCTGAGCCTTTGGGCCCAAGGAGACAGCAGCTCCTTGGCCACCTGACCGTGGTGGAGCCTTGGGCTTGCCACCAGGCGCCTACCCTAAACTCGAGAAACAACTCCCAGAAAGACCTGGCCATCAGATGCCGTCTTCCTCCGGGATGTAGAAGCTTGGAGGAGGCCCGGGTTTTAAGGGGAAGGAGTGGTGACAGTCCCCCAAAGCTCCCTATTCAGTGCACGGGCGGTGTGCAGGGATCCTGTCACCTCTCCTTTCCTGTGGGGAAAGCACAGGCCTAGTCCGCGAGTCGGCCTGAGCGCCAGAGTAAAAGGCCAAGCGATGCCTACACCGGGAGATGGTAGTGTGCATAGAGTGCCATCCTAGGCTAAGCGCGCTACTGCACGGTTGCGACTGTGTCTGCTTAGTTCGGCCTGGCAGGGTAAACCCAGGACGCGAACATGGAGCCAGGGAAAGCAAGGCCCAAGAGGCACCAGCTCTCCCGCAGCTCTTCTTCCCTGACGCGACAGAAGCCTTGCTGAGGAAGCAGTGGCGAAGGGCTGTTTGCTCCAAACCAAAGCCTCTGCGAAAGGACAGCATTCCCCGAGAAATGTTTTGGGGGCTGCTGCTGCGTGCCTGAGCCCAGTCTCGCGGTGGGAGAAACCCGCATACAGCGAAAGCCCCTTTGCCTGGGCATCTCCCCTTGGAAAGCACAGCATTCGTTGGGAAATCAGAGTTGGCTTTGGGGATGCTGCTGCTGCTTGCCTAAGCGAGTCTCCGCAGCATGTTGGAAGATACCCGCATGGAGCGAAATCCTCTTTGCCCTAGCATCCTTTCTGCCTGAGAGAGAAGCATGGTTGCTCACGGCTGTCACCGCGCTCCCCAGGAGCAATTTTGGGGAAGGCACAGCACGCCGCCCCCGGGGAAGAGAAGGATCCCTTGGCCTTGGGGTCTGGAAACGCTCGGGAAGCAGAATAGCCTGCCGAGGCACGAACAGCAGGCCATGAGAAGACAAGTGTCCTCTCCTCCCTGTGCGGACAGATTGAAGCCTGGCTGCTAAGGAGACATGAGGGGAAGACAAGGGCATGGGTGCGTGCTCCACTCTGAGGAAGGAGTCTGGGCAGAAGGCAGGCCTGTCCTGTGCCTCTTGTCCCAAGGGGAAAGCATCTCTTTGGCCACCTGTCCCAAGGGCAGACTTGGGCTTGCCACCAGGTGCCATACCCGGAACTCGCAGAAACAACCCCATGGAGAAACGGTCAGTCAGATGCCATCTTCCACCAAGATGTGGCAGCATTGTGGGTGACAGGGGGTGCGGCGGGGAAGGAGTGGAGACAGTTCCCCACAGTTCCCCATCCCAGTGCCCGGGCCGTGTGCAGGGATCCTGTTGCCTCCTCTGTCCTGTGGTGAAGGCACTGGCCATGACCCCGAGTCTGCCCGAGCACCGGAGCAAAAGGCAAAGCCTTACCAGAGCAGGAGATGGAATTAGGAATAGAGTGCCATGCTAGGCCACGCACGCTGCTGCAGGGTTGTGACTGTGTCTGCCTAGTTCGGCTTAGCAAAGTGAAATCCGGGCGCGAACATGGAGCCAGGGAAAGCAAGGCCCAAGAGGCAACAGCTCTCCCGCAGCTCTTCTTCCCTGACTCGACTGAAGCTTTGCTGAGGAAGCAGCGGCGAAGTGCTGTTCGCTCCAAACCAAAGCCTCTGCGAAAGCACAGCATTCGCTGAGAAATGTTGTGCGGGCTGCTGCTGCTTCCCTGAGCCCAGTCTTGCGGTGGGAGAAACCCGCATACAGCGAAAGCCTCTTTGCCTGGGCCTCTCCCTTAGGAAAGCACAGCATTCGTTGGGAAATCAGAGTTGGGTTTGGGGATGCTGCTGCTGCTTGCCTGAGCGAGTCTCGGCAACATGGTGGAAGATACCCGCATGGAGCGAAATCCTCTTTGCCCTAGCATCCCCTCTGCCTGAGAGAGAAGCATGGTTGCACACGTCTGTCACCGCGCTCCCCAGGAGCAATTTTGGGGAAGGCACAGCACGCCGCCCCAGGGAAGAGAAGGATCCCTTGGCCTTGGGTCTGGAAACACTCGGGAGTCAGAATAGCCTGCCAAGGCACAAACAGCAGGCCATGAGAAGACAAGTGTCCTCTCCTCCCTGTGCAGAGAGATTGAAGCCTGGCTGCTAAGGAGACATGAGGGGACGACAAGGGCATGGGTGCGTGCTCCACTCTGAGGAAGGAGTCTGGGCAGAAGGCAGGCCTGTCCTGTGCCTCTGGTCCCAAGGGGAAAGCATCTCCTTGGCCACCTGTCCCAAGGGCAGACTTGGGCTTGCCAACAGTTGCCATACCTGGAACTCGCAGAAACAACCCCATGGAGAAACGTGCAGTAGATGCCCTCTTCCACCAAGATGTGGCAGCATTGTGGGTGGCCGGGGTGTGCCGGGGAAAGAGTGGAGACAGTCCCCACCGTTCCCCATCCCAGTGCTCGGGCCCTGTGCAGGGATCCTGTCGCCTCCTCTCTCCTGTGGTGAAGGCACTGGCCTTGACCCCGAGTCTGCCCGAGCGCCGGAGCAAAAGGCAAAGCCTTACCTACGCCAGGAGATGGTAATAGCCATAGAGTGTCATGCTAGGCCACGCACGCTGCTGCAGGGTTGTGACTGTGTCTGCTTAGATCGGCTTAGCAAGGTGAACCCCGGGCGCGAACTTGGAGCCCGGGAAAACAAGGCCCAAGAGGCACCAGCTCTCCCGCGGCTCTTCTTTCCTGCCGCGACAGAGCGAACGACCAAAGCCTTGCTGAGGAAGCAGAAGCGAAGTGCGGTTTGCGCCAAGCTGAAAACCTCTGCGAAAGCATAGCAGTCGCTGGGAAATCAGAGTCGGTTCTGTAGGCTGCTTTTGTTGCTTCCTTTGCCTAGTATTCGTAGCACGATGGGAGAAACCCGCATAGAGCGAAAGTTTCTTTGCCGGGGCATCCCCTCTGGGAAAGCACAGCATTCTCTGGGAAATCAGAGTCGGGTCTGTGGGATGCTGCCTGCTGCTTGCCGGAGCTAGTCTCCACTGCACGGTGGAATAAACCCGCATGGAGCGAAATTCTCTTTGCCTGGGCATCCGCTCTGCCTGAGAGAGAAGCGGGGTGGTGCCTGTGGAAAGAGCCGTAAGGAAAGGGACACATCTGTCACTGCAGAGCGAAGGAAGCCGGGCTGCTAAGGAGACACGAGGGGAAGATTAGGGCAGGGGAAAGGGCTCCACTCTGAGGAAGGAGTCTGGGCAGAAAGCATGCCTGTCCTGAGCCTTGGGCCCAAGGAGACAGCAGCTCCTTGGCCACCTGACCGTGGTGGAGCCATGGGCTTGCCACCAGGCGCCTACCCTAAACTCGAGAAACAACTCCCAGAAAGACCTGGCCATCAGATGCCGTCTTCTTCCGGGATGTAGAAGCTTGGAGGAGGCCCGGGTTTTAAGGGGAAGGAGTGGTGACAGTCCCCCAAAGCTCCCTATTCAGTGCACGGGCGGTGTGCAGGGATCCTGTCACCTCTCCTTTCCTGTGGGGAAAGCACAGGCCTAGTCCGCGAGTCGGCCTGAGCGCCAGAGTAAAAGGCCAAGCGATGCCTACACCGGGAGATGGTAGTGTGCATAGAGTGCCATCCTAGGCTAAGCGCGCTACTGCACGGTTGCGACTGTGTCTGCTTAGTTCGACCTGGCAGGGTGAACCCAGGACGCGAACATGGAGCCAGGGAAAGCAAGGCCCAAGAGGCACCAGCTCTCCCGCAGCTCTTCTTCCCTGACGCGACAGAAGCCTTGCTGAGGAAGCAGTGGCGAAGGGCTGTTTGCTCCAAACCAAAGCCTCTGCGAAAGGACAGCATTCCCCGAGAAATGTTTTGGGGGCTGCTGCTGCGTGCCTGAGCCCAGTCTCGCGGTGGGAGAAACCCGCATACAGCGAAAGCCCCTTTGCCTGGGCATCTCCCCTTGGAAAGCACAGCATTCGTTGGGAAATCAGAGTTGGCTTTGGGGATGCTGCTGCTGCTTGCCTAAGCGAGTCTCCGCAGCATGTTGGAAGATACCCGCATGGAGCGAAATCCTCTTTGCCCTAGCATCCTTTCTGCCTGAGAGAGAAGCATGGTTGCTCACGGCTGTCACCACGCTCCCCAGGAGCAAGTGTGGGGAAGGCACAGCACGCCGCCCCCGGGGAAGAGAAGGATCCCTTGGCCTTGGGGTCTGGAAACGCTCGGGAAGCAGAATAGCCTGCCGAGGCACGAACAGCAGGCCATGAGAAGACAAGTGTCCTCTCCTCCCTGTGCGGACAGATTGAAGCCTGGCTGCTAAGGAGACATGAGGGGAAGACAAGGGCATGGGTGCGTGCTCCACTCTGAGGAAGGAGTCTGGGCAGAAGGCAGGCCTGTCCTGTGCCTCTTGTCCCAAGGGGAAAGCATCTCTTTGGCCACCTGTCCCAAGGGCAGACTTGGGCTTGCCACCAGGTGCCATACCCGGAACTCGCAGAAACAACCCCATGGAGAAACGTGCAGTCAGATGCCGTCTTCCACCAAGATATGGCAGCATTGTGGGTGGCCGGGGGTGTGCCGGGGAAAGAGTGGCGACAGTCCCCACCGTTCCCCATCCCAGTGCTCGGGCCCTGTGCAGGGATCCTGTCGCCTCTTCTCTCCTGTGGTGAAGGCACTGGCCTTGACCCCGAGTCTGCCCGAGCGCCGGAGCAAAAGGCAAAGCCTTACCTACGCCAGGAGATGGTAATAGCCATAGAGTGTCATGCTAGGCCACGCACGCTGCTGCAGGGTTGTGACTGTGTCTGCTTAGATCGGCTTAGCAAGGTGAACCCCGGGCGCGAACTTGGAGCCCGAGAAAACAAGGCCCAAGAGGCACCAGCTCTCCCGCGGCTCTTCTTTCCTGCCGCGACAGAGCAAACGACCAAAGCCTTGCTGAGGAAGCAGCAGCGAAGTGCGGTTTGTGCCAAGCTGAAACCTCTGCGAAAGCATAGCAGTCGCTGGGAAATCAGAGTCGGTTCTGTGGGATGCTGCCTGCTGCTTGCCGGAGCTAGTCTCCACTGCACGGTGGAATAAACCCGCATGGAGCGAAATCCTCTTTACCTGGGCTTCCGCTCTGCCTGAGAGAGAAGCGCGGTGGTGCCTGTGGAAAGAGCCTTAAGGAAAGGGACACATCTGTCACTGCAGAGCGAAGGAAGCCGGGCTGCTAAGGAGACACGAAGGGAAGATTAGGGCAGGGGAAAGGGCTCCACTCTGAGGAAGGAGTCTGGGCAGAAAGCATGCCTGTCCTGAGCCTTGGGCCCAAGGAGACAGCAGCTCCTTGGCCACCTGACCGTGGTGGAGCCATGGGCTTGCCACCAGGCGCCTACCCTAAACTCGAGAAACAACTCCCAGAAAGACCTGGCCATCAGATGCCGTCTTCTTCCGGGATGTAGAAGCTTGGAGGATGCCCGGGTTTTAAGGGGAAGGAGTGGTGACAGTCCCCCAAAGCTCCCTATTCAGTGCACGGGCGGTGTGCAGGGATCCTGTCACCTCTCCTTTCCTGTGGGGAAAGCACAGGCCTAGTCCGCGAGTCGGCCTGAGCGCCAGAGTAAAAGGCCAAGCGATGCCTACACCGGGAGATGGTAGTGTGCATAGAGTGCCATCCTAGGCTAAGCGCGCTACTGCACGGTTGCGACTGTGTCTGCTTAGTTCGACCTGGCAGGGTGAACCCAGGACGCGAACATGGAGCCAGGGAAAGCAAGGCCCAAGAGGCACCAGCTCTCCCGCAGCTCTTCTTCCCTGACGCGACAGAAGCCTTGCTGAGGAAGCAGTGGCGAAGGGCTGTTTGCTCCAAACCAAAGCCTCTGCGAAAGGACAGCATTCCCCGAGAAATGTTTTGGGGGCTGCTGCTGCGTGCCTGAGCCCAGTCTCGCGGTGGGAGAAACCCGCATACAGCGAAAGCCCCTTTGCCTGGGCATCTCCCCTTGGAAAGCACAGCATTCGTTGGGAAATCACAGTTGGCTTTGGGGATGCTGCTGCTGCTTGCCTAAGCGAGTCTCCGCAGCATGTTGGAAGATACCCGCATGGAGCGAAATCCTCTTTGCCCTAGCATCCTTTCTGCCTGAGAGAGAAGCATGGTTGCTCACGGCTGTCACCGCGCTCCCCAGGAGCAATTTTGGGGAAGGCACAGCACGCCGCCCCCGGGGAAGAGAAGGATCCCTTGGCCTTGGGGTCTGGAAACGCTCGGGAAGCAGAATAGCCTGCCGAGGCACGAACAGCAGGCCATGAGAAGACAAGTGTCCTCTCCTCCCTGTGCGGAGAGATTGAAGCCTGGCTACTAAGGAGACATGAGGGGAAGACAAGCGCATGGGTGCGTGCTTCACTCTGAGGAAGGAGTCTGGGCAGAAGGCAGGCCTGTCCTGTGCCTCTTGTCCCAAGGGGAAAGCATCTCTTTGGCCACCTGTCCCAAGGGCAGACTTGGGCTTGCCACCAGGTGCCATACCCGGAACTCGCAGAAACAACCCCATGGAGAAACGTGCAGTCAGATGCCGTCTTCCACCAAGATATGGCAGCATTGTGGGTGGCCGGGGGTGTGCCGGGGAAAGAGTGGCGACAGTCCCCACCGTTCCCCATCCCAGTGCTCGGGCCCTGTGCAGGGATCCTGTCGCCTCTTCTCTCCTGTGGTGAAGGCACTGGCCTTGACCCCGAGTCTGCCCGAGCGCCGGAGCAAAAGGCAAAGCCTTACCTACGCCAGGAGATGGTAATAGCCATAGAGTGTCATGCTAGGCCACGCACGCTGCTGCAGGGTTGTGACTGTGTCTGCTTAGATCGGCTTAGCAAGGTGAACCCCGGGCGCGAACTTGGAGCCCGAGAAAACAAGGCCCAAGAGGCACCAGCTCTCCCGCGGCTCTTCTTTCCTGCCGCGACAGAGCAAACGACCAAAGCCTTGCTGAGGAAGCAGCAGCGAAGTGCGGTTTGCGCCAAGCTGAAAACCTCTGCGAAAGCATAGCAGTCGCTGGGAAATCAGAGTCGGTTCTGTGGGATGCTGCCTGCTGCTTGCCGGAGCTAGTCTCCACTGCACGGTGGAATAAACCCGCATGGAGCGAAATCCTCTTTACCTGGGCTTCCGCTCTGCCTGAGAGAGAAGCGCGGTGGTGCCTGTGGAAAGAGCCTTAAGGAAAGGGACACATCTGTCACTGCAGAGCGAAGGAAGGAAGCCAGGCTGCTAAGGAGACACGAGGGGAAGATTAGGGCAGGGGAAAGGGCTCCACTCTGAGGAAGGAGTCTGGGCAGAAAGCATGCCTGTCCTGAGCCTTTGGGCCCAAGGAGACAGCAGCTCCTTGGCCACCTGACCGTGGTGGAGCCATGGGCTTGCCACCAGGCGCCTACCCTAAACTCAAGAAACAACTCCCAGAAAGACCTGGCCATCAGATACCGTCTTCCTCCGGGATGTAGAAGCTTGGAGGAGGCCCGGGTTTTAAGGGGAAGGAGTGGTGACAGTCCCCCAAAGCTCCCTATTCAGTGCACGGGCGGTGTGCAGGGATCCTGTCACCTCTCCTTTCCTGTGGGGAAAGCACAGGCCTAGTCCGCGAGTCGGCCTGAGCGCCAGAGTAAAAGGCCAAGCGATGCCTACACCGGGAGATGGTAGTGTGCATGGTGTGCCATCCTAGGCTAAGCGCGCTACTGCACGGTTGTGTCTGTGTCTGCGTAGTTCGGCCTGGCAGGGTGAACCCAGGACGCGAACATGGAGCCAGGGAAAGCAAGGCCCAAGAGGCACCAGCTCTCCCGCAGCTCTTCTTCCCTGACGCGACAGAAGCCTTGCTGAGGAAGCAGTGGCGAAGTGCTGTTTGCTCCAAACCAAAGCCTCTGCGAAAGGACAGCATTCCCCGAGAAATGTTTTGGGGGCTGCTGCTGCGTGCCTGAGCCCAGTCTCGCGGTGAGAGAAACCGGCATACAGCGAAAGCCCCTTTGCCTGGGCATCTCCCCTTGGAAAGCACAGCATTCGTTGGGAAATCAGAGTGGGCTTTGGGGATGCTGCTGCTGCTTGCCTAAGCGAGTCTCCGCAGCATGTTGGAAGATACCCGCATGGAGCGAAATCCTCTTTGCCCTAGCATCCTTTCTGCCTGAGAGAGAAGCATGGTTGCTCACGGCTGTCACCGCGCTCCCCAGGAGCAATTTTGGGGAAGGCACAGCACGCCGCCCCCGGGGAAGAGAAGGATCCCTTGGCCTTGGGGTCTGGAAACGCTCGGGAAGCAGAATAGCCTGCCGAGGCACGAACAGCAGGCCATGAGAAGACAAGTGTCCTCTCCTCCCTGTGCGGAGAGATTGAAGCCTGGCTGCTAAGGAGACATGAGGGGAAGACAAGGGCATGGGTGCGTGCTCCACTCTGAGGAAGGAGTCTGGGCAGAAGGCAGGCCTGTCCTGTGCCTCTTGTCCCAAGGGGAAAGCATCTCTTTGGCCACCTGTCCCAAGGGCAGACTTGGGCTTGCCACCAGGTGCCATACCCGGAACTCGCAGAAACAACCCCATGGAGAAACGTGCAGTCAGATGCCGTCTTCCACCAAGATATGGCAGCATTGTGGGTGGCCGGGGGTGTGCCGGGGAAAGAGTGGCGACAGTCCCCACCGTTCCCCATCCCAGTGCTCGGGCCCTGTGCAGGGATCCTGTCGCCTCTTCTCTCCTGTGGTGAAGGCACTGGCCTTGACCCCGAGTCTGCCCGAGCGCCGGAGCAAAAGGCAAAGCCTTACCTACGCCAGGAGATGGTAATAGCCATAGAGTGTCATGCTAGGCCACGCACGCTGCTGCAGGGTTGTGACTGTGTCTGCTTAGATCGGCTTAGCAAGGTGAACCCCGGGCGCGAACTTGGAGCCCGAGAAAACAAGGCCCAAGAGGCACCAGCTCTCCCGCGGCTCTTCTTTCCTGCCGCGACAGAGCAAACGACCAAAGCCTTGCTGAGGAAGCAGCAGCGAAGTGCGGTTTGCGCCAAGCTGAAAACCTCTGCGAAAGCATAGCAGTCGCTGGGAAATCAGAGTCGGTTCTGTGGGATGCTGCCTGCTGCTTGCCGGAGCTAGTCTCCACTGCACGGTGGAATAAACCCGCATGGAGCGAAATTCTCTTTGCCTGGGCAACCGCTCTGCCTGAGAGAAAAGCGCGGTGGTGCCTGAGGAAAGAGCCTTAAGGAAAGGGACACATCTGTCACTGCAGAGCGAAGGAAGCCGGGCTGCTAAGGAGACACGAGGGGAAGATTAGGGCAGGGGAAAGGGCTCCACTCTGAGGAAGGAGTCTGGGCAGAAAGCATGCCTGTCCTGAGCCTTTGGGCCCAAGGAGACAGCAGCTCCTTGGCCACCTGACCGTGGTGGAGCCTTGGGCTTGCCACCAGGCGCCTACCCTAAACTCGAGAAACAACTCCCAGAAAGACCTGGCCATCAGATGCCGTCTTCCTCCGGGATGTAGAAGCTTGGAGGAGGCCCGGGTTTTAAGGGGAAGGAGTGGTGACAGTCCCCCAAAGCTCCCTATTCAGTGCACGGGCGGTGTGCAGGGATCCTGTCACCTCTCCTTTCCTGTGGGGAAAGCACAGGCCTAGTCCGCGAGTCGGCCTGAGCGCCAGAGTAAAAGGCCAAGCGATGCCTACACCGGGAGATGGTAGTGTGCATAGAGTGCCATCCTAGGCTAAGCGCGCTACTGCACGGTTGCGACTGTGTCTGCTTAGTTCGGCCTGGCAGGGTAAACCCAGGACGCGAACATGGAGCCAGGGAAAGCAAGGCCCAAGAGGCACCAGCTCTCCCGCAGCTCTTCTTCCCTGACGCGACAGAAGCCTTGCTGAGGAAGCAGTGGCGAAGGGCTGTTTGCTCCAAACCAAAGCCTCTGCGAAAGGACAGCATTCCCCGAGAAATGTTTTGGGGGCTGCTGCTGCGTGCCTGAGCCCAGTCTCGCGGTGGGAGAAACCCGCATACAGCGAAAGCCCCTTTGCCTGGGCATCTCCCCTTGGAAAGCACAGCATTCGTTGGGAAATCAGAGTTGGCTTTGGGGATGCTGCTGCTGCTTGCCTAAGCGAGTCTCCGCAGCATGTTGGAAGATACCCGCATGGAGCGAAATCCTCTTTGCCCTAGCATCCTTTCTGCCTGAGAGAGAAGCATGGTTGCTCACGGCTGTCACCGCGCTCCCCAGGAGCAATTTTGGGGAAGGCACAGCACGCCGCCCCCGGGGAAGAGAAGGATCCCTTGGCCTTGGGGTCTGGAAACGCTCGGGAAGCAGAATAGCCTGCCGAGGCACGAACAGCAGGCCATGAGAAGACAAGTGTCCTCTCCTCCCTGTGCGGACAGATTGAAGCCTGGCTGCTAAGGAGACATGAGGGGAAGACAAGGGCATGGGTGCGTGCTCCACTCTGAGGAAGGAGTCTGGGCAGAAGGCAGGCCTGTCCTGTGCCTCTTGTCCCAAGGGGAAAGCATCTCTTTGGCCACCTGTCCCAAGGGCAGACTTGGGCTTGCCACCAGGTGCCATACCCGGAACTCGCAGAAACAACCCCATGGAGAAACGGTCAGTCAGATGCCATCTTCCACCAAGATGTGGCAGCATTGTGGGTGACAGGGGGTGCGGCGGGGAAGGAGTGGAGACAGTTCCCCACAGTTCCCCATCCCAGTGCCCGGGCCGTGTGCAGGGATCCTGTTGCCTCCTCTGTCCTGTGGTGAAGGCACTGGCCATGACCCCGAGTCTGCCCGAGCACCGGAGCAAAAGGCAAAGCCTTACCAGAGCAGGAGATGGAATTAGGAATAGAGTGCCATGCTAGGCCACGCACGCTGCTGCAGGGTTGTGACTGTGTCTGCCTAGTTCGGCTTAGCAAAGTGAAATCCGGGCGCGAACATGGAGCCAGGGAAAGCAAGGCCCAAGAGGCAACAGCTCTCCCGCAGCTCTTCTTCCCTGACTCGACTGAAGCTTTGCTGAGGAAGCAGCGGCGAAGTGCTGTTCGCTCCAAACCAAAGCCTCTGCGAAAGCACAGCATTCGCTGAGAAATGTTGTGCGGGCTGCTGCTGCTTCCCTGAGCCCAGTCTTGCGGTGGGAGAAACCCGCATACAGCGAAAGCCTCTTTGCCTGGGCCTCTCCCTTAGGAAAGCACAGCATTCGTTGGGAAATCAGAGTTGGGTTTGGGGATGCTGCTGCTGCTTGCCTGAGCGAGTCTCGGCAACATGGTGGAAGATACCCGCATGGAGCGAAATCCTCTTTGCCCTAGCATCCCCTCTGCCTGAGAGAGAAGCATGGTTGCACACGTCTGTCACCGCGCTCCCCAGGAGCAATTTTGGGGAAGGCACAGCACGCCGCCCCAGGGAAGAGAAGGATCCCTTGGCCTTGGGTCTGGAAACACTCGGGAGTCAGAATAGCCTGCCAAGGCACAAACAGCAGGCCATGAGAAGACAAGTGTCCTCTCCTCCCTGTGCAGAGAGATTGAAGCCTGGCTGCTAAGGAGACATGAGGGGACGACAAGGGCATGGGTGCGTGCTCCACTCTGAGGAAGGAGTCTGGGCAGAAGGCAGGCCTGTCCTGTGCCTCTGGTCCCAAGGGGAAAGCATCTCCTTGGCCACCTGTCCCAAGGGCAGACTTGGGCTTGCCAACAGTTGCCATACCTGGAACTCGCAGAAACAACCCCATGGAGAAACGTGCAGTAGATGCCCTCTTCCACCAAGATGTGGCAGCATTGTGGGTGGCCGGGGTGTGCCGGGGAAAGAGTGGAGACAGTCCCCACCGTTCCCCATCCCAGTGCTCGGGCCCTGTGCAGGGATCCTGTCGCCTCCTCTCTCCTGTGGTGAAGGCACTGGCCTTGACCCCGAGTCTGCCCGAGCGCCGGAGCAAAAGGCAAAGCCTTACCTACGCCAGGAGATGGTAATAGCCATAGAGTGTCATGCTAGGCCACGCACGCTGCTGCAGGGTTGTGACTGTGTCTGCTTAGATCGGCTTAGCAAGGTGAACCCCGGGCGCGAACTTGGAGCCCGGGAAAACAAGGCCCAAGAGGCACCAGCTCTCCCGCGGCTCTTCTTTCCTGCCGTGACAGAGCGAACGACCAAAGCCTTGCTGAGGAAGCAGAAGCGAAGTGCGGTTTGCGCCAAGCTGAAAACCTCTGCGAAAGCATAGCAGTCGCTGGGAAATCAGAGTCGGTTCTGTAGGCTGCTTTTGTTGCTTCCTTTGCCTAGTATTCGTAGCACGATGGGAGAAACCCGCATAGAGCGAAAGTTTCTTTGCCGGGGCATCCCCTCTGGGAAAGCACAGCATTCTCTGGGAAATCAGAGTCGGGTCTGTGGGATGCTGCCTGCTGCTTGCCGGAGCTAGTCTCCACTGCACGGTGGAATAAACCCGCATGGAGCGAAATTCTCTTTGCCTGGGCATCCGCTCTGCCTGAGAGAGAAGCGGGGTGGTGCCTGTGGAAAGAGCCGTAAGGAAAGGGACACATCTGTCACTGCAGAGCGAAGGAAGCCGGGCTGCTAAGGAGACACGAGGGGAAGATTAGGGCAGGGGAAAGGGCTCCACTCTGAGGAAGGAGTCTGGGCAGAAAGCATGCCTGTCCTGAGCCTTGGGCCCAAGGAGACAGCAGCTCCTTGGCCACCTGACCGTGGTGGAGCCATGGGCTTGCCACCAGGCGCCTACCCTAAACTCGAGAAACAACTCCCAGAAAGACCTGGCCATCAGATGCCGTCTTCTTCCGGGATGTAGAAGCTTGGAGGAGGCCCGGGTTTTAAGGGGAAGGAGTGGTGACAGTCCCCCAAAGCTCCCTATTCAGTGCACGGGCGGTGTGCAGGGATCCTGTCACCTCTCCTTTCCTGTGGGGAAAGCACAGGCCTAGTCCGCGAGTCGGCCTGAGCGCCAGAGTAAAAGGCCAAGCGATGCCTACACCGGGAGATGGTAGTGTGCATAGAGTGCCATCCTAGGCTAAGCGCGCTACTGCACGGTTGCGACTGTGTCTGCTTAGTTCGACCTGGCAGGGTGAACCCAGGACGCGAACATGGAGCCAGGGAAAGCAAGGCCCAAGAGGCACCAGCTCTCCCGCAGCTCTTCTTCCCTGACGCGACAGAAGCCTTGCTGAGGAAGCAGTGGCGAAGGGCTGTTTGCTCCAAACCAAAGCCTCTGCGAAAGGACAGCATTCCCCGAGAAATGTTTTGGGGGCTGCTGCTGCGTGCCTGAGCCCAGTCTCGCGGTGGGAGAAACCCGCATACAGCGAAAGCCCCTTTGCCTGGGCATCTCCCCTTGGAAAGCACAGCATTCGTTGGGAAATCAGAGTTGGCTTTGGGGATGCTGCTGCTGCTTGCCTAAGCGAGTCTCCGCAGCATGTTGGAAGATACCCGCATGGAGCGAAATCCTCTTTGCCCTAGCATCCTTTCTGCCTGAGAGAGAAGCATGGTTGCTCACGGCTGTCACCACGCTCCCCAGGAGCAAGTGTGGGGAAGGCACAGCACGCCGCCCCCGGGGAAGAGAAGGATCCCTTGGCCTTGGGGTCTGGAAACGCTCGGGAAGCAGAATAGCCTGCCGAGGCACGAACAGCAGGCCATGAGAAGACAAGTGTCCTCTCCTCCCTGTGCGGACAGATTGAAGCCTGGCTGCTAAGGAGACATGAGGGGACGACAAGGGCATGGGTGCGTGCTCCACTCTGAGGAAGGAGTCTGGGCAGAAGGCAGGCCTGTCCTGTGCCTCTGGTCCCAAGGGGAAAGCATCTCCTTGGCCACCTGTCCCAAGGGCAGACTTGGGCTTGCCAACAGTTGCCATACCTGGAACTCGCAGAAACAACCCCATGGAGAAACGTGCAGTAGATGCCCTCTTCCACCAAGATGTGGCAGCATTGTGGGTGGCCGGGGTGTGCCGGGGAAAGAGTGGAGACAGTCCCCACCGTTCCCCATCCCAGTGCTCGGGCCCTGTGCAGGGATCCTGTCGCCTCCTCTCTCCTGTGGTGAAGGCACTGGCCTTGACCCCGAGTCTGCCCGAGCGCCGGAGCAAAAGGCAAAGCCTTACCTACGCCAGGAGATGGTAATAGCCATAGAGTGTCATGCTAGGCCACGCACGCTGCTGCAGGGTTGTGACTGTGTCTGCTTAGATCGGCTTAGCAAGGTGAACCCCGGGCGCGAACTTGGAGCCCGGGAAAACAAGGCCCAAGAGGCACCAGCTCTCCCGCGGCTCTTCTTTCCTGCCGTGACAGAGCGAACGACCAAAGCCTTGCTGAGGAAGCAGAAGCGAAGTGCGGTTTGCGCCAAGCTGAAAACCTCTGCGAAAGCATAGCAGTCGCTGGGAAATCAGAGTCGGTTCTGTAGGCTGCTTTTGTTGCTTCCTTTGCCTAGTATTCGTAGCACGATGGGAGAAACCCGCATAGAGCGAAAGTTTCTTTGCCGGGGCATCCCCTCTGGGAAAGCACAGCATTCTCTGGGAAATCAGAGTCGGGTCTGTGGGATGCTGCCTGCTGCTTGCCGGAGCTAGTCTCCACTGCACGGTGGAATAAACCCGCATGGAGCGAAATTCTCTTTGCCTGGGCATCCGCTCTGCCTGAGAGAGAAGCGGGGTGGTGCCTGTGGAAAGAGCCGTAAGGAAAGGGACACATCTGTCACTGCAGAGCGAAGGAAGCCGGGCTGCTAAGGAGACACGAGGGGAAGATTAGGGCAGGGGAAAGGGCTCCACTCTGAGGAAGGAGTCTGGGCAGAAAGCATGCCTGTCCTGAGCCTTGGGCCCAAGGAGACAGCAGCTCCTTGGCCACCTGACCGTGGTGGAGCCATGGGCTTGCCACCAGGCGCCTACCCTAAACTCGAGAAACAACTCCCAGAAAGACCTGGCCATCAGATGCCGTCTTCTTCCGGGATGTAGAAGCTTGGAGGAGGCCCGGGTTTTAAGGGGAAGGAGTGGTGACAGTCCCCCAAAGCTCCCTATTCAGTGCACGGGCGGTGTGCAGGGATCCTGTCACCTCTCCTTTCCTGTGGGGAAAGCACAGGCCTAGTCCGCGAGTCGGCCTGAGCGCCAGAGTAAAAGGCCAAGCGATGCCTACACCGGGAGATGGTAGTGTGCATAGAGTGCCATCCTAGGCTAAGCGCGCTACTGCACGGTTGCGACTGTGTCTGCTTAGTTCGACCTGGCAGGGTGAACCCAGGACGCGAACATGGAGCCAGGGAAAGCAAGGCCCAAGAGGCACCAGCTCTCCCGCAGCTCTTCTTCCCTGACGCGACAGAAGCCTTGCTGAGGAAGCAGTGGCGAAGGGCTGTTTGCTCCAAACCAAAGCCTCTGCGAAAGGACAGCATTCCCCGAGAAATGTTTTGGGGGCTGCTGCTGCGTGCCTGAGCCCAGTCTCGCGGTGGGAGAAACCCGCATACAGCGAAAGCCCCTTTGCCTGGGCATCTCCCCTTGGAAAGCACAGCATTCGTTGGGAAATCAGAGTTGGCTTTGGGGATGCTGCTGCTGCTTGCCTAAGCGAGTCTCCGCAGCATGTTGGAAGATACCCGCATGGAGCGAAATCCTCTTTGCCCTAGCATCCTTTCTGCCTGAGAGAGAAGCATGGTTGCTCACGGCTGTCACCACGCTCCCCAGGAGCAAGTGTGGGGAAGGCACAGCACGCCGCCCCCGGGGAAGAGAAGGATCCCTTGGCCTTGGGGTCTGGAAACGCTCGGGAAGCAGAATAGCCTGCCGAGGCACGAACAGCAGGCCATGAGAAGACAAGTGTCCTCTCCTCCCTGTGCGGACAGATTGAAGCCTGGCTGCTAAGGAGACATGAGGGGAAGACAAGGGCATGGGTGCGTGCTCCACTCTGAGGAAGGAGTCTGGGCAGAAGGCAGGCCTGTCCTGTGCCTCTTGTCCCAAGGGGAAAGCATCTCTTTGGCCACCTGTCCCAAGGGCAGACTTGGGCTTGCCACCAGGTGCCATACCCGGAACTCGCAGAAACAACCCCATGGAGAAACGTGCAGTCAGATGCCGTCTTCCACCAAGATATGGCAGCATTGTGGGTGGCCGGGGGTGTGCCGGGGAAAGAGTGGCGACAGTCCCCACCGTTCCCCATCCCAGTGCTCGGGCCCTGTGCAGGGATCCTGTCGCCTCTTCTCTCCTGTGGTGAAGGCACTGGCCTTGACCCCGAGTCTGCCCGAGCGCCGGAGCAAAAGGCAAAGCCTTACCTACGCCAGGAGATGGTAATAGCCATAGAGTGTCATGCTAGGCCACGCACGCTGCTGCAGGGTTGTGACTGTGTCTGCTTAGATCGGCTTAGCAAGGTGAACCCCGGGCGCGAACTTGGAGCCCGAGAAAACAAGGCCCAAGAGGCACCAGCTCTCCCGCGGCTCTTCTTTCCTGCCGCGACAGAGCAAACGACCAAAGCCTTGCTGAGGAAGCAGCAGCGAAGTGCGGTTTGTGCCAAGCTGAAACCTCTGCGAAAGCATAGCAGTCGCTGGGAAATCAGAGTCGGTTCTGTGGGATGCTGCCTGCTGCTTGCCGGAGCTAGTCTCCACTGCACGGTGGAATAAACCCGCATGGAGCGAAATCCTCTTTACCTGGGCTTCCGCTCTGCCTGAGAGAGAAGCGCGGTGGTGCCTGTGGAAAGAGCCTTAAGGAAAGGGACACATCTGTCACTGCAGAGCGAAGGAAGCCGGGCTGCTAAGGAGACACGAAGGGAAGATTAGGGCAGGGGAAAGGGCTCCACTCTGAGGAAGGAGTCTGGGCAGAAAGCATGCCTGTCCTGAGCCTTGGGCCCAAGGAGACAGCAGCTCCTTGGCCACCTGACCGTGGTGGAGCCATGGGCTTGCCACCAGGCGCCTACCCTAAACTCGAGAAACAACTCCCAGAAAGACCTGGCCATCAGATGCCGTCTTCTTCCGGGATGTAGAAGCTTGGAGGATGCCCGGGTTTTAAGGGGAAGGAGTGGTGACAGTCCCCCAAAGCTCCCTATTCAGTGCACGGGCGGTGTGCAGGGATCCTGTCACCTCTCCTTTCCTGTGGGGAAAGCACAGGCCTAGTCCGCGAGTCGGCCTGAGCGCCAGAGTAAAAGGCCAAGCGATGCCTACACCGGGAGATGGTAGTGTGCATAGAGTGCCATCCTAGGCTAAGCGCGCTACTGCACGGTTGCGACTGTGTCTGCTTAGTTCGACCTGGCAGGGTGAACCCAGGACGCGAACATGGAGCCAGGGAAAGCAAGGCCCAAGAGGCACCAGCTCTCCCGCAGCTCTTCTTCCCTGACGCGACAGAAGCCTTGCTGAGGAAGCAGTGGCGAAGGGCTGTTTGCTCCAAACCAAAGCCTCTGCGAAAGGACAGCATTCCCCGAGAAATGTTTTGGGGGCTGCTGCTGCGTGCCTGAGCCCAGTCTCGCGGTGGGAGAAACCCGCATACAGCGAAAGCCCCTTTGCCTGGGCATCTCCCCTTGGAAAGCACAGCATTCGTTGGGAAATCACAGTTGGCTTTGGGGATGCTGCTGCTGCTTGCCTAAGCGAGTCTCCGCAGCATGTTGGAAGATACCCGCATGGAGCGAAATCCTCTTTGCCCTAGCATCCTTTCTGCCTGAGAGAGAAGCATGGTTGCTCACGGCTGTCACCGCGCTCCCCAGGAGCAATTTTGGGGAAGGCACAGCACGCCGCCCCCGGGGAAGAGAAGGATCCCTTGGCCTTGGGGTCTGGAAACGCTCGGGAAGCAGAATAGCCTGCCGAGGCACGAACAGCAGGCCATGAGAAGACAAGTGTCCTCTCCTCCCTGTGCGGAGAGATTGAAGCCTGGCTACTAAGGAGACATGAGGGGAAGACAAGCGCATGGGTGCGTGCTTCACTCTGAGGAAGGAGTCTGGGCAGAAGGCAGGCCTGTCCTGTGCCTCTTGTCCCAAGGGGAAAGCATCTCTTTGGCCACCTGTCCCAAGGGCAGACTTGGGCTTGCCACCAGGTGCCATACCCGGAACTCGCAGAAACAACCCCATGGAGAAACGTGCAGTCAGATGCCGTCTTCCACCAAGATATGGCAGCATTGTGGGTGGCCGGGGGTGTGCCGGGGAAAGAGTGGCGACAGTCCCCACCGTTCCCCATCCCAGTGCTCGGGCCCTGTGCAGGGATCCTGTCGCCTCTTCTCTCCTGTGGTGAAGGCACTGGCCTTGACCCCGAGTCTGCCCGAGCGCCGGAGCAAAAGGCAAAGCCTTACCTACGCCAGGAGATGGTAATAGCCATAGAGTGTCATGCTAGGCCACGCACGCTGCTGCAGGGTTGTGACTGTGTCTGCTTAGATCGGCTTAGCAAGGTGAACCCCGGGCGCGAACTTGGAGCCCGAGAAAACAAGGCCCAAGAGGCACCAGCTCTCCCGCGGCTCTTCTTTCCTGCCGCGACAGAGCAAACGACCAAAGCCTTGCTGAGGAAGCAGCAGCGAAGTGCGGTTTGCGCCAAGCTGAAAACCTCTGCGAAAGCATAGCAGTCGCTGGGAAATCAGAGTCGGTTCTGTGGGATGCTGCCTGCTGCTTGCCGGAGCTAGTCTCCACTGCACGGTGGAATAAACCCGCATGGAGCGAAATCCTCTTTACCTGGGCTTCCGCTCTGCCTGAGAGAGAAGCGCGGTGGTGCCTGTGGAAAGAGCCTTAAGGAAAGGGACACATCTGTCACTGCAGAGCGAAGGAAGGAAGCCAGGCTGCTAAGGAGACACGAGGGGAAGATTAGGGCAGGGGAAAGGGCTCCACTCTGAGGAAGGAGTCTGGGCAGAAAGCATGCCTGTCCTGAGCCTTTGGGCCCAAGGAGACAGCAGCTCCTTGGCCACCTGACCGTGGTGGAGCCATGGGCTTGCCACCAGGCGCCTACCCTAAACTCAAGAAACAACTCCCAGAAAGACCTGGCCATCAGATACCGTCTTCCTCCGGGATGTAGAAGCTTGGAGGAGGCCCGGGTTTTAAGGGGAAGGAGTGGTGACAGTCCCCCAAAGCTCCCTATTCAGTGCACGGGCGGTGTGCAGGGATCCTGTCACCTCTCCTTTCCTGTGGGGAAAGCACAGGCCTAGTCCGCGAGTCGGCCTGAGCGCCAGAGTAAAAGGCCAAGCGATGCCTACACCGGGAGATGGTAGTGTGCATGGTGTGCCATCCTAGGCTAAGCGCGCTACTGCACGGTTGTGTCTGTGTCTGCGTAGTTCGGCCTGGCAGGGTGAACCCAGGACGCGAACATGGAGCCAGGGAAAGCAAGGCCCAAGAGGCACCAGCTCTCCCGCAGCTCTTCTTCCCTGACGCGACAGAAGCCTTGCTGAGGAAGCAGTGGCGAAGTGCTGTTTGCTCCAAACCAAAGCCTCTGCGAAAGGACAGCATTCCCCGAGAAATGTTTTGGGGGCTGCTGCTGCGTGCCTGAGCCCAGTCTCGCGGTGAGAGAAACCGGCATACAGCGAAAGCCCCTTTGCCTGGGCATCTCCCCTTGGAAAGCACAGCATTCGTTGGGAAATCAGAGTGGGCTTTGGGGATGCTGCTGCTGCTTGCCTAAGCGAGTCTCCGCAGCATGTTGGAAGATACCCGCATGGAGCGAAATCCTCTTTGCCCTAGCATCCTTTCTGCCTGAGAGAGAAGCATGGTTGCTCACGGCTGTCACCGCGCTCCCCAGGAGCAATTTTGGGGAAGGCACAGCACGCCGCCCCCGGGGAAGAGAAGGATCCCTTGGCCTTGGGGTCTGGAAACGCTCGGGAAGCAGAATAGCCTGCCGAGGCACGAACAGCAGGCCATGAGAAGACAAGTGTCCTCTCCTCCCTGTGCGGAGAGATTGAAGCCTGGCTGCTAAGGAGACATGAGGGGAAGACAAGGGCATGGGTGCGTGCTCCACTCTGAGGAAGGAGTCTGGGCAGAAGGCAGGCCTGTCCTGTGCCTCTTGTCCCAAGGGGAAAGCATCTCTTTGGCCACCTGTCCCAAGGGCAGACTTGGGCTTGCCACCAGGTGCCATACCCGGAACTCGCAGAAACAACCCCATGGAGAAACGTGCAGTCAGATGCCGTCTTCCACCAAGATATGGCAGCATTGTGGGTGGCCGGGGGTGTGCCGGGGAAAGAGTGGCGACAGTCCCCACCGTTCCCCATCCCAGTGCTCGGGCCCTGTGCAGGGATCCTGTCGCCTCTTCTCTCCTGTGGTGAAGGCACTGGCCTTGACCCCGAGTCTGCCCGAGCGCCGGAGCAAAAGGCAAAGCCTTACCTACGCCAGGAGATGGTAATAGCCATAGAGTGTCATGCTAGGCCACGCACGCTGCTGCAGGGTTGTGACTGTGTCTGCTTAGATCGGCTTAGCAAGGTGAACCCCGGGCGCGAACTTGGAGCCCGAGAAAACAAGGCCCAAGAGGCACCAGCTCTCCCGCGGCTCTTCTTTCCTGCCGCGACAGAGCAAACGACCAAAGCCTTGCTGAGGAAGCAGCAGCGAAGTGCGGTTTGCGCCAAGCTGAAAACCTCTGCGAAAGCATAGCAGTCGCTGGGAAATCAGAGTCGGTTCTGTGGGATGCTGCCTGCTGCTTGCCGGAGCTAGTCTCCACTGCACGGTGGAATAAACCCGCATGGAGCGAAATCCTCTTTACCTGGGCTTCCGCTCTGCCTGAGAGAGAAGCGCGGTGGTGCCTGTGGAAAGAGCCTTAAGGAAAGGGACACATCTGTCACTGCAGAGCGAAGGAAGCCGGGCTGCTAAGGAGACACGAAGGGAAGATTAGGGCAGGGGAAAGGGCTCCACTCTGAGGAAGGAGTCTGGGCAGAAAGCATGCCTGTCCTGAGCCTTTGGGCCCAAGGAGACAGCAGCTCCTTGGCCACCTGACCGTGGTGGAGCCATGGGCTTGCCACCAGGCGCCTACCCTAAACTCGAGAAACAACTCCCAGAAAGACCTGGCCATCAGATGCCGTCTTCCTCCGGGATGTAGAAGCTTGGAGGAGGCCCGGGTTTTAAGGGGAAGGAGTGGTGACAGTCCCCCAAAGCTCCCTATTCAGTGCACGGGCGGTGTGCAGGGATCCTGTCACCTCTCCTTTCCTGTGGGGAAAGCACAGGCCTAGTCCGCGAGTCGGCCTGAGCGCCAGAGTAAAAGGCCAAGCGATGCCTACACCGGGAGATGGTAGTGTGCATGGTGTGCCATCCTAGGCTAAGCGCGCTACTGCACGGTTGTGTCTGTGTCTGCGTAGTTCGGCCTGGCAGGGTGAACCCAGGACGCGAACATGGAGCCAGGGAAAGCAAGGCCCAAGAGGCACCAGCTCTCCCGCAGCTCTTCTTCCCTGACGCGACAGAAGCCTTGCTGAGGAAGCAGTGGCGAAGTGCTGTTTGCTCCAAACCAAAGCCTCTGCGAAAGGACAGCATTCCCCGAGAAATGTTTTGGGGGCTGCTGCTGCGTGCCTGAGCCCAGTCTCGCGGTGAGAGAAACCCGCATACAGCGAAAGCCCCTTTGCCTGGGCATCTCCCCTTGGAAAGCACAGCATTCGTTGGGAAATCAGAGTTGGGTTTGGGGATGCTGCTGCTGCTTGCCTAAGCGAGTCTCCGCAGCATGTTGGAAGATACCCGCATGGAGCGAAATCCTCTTTGCCCTAGCATCCTTTCTGCCTGAGAGAGAAGCATGGTTGCTCACGTCTGTCACCACGCTCCCCAGGAGCAAGTGTGGGGAAGGCACAGCACGCCGCCCCCGGGGAAGAGAAGGATCCCTTGGCCTTGGGGTCGGGAAACGCTCGGGAACAGGATAGCCTGCCGCGGCACGAAATGCAGGCCGGTGGCCAGACATGTGTCACCCGCTCCCTGTGCGGAGAGATGGAAGCCTGGCTGCTAAGGAGACATGAGGGGACGACTAGGGCAGGGGCGCGTGCTCCACTCTAAGGAAGGAGTCTGGGCAGAAGGCAGGCCTGTCCTGTGCCTCTGTTACCAAGGGGACAGCATCTCCTTGGCCACCTGTCCCAAGGGCAGACTTGGGCTTGCTACCAGGTGCCATACCTGAAACTTGCAGAAACAACCCCATGGAGAAACGGTCAGTCAGATGCCATCTTCCACCAAGATGTGGCAGCATTGTGGGTGACAGGGGGTGCGGCGGGGAAGGAGTGGAGACAGTTCCCCACAGTTCCCCATCCCAGTGCCCGGGCCGTGTGCAGGGATCCTGTTGCCTCCTCTCTCCTGTGGTGAAGGCACTGGCCTTGACCCCGAGTCTGCCCGAGCACCGGAGCAAAAGGCAAAGCCTTACCAGAGCAGGAGATGGAATTAGGAATAGAGTGCCATGCTAGGCCACGCACGCTGCTGCAGGGTTGTGACTGTGTCTGCCTAGTTCGGCTTAGCAAAGTGAAATCCGGGCGCGAACATGGAGCCAGGGAAAGCAAGGCCCAAGAGGCAACAGCTCTCCCGCAGCTCTTCCCTGACTCGACTGAAGCTTTGCTGAGGAAGCAGCGGCGAAGTGCTGTTCGCTCCAAACCAAAGCCTCTGCGAAAGCACAGCATTCGCTGAGAAATGTTGTGCGGGCTGCTGCTGCTTCCCTGAGCCCAGTCTTGCGGTGGGAGAAACCCGCATACAGCGAAAGCCTCTTTGCCTGGGCCTCTCCCTTAGGAAAGCACAGCATTCGTTGGGAAATCAGAGTTGGGTTTGGGGATGCTGCTGCTGCTTGCCTGAGCGAGTCTCGGCAACATGGTGGAAGATACCCGCATGGAGCGAAATCCTCTTTGCCCTAGCATCCCCTCTGCCTGAGAGAGAAGCATGGTTGCACACGTCTGTCACCGCGCTCCCCAGGAGCAATTTCGGGGAAGGCACAGCACGCCGCCCCAGGGAAGAGAAGGATCCCTTGGCCTTGGGTCTGGAAACACTCGGGAGTCAGAATAGCCTGCCGAGGCACAAACAGCAGGCCATGAGAAGACAAGTGTCCTCTACTCCCTGTGCGGAGAGATTGAAGCCTGGCTGCTAAGGAGACATGAGGGGACGACAAGGGCATGGGTGCGTGCTCCACTCTGAGGAAGGAGTCTGGGCAGAAGGCAGGCCTGTCCTGTGCCTCTGGTCCCAAGGGGAAAGCATCTCCTTGGCCACCTGTCCCAAGGGCAGACTTGGGCTTGCCAACAGTTGCCATACCTGGAACTCGCAGAAACAACCCCATGGAGAAACGTGCAGTCAGATGCCCTCTTCCACCAAGATGTGGCAGCATTGTGGGTGGCCGGGGTGTGCTGGGGAAAGAGTGGAGACAGTCCCCACCGTTCCCCATCCCAGTGCTCGGGCCCTGTGCAGGGATCCTGTCGCCTCCTCTCTCCTATGGTGAAGGCACTGGCCTTGACCCCGAGTCTGCCCGAGCGCCGGAGCAAAAGGCAAAGCCTTACCTACGCCAGGAGATGGTAATAGCCATAGAGTGTCATGCTAGGCCACGCACGCTGCTGCAGGGTTGTGACTGTGTCTGCTTAGATCGGCTTAGCAAGGTGAACCCCGGGCGCGAACTTGGAGCCCGGGAAAACAAGGCCCAAGAGGCACCAGCTCTCCCGCGGCTCTTCTTTCCTGCCGCGACAGAGCGAACGACCAAAGCCTTGCTGAGGAAGCAGAAGCGAAGTGCGGTTTGCGCCAAGCTGAAAACCTCTGCGAAAGCATAGCAGTCGCTGGGAAATCAGAGTCGGTTCTGTAGGCTGCTTTTGTTGCTTCCTTTGCCTAGTATTCGTAGCACGATGGGAGAAACCCGCATAGAGCGAAAGTTTCTTTGCCGGGGCATCCCCTCTGGAAAGCACAGCATTCTCTGGGAAATCAGAGTCGGGTCTGTGGGATGCTGCCTGCTGCTTGCTGGAGCTAGTCTCCACTGCACGGTGGAATAAACCCGCATGGAGCGAAATTCTCTTTGCCTGGGCATCCGCTCTGCCTGAGAGAGAAGCGGGGTGGTGCCTGTGGAAAGAGCCGTAAGGAAAGGGACACATCTGTCACTGCAGAGCGAAGGAAGCCGGGCTGCTAAGGAGACACGAGGGGAAGATTAGGGCAGGGGAAAGGGCTCCACTCTGAGGAAGGAGTCTGGGCAGAAAGCATGCCTGTCCTGAGCCTTTGGGCCCAAGGAGACAGCAGCTCCTTGGCCACCTGACCGTGGTGGAGCCATGGGCTTGCCACCAGGCGCCTACCCTAAACTCGAGAAACAACTCCCAGAAAGACCTGGCCATCAGATGCCGTCTTCCTCCGGGATGTAGAAGCTTGGAGGAGGCCCGGGTTTTAAGGGGAAGGAGTGGTGACAGTCCCCCAAAGCTCCCTATTCAGTGCACGGGCGGTGTGCAGGGATCCTGTCACCTCTCCTTTCCTGTGGGGAAAGCACAGGCCTAGTCCGCGAGTCGGCCTGAGCGCCAGAGTAAAAGGCCAAGCGATGCCTACACCGGGAGATGGTAGTGTGCATGGTGTGCCATCCTAGGCTAAGCGCGCTACTGCACGGTTGTGTCTGTGTCTGCGTAGTTTGGCCTGGTAGGGTGAACCCAGGACGCGAACATGGAGCCAGGGAAAGCAAGGCCCAAGAGGCACCAGCTCTCCCGCAGCTCTTCTTCCCTGACGCGACAGAAGCCTTGCTGAGGAAGCAGTGGCGAAGTGCTGTTTGCTCCAAACCAAAGCCTCTGCGAAAGGACAGCATTCCCCGAGAAATGTTTTGGGGGCTGCTGCTGCGTGCCTGAGCCCAGTCTCGCGGTGGGAGAAACCCGCATACAGCGAAAGCCCCTTTGCCTGGGCATCTCCCCTTGGAAAGCACAGCATTCGTTGGGAAATCAGAGTTGGGTTTGGGGATGCTGCTGCTGCTTGCCTAAGCGAGTCTCCGCAGCATGTTGGAAGATACCCGCATGGAGCGAAATCCTCTTTGCCCTAGCATCCTTTCTGCCTGAGAGAGAAGCATGGTTGCTCACGGCTGTCACCACGCTCCCCAGGAGCAAGTGTGGGGAAGGCACAGCACGCCGCCCCCGGGGAAGAGAAGGATCCCTTGGCCTTGGGGTCTGGAAACGCTCGGGAAGCAGAATAGCCTGCCGAGGCACGAACAGCAGGCCATGAGAAGACAAGTGTCCTCTCCTCCCTGTGCGGAGAGATTGAAGCCTGGCTGCTAAGGAGACATGAGGGGAAGACAAGGGCATGGGTGCGTGCTCCACTCTGAGGAAGGAGTCTGGGCAGAAGGCAGGCCTGTCCTGTGCCTCTTGTCCCAAGGGGAAAGCATCTCTTTGGCCACCTGTCCCAAGGGCAGACTTGGGCTTGCCACCAGGTGCCATACCCGGAACTCGCAGAAACAACCCCATGGAGAAACGTGCAGTCAGATGCCGTCTTCCACCAAGATATGGCAGCATTGTGGGTGGCCGGGGGTGTGCCGGGGAAAGAGTGGCGACAGTCCCCACCGTTCCCCATCCCAGTGCTCGGGCCCTGTGCAGGGATCCTGTCGCCTCTTCTCTCCTGTGGTGAAGGCACTGGCCTTGACCCCGAGTCTGCCCGAGCGCCGGAGCAAAAGGCAAAGCCTTACCTACGCCAGGAGATGGTAATAGCCATAGAGTGTCATGCTAGGCCACGCACGCTGCTGCAGGGTTGTGACTGTGTCTGCTTAGATCGGCTTAGCAAGGTGAACCCCGGGCGCGAACTTGGAGCCCGAGAAAACAAGGCCCAAGAGGCACCAGCTCTCCCGCGGCTCTTCTTTCCTGCCGCGACAGAGCAAACGACCAAAGCCTTGCTGAGGAAGCAGCAGCGAAGTGCGGTTTGCGCCAAGCTGAAACCTCTGCGAAAGCATAGCAGTCGCTGGGAAATCAGAGTCGGTTCTGTGGGATGCTGCCTGCTGCTTGCCGGAGCTAGTCTCCACTGCACGGTGGAATAAACCCGCATGGAGCGAAATCCTCTTTACCTGGGCTTCCGCTCTGCCTGAGAGAGAAGCGCGGTGGTGCCTGTGGAAAGAGCCGTAAGGAAAGGGACACATCTGTCACTGCAGAGCGAAGGAAGCCGGGCTGCTAAGGAGACACGAAGGGAAGATTAGGGCAGGGGAAAGGGCTCCACTCTGAGGAAGGAGTCTGGGCAGAAAGCATGCCTGTCCTGAGCCTTTGGGCCCAAGGAGACAGCAGCTCCTTGGCCACCTGACCGTGGTGGAGCCATGGGCTTGCCACCAGGCGCCTACCCTAAACTCGAGAAACAACTCCCAGAAAGACCTGGCCATCAGATGCCGTCTTCCTCCGGGATGTAGAAGCTTGGAGGAGGCCCGGGTTTTAAGGGGAAGGAGTGGTGACAGTCCCCCAAAGCTCCCTATTCAGTGCACGGGCGGTGTGCAGGGATCCTGTCACCTCTCCTTTCCTGTGGGGAAAGCACAGGCCTAGTCCGCGAGTCGGCCTGAGCGCCAGAGTAAAAGGCCAAGCGATGCCTACACCGGGAGATGGTAGTGTGCATGGTGTGCCATCCTAGGCTAAGCGCGCTACTGCACGGTTGTGTCTGTGTCTGCGTAGTTCGGCCTGGCAGGGTGAACCCAGGACGCGAACATGGAGCCAGGGAAAGCAAGGCCCAAGAGGCACCAGCTCTCCCGCAGCTCTTCTTCCCTGACGCGACAGAAGCCTTGCTGAGGAAGCAGTGGCGAAGTGCTGTTTGCTCCAAACCAAAGCCTCTGCGAAAGGACAGCATTCCCCGAGAAATGTTTTGGGGGCTGCTGCTGCGTGCCTGAGCCCAGTCTCGCGGTGAGAGAAACCCGCATACAGCGAAAGCCCCTTTGCCTGGGCATCTCCCCTTGGAAAGCACAGCATTCGTTGGGAAATCAGAGTTGGGTTTGGGGATGCTGCTGCTGCTTGCCTAAGCGAGTCTCCGCAGCATGTTGGAAGATACCCGCATGGAGCGAAATCCTCTTTGCCCTAGCATCCTTTCTGCCTGAGAGAGAAGCATGGTTGCTCACGTCTGTCACCACGCTCCCCAGGAGCAAGTGTGGGGAAGGCACAGCACGCCGCCCCCGGGGAAGAGAAGGATCCCTTGGCCTTGGGGTCGGGAAACGCTCGGGAACAGGATAGCCTGCCGCGGCACGAAATGCAGGCCGGTGGCCAGACATGTGTCACCCGCTCCCTGTGCGGAGAGATGGAAGCCTGGCTGCTAAGGAGACATGAGGGGACGACTAGGGCAGGGGCGCGTGCTCCACTCTAAGGAAGGAGTCTGGGCAGAAGGCAGGCCTGTCCTGTGCCTCTGTTACCAAGGGGACAGCATCTCCTTGGCCACCTGTCCCAAGGGCAGACTTGGGCTTGCTACCAGGTGCCATACCTGAAACTTGCAGAAACAACCCCATGGAGAAACGGTCAGTCAGATGCCATCTTCCACCAAGATGTGGCAGCATTGTGGGTGACAGGGGGTGCGGCGGGGAAGGAGTGGAGACAGTTCCCCACAGTTCCCCATCCCAGTGCCCGGGCCGTGTGCAGGGATCCTGTTGCCTCCTCTCTCCTGTGGTGAAGGCACTGGCCTTGACCCCGAGTCTGCCCGAGCACCGGAGCAAAAGGCAAAGCCTTACCAGAGCAGGAGATGGAATTAGGAATAGAGTGCCATGCTAGGCCACGCACGCTGCTGCAGGGTTGTGACTGTGTCTGCCTAGTTCGGCTTAGCAAAGTGAAATCCGGGCGCGAACATGGAGCCAGGGAAAGCAAGGCCCAAGAGGCAACAGCTCTCCCGCAGCTCTTCCCTGACTCGACTGAAGCTTTGCTGAGGAAGCAGCGGCGAAGTGCTGTTCGCTCCAAACCAAAGCCTCTGCGAAAGCACAGCATTCGCTGAGAAATGTTGTGCGGGCTGCTGCTGCTTCCCTGAGCCCAGTCTTGCGGTGGGAGAAACCCGCATACAGCGAAAGCCTCTTTGCCTGGGCCTCTCCCTTAGGAAAGCACAGCATTCGTTGGGAAATCAGAGTTGGGTTTGGGGATGCTGCTGCTGCTTGCCTGAGCGAGTCTCGGCAACATGGTGGAAGATACCCGCATGGAGCGAAATCCTCTTTGCCCTAGCATCCCCTCTGCCTGAGAGAGAAGCATGGTTGCACACGTCTGTCACCGCGCTCCCCAGGAGCAATTTCGGGGAAGGCACAGCACGCCGCCCCAGGGAAGAGAAGGATCCCTTGGCCTTGGGTCTGGAAACACTCGGGAGTCAGAATAGCCTGCCGAGGCACAAACAGCAGGCCATGAGAAGACAAGTGTCCTCTACTCCCTGTGCGGAGAGATTGAAGCCTGGCTGCTAAGGAGACATGAGGGGACGACAAGGGCATGGGTGCGTGCTCCACTCTGAGGAAGGAGTCTGGGCAGAAGGCAGGCCTGTCCTGTGCCTCTGGTCCCAAGGGGAAAGCATCTCCTTGGCCACCTGTCCCAAGGGCAGACTTGGGCTTGCCAACAGTTGCCATACCTGGAACTCGCAGAAACAACCCCATGGAGAAACGTGCAGTCAGATGCCCTCTTCCACCAAGATGTGGCAGCATTGTGGGTGGCCGGGGTGTGCTGGGGAAAGAGTGGAGACAGTCCCCACCGTTCCCCATCCCAGTGCTCGGGCCCTGTGCAGGGATCCTGTCGCCTCCTCTCTCCTATGGTGAAGGCACTGGCCTTGACCCCGAGTCTGCCCGAGCGCCGGAGCAAAAGGCAAAGCCTTACCTACGCCAGGAGATGGTAATAGCCATAGAGTGTCATGCTAGGCCACGCACGCTGCTGCAGGGTTGTGACTGTGTCTGCTTAGATCGGCTTAGCAAGGTGAACCCCGGGCGCGAACTTGGAGCCCGGGAAAACAAGGCCCAAGAGGCACCAGCTCTCCCGCGGCTCTTCTTTCCTGCCGCGACAGAGCGAACGACCAAAGCCTTGCTGAGGAAGCAGAAGCGAAGTGCGGTTTGCGCCAAGCTGAAAACCTCTGCGAAAGCATAGCAGTCGCTGGGAAATCAGAGTCGGTTCTGTAGGCTGCTTTTGTTGCTTCCTTTGCCTAGTATTCGTAGCACGATGGGAGAAACCCGCATAGAGCGAAAGTTTCTTTGCCGGGGCATCCCCTCTGGAAAGCACAGCATTCTCTGGGAAATCAGAGTCGGGTCTGTGGGATGCTGCCTGCTGCTTGCTGGAGCTAGTCTCCACTGCACGGTGGAATAAACCCGCATGGAGCGAAATTCTCTTTGCCTGGGCATCCGCTCTGCCTGAGAGAGAAGCGGGGTGGTGCCTGTGGAAAGAGCCGTAAGGAAAGGGACACATCTGTCACTGCAGAGCGAAGGAAGCCGGGCTGCTAAGGAGACACGAGGGGAAGATTAGGGCAGGGGAAAGGGCTCCACTCTGAGGAAGGAGTCTGGGCAGAAAGCATGCCTGTCCTGAGCCTTTGGGCCCAAGGAGACAGCAGCTCCTTGGCCACCTGACCGTGGTGGAGCCATGGGCTTGCCACCAGGCGCCTACCCTAAACTCGAGAAACAACTCCCAGAAAGACCTGGCCATCAGATGCCGTCTTCCTCCGGGATGTAGAAGCTTGGAGGAGGCCCGGGTTTTAAGGGGAAGGAGTGGTGACAGTCCCCCAAAGCTCCCTATTCAGTGCACGGGCGGTGTGCAGGGATCCTGTCACCTCTCCTTTCCTGTGGGGAAAGCACAGGCCTAGTCCGCGAGTCGGCCTGAGCGCCAGAGTAAAAGGCCAAGCGATGCCTACACCGGGAGATGGTAGTGTGCATGGTGTGCCATCCTAGGCTAAGCGCGCTACTGCACGGTTGTGTCTGTGTCTGCGTAGTTTGGCCTGGTAGGGTGAACCCAGGACGCGAACATGGAGCCAGGGAAAGCAAGGCCCAAGAGGCACCAGCTCTCCCGCAGCTCTTCTTCCCTGACGCGACAGAAGCCTTGCTGAGGAAGCAGTGGCGAAGTGCTGTTTGCTCCAAACCAAAGCCTCTGCGAAAGGACAGCATTCCCCGAGAAATGTTTTGGGGGCTGCTGCTGCGTGCCTGAGCCCAGTCTCGCGGTGGGAGAAACCCGCATACAGCGAAAGCCCCTTTGCCTGGGCATCTCCCCTTGGAAAGCACAGCATTCGTTGGGAAATCAGAGTTGGGTTTGGGGATGCTGCTGCTGCTTGCCTAAGCGAGTCTCCGCAGCATGTTGGAAGATACCCGCATGGAGCGAAATCCTCTTTGCCCTAGCATCCTTTCTGCCTGAGAGAGAAGCATGGTTGCTCACGGCTGTCACCACGCTCCCCAGGAGCAAGTGTGGGGAAGGCACAGCACGCCGCCCCCGGGGAAGAGAAGGATCCCTTGGCCTTGGGGTCTGGAAACGCTCGGGAAGCAGAATAGCCTGCCGAGGCACGAACAGCAGGCCATGAGAAGACAAGTGTCCTCTCCTCCCTGTGCGGAGAGATTGAAGCCTGGCTGCTAAGGAGACATGAGGGGAAGACAAGGGCATGGGTGCGTGCTCCACTCTGAGGAAGGAGTCTGGGCAGAAGGCAGGCCTGTCCTGTGCCTCTTGTCCCAAGGGGAAAGCATCTCTTTGGCCACCTGTCCCAAGGGCAGACTTGGGCTTGCCACCAGGTGCCATACCCGGAACTCGCAGAAACAACCCCATGGAGAAACGTGCAGTCAGATGCCGTCTTCCACCAAGATATGGCAGCATTGTGGGTGGCCGGGGGTGTGCCGGGGAAAGAGTGGCGACAGTCCCCACCGTTCCCCATCCCAGTGCTCGGGCCCTGTGCAGGGATCCTGTCGCCTCTTCTCTCCTGTGGTGAAGGCACTGGCCTTGACCCCGAGTCTGCCCGAGCGCCGGAGCAAAAGGCAAAGCCTTACCTACGCCAGGAGATGGTAATAGCCATAGAGTGTCATGCTAGGCCACGCACGCTGCTGCAGGGTTGTGACTGTGTCTGCTTAGATCGGCTTAGCAAGGTGAACCCCGGGCGCGAACTTGGAGCCCGAGAAAACAAGGCCCAAGAGGCACCAGCTCTCCCGCGGCTCTTCTTTCCTGCCGCGACAGAGCAAACGACCAAAGCCTTGCTGAGGAAGCAGCAGCGAAGTGCGGTTTGCGCCAAGCTGAAACCTCTGCGAAAGCATAGCAGTCGCTGGGAAATCAGAGTCGGTTCTGTGGGATGCTGCCTGCTGCTTGCCGGAGCTAGTCTCCACTGCACGGTGGAATAAACCCGCATGGAGCGAAATCCTCTTTACCTGGGCTTCCGCTCTGCCTGAGAGAGAAGCGCGGTGGTGCCTGTGGAAAGAGCCTTAAGGAAAGGGACACATCTGTCACTGCAGAGCGAAGGAAGCCGGGCTGCTAAGGAGACACGAAGGGAAGATTAGGGCAGGGGAAAGGGCTCCACTCTGAGGAAGGAGTCTGGGCAGAAAGCATGCCTGTCCTGAGCCTTTGGGCCCAAGGAGACAGCAGCTCCTTGGCCACCTGACCGTGGTGGAGCCATGGGCTTGCCACCAGGCGCCTACCCTAAACTCGAGAAACAACTCCCAGAAAGACCTGGCCATCAGATGCCGTCTTCCTCCGGGATGTAGAAGCTTGGAGGAGGCCCGGGTTTTAAGGGGAAGGAGTGGTGACAGTCCCCCAAAGCTCCCTATTCAGTGCACGGGCGGTGTGCAGGGATCCTGTCACCTCTCCTTTCCTGTGGGGAAAGCACAGGCCTAGTCCGCGAGTCGGCCTGAGCGCCAGAGTAAAAGGCCAAGCGATGCCTACACCGGGAGATGGTAGTGTGCATGGTGTGCCATCCTAGGCTAAGCGCGCTACTGCACGGTTGTGTCTGTGTCTGCGTAGTTCGGCCTGGCAGGGTGAACCCAGGACGCGAACATGGAGCCAGGGAAAGCAAGGCCCAAGAGGCACCAGCTCTCCCGCAGCTCTTCTTCCCTGACGCGACAGAAGCCTTGCTGAGGAAGCAGTGGCGAAGGGCTGTTTGCTCCAAACCAAAGCCTCTGCGAAAGGACAGCATTCCCCGAGAAATGTTTTGGGGGCTGCTGCTGCGTGCCTGAGCCCAGTCTCGCGGTGGGAGAAACCCGCATACAGCGAAAGCCCCTTTGCCTGGGCATCTCCCCTTGGAAAGCACAGCATTCGTTGGGAAATCAGAGTTGGGTTTGGGGATGCTGCTGCTGCTTGCCTAAGCGAGTCTCCGCAGCATGTTGGAAGATACCCGCATGGAGCGAAATCCTCTTTGCCCTAGCATCCTTCCTGCCTGAGAGAGAAGCATGGTTGCTCACGGCTGTCACCGCGCTCCCCAGGAGCAATTTTGGGGAAGGCACAGCACGCCGCCCCCGGGGAAGAGAAGGATCCCTTGGCCTTGGGGTCTGGAAACGCTCGGGAAGCAGAATAGCCTGCCGAGGCACGAACAGCAGGCCATGAGAAGACAAGTGTCCTCTCCTCCCTGTGCGGAGAGATTGAAGCCTGGCTACTAAGGAGACATGAGGGGAAGACAAGGGCATGGGTGCGTGCTCCACTCTGAGGAAGGAGTCTGGGCAGAAGGCAGGCCTGTCCTGTGCCTCTTGTCCCAAGGGGAAAGCATCTCTTTGGCCACCTGTCCCAAGGGCAGACTTGGGCTTGCCACCAGGTGCCATACCCGGAACTCGCAGAAACAACCCCATGGAGAAACGTGCAGTCAGATGCCGTCTTCCACCAAGATATGGCAGCATTGTGGGTGGCCGGGGGTGTGCCGGGGAAAGAGTGGCGACAGTCCCCACCGTTCCCCATCCCAGTGCTCGGGCCCTGTGCAGGGATCCTGTCGCCTCTTCTCTCCTGTGGTGAAGGCACTGGCCTTGACCCCGAGTCTGCCCGAGCGCCGGAGCAAAAGGCAAAGCCTTACCTACGCCAGGAGATGGTAATAGCCATAGAGTGTCATGCTAGGCCACGCACGCTGCTGCAGGGTTGTGACTGTGTCTGCTTAGATCGGCTTAGCAAGGTGAACCCCGGGCGCGAACTTGGAGCCCGAGAAAACAAGGCCCAAGAGGCACCAGCTCTCCCGCGGCTCTTCTTTCCTGCCGCGACAGAGCAAACGACCAAAGCCTTGCTGAGGAAGCAGCAGCGAAGTGCGGTTTGCGCCAAGCTGAAAACCTCTGCGAAAGCATAGCAGTCGCTGGGAAATCAGAGTCGGTTCTGTGGGATGCTGCCTGCTGCTTGCCGGAGCTAGTCTCCACTGCACGGTGGAATAAACCCGCATGGAGCGAAATCCTCTTTACCTGGGCTTCCGCTCTGCCTGAGAGAGAAGCGCGGTGGTGCCTGTGGAAAGAGCCTTAAGGAAAGGGACACATCTGTCACTGCAGAGCGAAGGAAGCCAGGCTGCTAAGGAGACACGAGGGGAAGATTAGGGCAGGGGAAAGGGCTCCACTCTGAGGAAGGAGTCTGGGCAGAAAGCATGCCTGTCCTGAGCCTTTGGGCCCAAGGAGACAGCAGCTCCTTGGCCACCTGACCGTGGTGGAGCCATGGGCTTGCCACCAGGCGCCTACCCTAAACTCAAGAAACAACTCCCAGAAAGACCTGGCCATCAGATACCGTCTTCCTCCGGGATGTAGAAGCTTGGAGGAGGCCCGGGTTTTAAGGGGAAGGAGTGGTCACAGTCCCCCAAAGCTCCCTATTCAGTGCACGGGCGGTGTGCAGGGATCCTGTCACCTCTCCTTTCCTGTGGGGAAAGCACAGGCCTAGTCCGCGAGTCGGCCTGAGCGCCAGAGTAAAAGGCCAAGCGATGCCTACACCGGGAGATGGTAGTGTGCATGGTGTGCCATCCTAGGCTAAGCGCGCTACTGCACGGTTGTGTCTGTGTCTGCGTAGTTCGGCCTGGCAGGGTGAACCCAGGACGCGAACATGGAGCCAGGGAAAGCAAGGCCCAAGAGGCACCAGCTCTCCCGCAGCTCTTCTTCCCTGACGCGACAGAAGCCTTGCTGAGGAAGCAGTGGCGAAGTGCTGTTTGCTCCAAACCAAAGCCTCTGCGAAAGGACAGCATTCCCCGAGAAATGTTTTGGGGGCTGCTGCTGCGTGCCTGAGCCCAGTCTCGTGGTGAGAGAAACCGGCATACAGCGAAAGCCCCTTTGCCTGGGCATCTCCCCTTGGAAAGCACAGCATTCGTTGGGAAATCAGAGTTGGCTTTGGGGATGCTGCTGCTGCTTGCCTAAGCGAGTCTCCGCAGCATGTTGGAAGATACCCGCATGGAGCGAAATCCTCTTTGCCCTAGCATCCTTTCTGCCTGAGAGAGAAGCATGGTTGCTCACGGCTGTCACCGCGCTCCCCAGGAGCAATTTTGGGGAAGGCACAGCACGCCGCCCCCGGGGAAGTGAAGGATCCCTTGGCCTTGGGGTCTGGAAACGCTCGGGAAGCAGAATAGCCTGCCGAGGCACGAACAGCAGGCCATGAGAAGACAAGTGTCCTCTCCTCCCTGTGCGGAGAGATTGAAGCCTGGCTGCTAAGGAGACATGAGGGGAAGACAAGGGCATGGGTGCGTGCTCCACTCTGAGGAAGGAGTCTGGGCAGAAGGCAGGCCTGTCCTGTGCCTCTTGTCCCTAGGGGAAAGCATCTCTTTGGCCACCTGTCCCAAGGGCAGACTTGGGCTTGCCACCAGGTGCCATACCCGGAACTCGCAGAAACAACCCCATGGAGAAACGTGCAGTCAGATGCCGTCTTCCACCAAGATATGGCAGCATTGTGGGTGGCCGGGGGTGTGCCGGGGAAAGAGTGGCGACAGTCCCCACCGTTCCCCATCCCAGTGCTCGGGCCCTGTGCAGGGATCCTGTCGCCTCTTCTCTCCTGTGGTGAAGGCACTGGCCTTGACCCCGAGTCTGCCCGAGCGCCGGAGCAAAAGGCAAAGCCTTACCTACGCCAGGAGATGGTAATAGCCATAGAGTGTCATGCTAGGCCACGCACGCTGCTGCAGGGTTGTGACTGTGTCTGCTTAGATCGGCTTAGCAAGGTGAACCCCGGGCGCGAACTTGGAGCCCGAGAAAACAAGGCCCAAGAGGCACCAGCTCTCCCGCGGCTCTTCTTTCCTGCCGCGACAGAGCAAACGACCAAAGCCTTGCTGAGGAAGCAGCAGCGAAGTGCGGTTTGCGCCAAGCTGAAAACCTCTGCGAAAGCATAGCAGTCGCTGGGAAATCAGAGTCGGTTCTGTGGGATGCTGCCTGCTGCTTGCCGGAGCTAGTCTCCACTGCACGGTGGAATAAACCCGCATGGAGCGAAATCCTCTTTACCTGGGCTTCTGCTCTGCCTGAGAGAGAAGCGCGGTGGTGCCTGTGGAAAGAGCCTTAAGGAAAGGGACACATCTGTCACTGCAGAGCGAAGGAAGCCGGGCTGCTAAGGAGACACGAAGGGAAGATTAGGGCAGGGGAAAGGGCTCCACTCTGAGGAAGGAGTCTGGGCAGAAAGCATGCCTGTCCTGAGCCTTTGGGCCCAAGGAGACAGCAGCTCCTTGGCCACCTGACCGTGGTGGAGCCATGGGCTTGCCACCAGGCGCCTACCCTAAACTCGAGAAACAACTCCCAGAAAGACCTGGCCATCAGATGCCGTCTTCCTCCGGGATGTAGAAGCTTGGAGGAGGCCCGGGTTTTAAGGGGAAGGAGTGGTGACAGTCCCCCAAAGCTCCCTATTCAGTGCACGGGCGGTGTGCAGGGATCCTGTCACCTCTCCTTTCCTGTGGGGAAAGCACAGGCCTAGTCCGCGAGTCGGCCTGAGCGCCAGAGTAAAAGGCCAAGCGATGCCTACACCGGGAGATGGTAGTGTGCATGGTGTGCCATCCTAGGCTAAGCGCGCTACTGCACGGTTGTGTCTGTGTCTGCGTAGTTCGGCCTGGCAGGGTGAACCCAGGACGCGAACATGGAGCCAGGGAAAGCAAGGCCCAAGAGGCACCAGCTCTCCCGCAGCTCTTCTTCCCTGACGCGACAGAAGCCTTGCTGAGGAAGCAGTGGCGAAGTGCTGTTTGCTCCAAACCAAAGCCTCTGCGAAAGGACAGCATTCCCCGAGAAATGTTTTGGGGGCTGCTGCTGCGTGCCTGAGCCCAGTCTCGCGGTGAGAGAAACCCGCATACAGCGAAAGCCCCTTTGCCTGGGCATCTCCCCTTGGAAAGCACAGCATTCGTTGGGAAATCAGAGTTGGGTTTGGGGATGCTGCTGCTGCTTGCCTAAGCGAGTCTCCGCAGCATGTTGGAAGATACCCGCATGGAGCGAAATCCTCTTTGCCCTAGCATCCTTTCTGCCTGAGAGAGAAGCATGGTTGCTCACGTCTGTCACCACGCTCCCCAGGAGCAAGTGTGGGGAAGGCACAGCACGCCGCCCCCGGGGAAGAGAAGGATCCCTTGGCCTTGGGGTCGGGAAACGCTCGGGAACAGGATAGCCTGCCGCGGCACGAAATGCAGGCCGGTGGCCAGACATGTGTCACCCGCTCCCTGTGCGGAGAGATGGAAGCCTGGCTGCTAAGGAGACATGAGGGGACGACTAGGGCAGGGGCGCGTGCTCCACTCTAAGGAAGGAGTCTGGGCAGAAGGCAGGCCTGTCCTGTGCCTCTGTTACCAAGGGGACAGCATCTCCTTGGCCACCTGTCCCAAGGGCAGACTTGGGCTTGCTACCAGGTGCCATACCTGAAACTTGCAGAAACAACCCCATGGAGAAACGGTCAGTCAGATGCCATCTTCCACCAAGATGTGGCAGCATTGTGGGTGACAGGGGGTGCGGCGGGGAAGGAGTGGAGACAGTTCCCCACAGTTCCCCATCCCAGTGCCCGGGCCGTGTGCAGGGATCCTGTTGCCTCCTCTCTCCTGTGGTGAAGGCACTGGCCTTGACCCCGAGTCTGCCCGAGCACCGGAGCAAAAGGCAAAGCCTTACCAGAGCAGGAGATGGAATTAGGAATAGAGTGCCATGCTAGGCCACGCACGCTGCTGCAGGGTTGTGACTGTGTCTGCCTAGTTCGGCTTAGCAAAGTGAAATCCGGGCGCGAACATGGAGCCAGGGAAAGCAAGGCCCAAGAGGCAACAGCTCTCCCGCAGCTCTTCCCTGACTCGACTGAAGCTTTGCTGAGGAAGCAGCGGCGAAGTGCTGTTCGCTCCAAACCAAAGCCTCTGCGAAAGCACAGCATTCGCTGAGAAATGTTGTGCGGGCTGCTGCTGCTTCCCTGAGCCCAGTCTTGCGGTGGGAGAAACCCGCATACAGCGAAAGCCTCTTTGCCTGGGCCTCTCCCTTAGGAAAGCACAGCATTCGTTGGGAAATCAGAGTTGGGTTTGGGGATGCTGCTGCTGCTTGCCTGAGCGAGTCTCGGCAACATGGTGGAAGATACCCGCATGGAGCGAAATCCTCTTTGCCCTAGCATCCCCTCTGCCTGAGAGAGAAGCATGGTTGCACACGTCTGTCACCGCGCTCCCCAGGAGCAATTTCGGGGAAGGCACAGCACGCCGCCCCAGGGAAGAGAAGGATCCCTTGGCCTTGGGTCTGGAAACACTCGGGAGTCAGAATAGCCTGCCGAGGCACAAACAGCAGGCCATGAGAAGACAAGTGTCCTCTACTCCCTGTGCGGAGAGATTGAAGCCTGGCTGCTAAGGAGACATGAGGGGACGACAAGGGCATGGGTGCGTGCTCCACTCTGAGGAAGGAGTCTGGGCAGAAGGCAGGCCTGTCCTGTGCCTCTGGTCCCAAGGGGAAAGCATCTCCTTGGCCACCTGTCCCAAGGGCAGACTTGGGCTTGCCAACAGTTGCCATACCTGGAACTCGCAGAAACAACCCCATGGAGAAACGTGCAGTCAGATGCCCTCTTCCACCAAGATGTGGCAGCATTGTGGGTGGCCGGGGTGTGCTGGGGAAAGAGTGGAGACAGTCCCCACCGTTCCCCATCCCAGTGCTCGGGCCCTGTGCAGGGATCCTGTCGCCTCCTCTCTCCTATGGTGAAGGCACTGGCCTTGACCCCGAGTCTGCCCGAGCGCCGGAGCAAAAGGCAAAGCCTTACCTACGCCAGGAGATGGTAATAGCCATAGAGTGTCATGCTAGGCCACGCACGCTGCTGCAGGGTTGTGACTGTGTCTGCTTAGATCGGCTTAGCAAGGTGAACCCCGGGCGCGAACTTGGAGCCCGGGAAAACAAGGCCCAAGAGGCACCAGCTCTCCCGCGGCTCTTCTTTCCTGCCGCGACAGAGCGAACGACCAAAGCCTTGCTGAGGAAGCAGAAGCGAAGTGCGGTTTGCGCCAAGCTGAAAACCTCTGCGAAAGCATAGCAGTCGCTGGGAAATCAGAGTCGGTTCTGTAGGCTGCTTTTGTTGCTTCCTTTGCCTAGTATTCGTAGCACGATGGGAGAAACCCGCATAGAGCGAAAGTTTCTTTGCCGGGGCATCCCCTCTGGAAAGCACAGCATTCTCTGGGAAATCAGAGTCGGGTCTGTGGGATGCTGCCTGCTGCTTGCTGGAGCTAGTCTCCACTGCACGGTGGAATAAACCCGCATGGAGCGAAATTCTCTTTGCCTGGGCATCCGCTCTGCCTGAGAGAGAAGCGGGGTGGTGCCTGTGGAAAGAGCCGTAAGGAAAGGGACACATCTGTCACTGCAGAGCGAAGGAAGCCGGGCTGCTAAGGAGACACGAGGGGAAGATTAGGGCAGGGGAAAGGGCTCCACTCTGAGGAAGGAGTCTGGGCAGAAAGCATGCCTGTCCTGAGCCTTTGGGCCCAAGGAGACAGCAGCTCCTTGGCCACCTGACCGTGGTGGAGCCATGGGCTTGCCACCAGGCGCCTACCCTAAACTCGAGAAACAACTCCCAGAAAGACCTGGCCATCAGATGCCGTCTTCCTCCGGGATGTAGAAGCTTGGAGGAGGCCCGGGTTTTAAGGGGAAGGAGTGGTGACAGTCCCCCAAAGCTCCCTATTCAGTGCACGGGCGGTGTGCAGGGATCCTGTCACCTCTCCTTTCCTGTGGGGAAAGCACAGGCCTAGTCCGCGAGTCGGCCTGAGCGCCAGAGTAAAAGGCCAAGCGATGCCTACACCGGGAGATGGTAGTGTGCATGGTGTGCCATCCTAGGCTAAGCGCGCTACTGCACGGTTGTGTCTGTGTCTGCGTAGTTTGGCCTGGTAGGGTGAACCCAGGACGCGAACATGGAGCCAGGGAAAGCAAGGCCCAAGAGGCACCAGCTCTCCCGCAGCTCTTCTTCCCTGACGCGACAGAAGCCTTGCTGAGGAAGCAGTGGCGAAGTGCTGTTTGCTCCAAACCAAAGCCTCTGCGAAAGGACAGCATTCCCCGAGAAATGTTTTGGGGGCTGCTGCTGCGTGCCTGAGCCCAGTCTCGCGGTGGGAGAAACCCGCATACAGCGAAAGCCCCTTTGCCTGGGCATCTCCCCTTGGAAAGCACAGCATTCGTTGGGAAATCAGAGTTGGGTTTGGGGATGCTGCTGCTGCTTGCCTAAGCGAGTCTCCGCAGCATGTTGGAAGATACCCGCATGGAGCGAAATCCTCTTTGCCCTAGCATCCTTTCTGCCTGAGAGAGAAGCATGGTTGCTCACGGCTGTCACCACGCTCCCCAGGAGCAAGTGTGGGGAAGGCACAGCACGCCGCCCCCGGGGAAGAGAAGGATCCCTTGGCCTTGGGGTCTGGAAACGCTCGGGAAGCAGAATAGCCTGCCGAGGCACGAACAGCAGGCCATGAGAAGACAAGTGTCCTCTCCTCCCTGTGCGGAGAGATTGAAGCCTGGCTGCTAAGGAGACATGAGGGGAAGACAAGGGCATGGGTGCGTGCTCCACTCTGAGGAAGGAGTCTGGGCAGAAGGCAGGCCTGTCCTGTGCCTCTTGTCCCAAGGGGAAAGCATCTCTTTGGCCACCTGTCCCAAGGGCAGACTTGGGCTTGCCACCAGGTGCCATACCCGGAACTCGCAGAAACAACCCCATGGAGAAACGTGCAGTCAGATGCCGTCTTCCACCAAGATATGGCAGCATTGTGGGTGGCCGGGGGTGTGCCGGGGAAAGAGTGGCGACAGTCCCCACCGTTCCCCATCCCAGTGCTCGGGCCCTGTGCAGGGATCCTGTCGCCTCTTCTCTCCTGTGGTGAAGGCACTGGCCTTGACCCCGAGTCTGCCCGAGCGCCGGAGCAAAAGGCAAAGCCTTACCTACGCCAGGAGATGGTAATAGCCATAGAGTGTCATGCTAGGCCACGCACGCTGCTGCAGGGTTGTGACTGTGTCTGCTTAGATCGGCTTAGCAAGGTGAACCCCGGGCGCGAACTTGGAGCCCGAGAAAACAAGGCCCAAGAGGCACCAGCTCTCCCGCGGCTCTTCTTTCCTGCCGCGACAGAGCAAACGACCAAAGCCTTGCTGAGGAAGCAGCAGCGAAGTGCGGTTTGCGCCAAGCTGAAACCTCTGCGAAAGCATAGCAGTCGCTGGGAAATCAGAGTCGGTTCTGTGGGATGCTGCCTGCTGCTTGCCGGAGCTAGTCTCCACTGCACGGTGGAATAAACCCGCATGGAGCGAAATCCTCTTTACCTGGGCTTCCGCTCTGCCTGAGAGAGAAGCGCGGTGGTGCCTGTGGAAAGAGCCTTAAGGAAAGGGACACATCTGTCACTGCAGAGCGAAGGAAGCCGGGCTGCTAAGGAGACACGAAGGGAAGATTAGGGCAGGGGAAAGGGCTCCACTCTGAGGAAGGAGTCTGGGCAGAAAGCATGCCTGTCCTGAGCCTTTGGGCCCAAGGAGACAGCAGCTCCTTGGCCACCTGACCGTGGTGGAGCCATGGGCTTGCCACCAGGCGCCTACCCTAAACTCGAGAAACAACTCCCAGAAAGACCTGGCCATCAGATGCCGTCTTCCTCCGGGATGTAGAAGCTTGGAGGAGGCCCGGGTTTTAAGGGGAAGGAGTGGTGACAGTCCCCCAAAGCTCCCTATTCAGTGCACGGGCGGTGTGCAGGGATCCTGTCACCTCTCCTTTCCTGTGGGGAAAGCACAGGCCTAGTCCGCGAGTCGGCCTGAGCGCCAGAGTAAAAGGCCAAGCGATGCCTACACCGGGAGATGGTAGTGTGCATGGTGTGCCATCCTAGGCTAAGCGCGCTACTGCACGGTTGTGTCTGTGTCTGCGTAGTTCGGCCTGGCAGGGTGAACCCAGGACGCGAACATGGAGCCAGGGAAAGCAAGGCCCAAGAGGCACCAGCTCTCCCGCAGCTCTTCTTCCCTGACGCGACAGAAGCCTTGCTGAGGAAGCAGTGGCGAAGGGCTGTTTGCTCCAAACCAAAGCCTCTGCGAAAGGACAGCATTCCCCGAGAAATGTTTTGGGGGCTGCTGCTGCGTGCCTGAGCCCAGTCTCGCGGTGGGAGAAACCCGCATACAGCGAAAGCCCCTTTGCCTGGGCATCTCCCCTTGGAAAGCACAGCATTCGTTGGGAAATCAGAGTTGGGTTTGGGGATGCTGCTGCTGCTTGCCTAAGCGAGTCTCCGCAGCATGTTGGAAGATACCCGCATGGAGCGAAATCCTCTTTGCCCTAGCATCCTTCCTGCCTGAGAGAGAAGCATGGTTGCTCACGGCTGTCACCGCGCTCCCCAGGAGCAATTTTGGGGAAGGCACAGCACGCCGCCCCCGGGGAAGAGAAGGATCCCTTGGCCTTGGGGTCTGGAAACGCTCGGGAAGCAGAATAGCCTGCCGAGGCACAAACAGCAGGCCATGAGAAGACAAGTGTCCTCTCCTCCCTGTGCGGAGAGATTGAAGCCTGGCTACTAAGGAGACATGAGGGGAAGACAAGGGCATGGGTGCGTGCTCCACTCTGAGGAAGGAGTCTGGGCAGAAGGCAGGCCTGTCCTGTGCCTCTTGTCCCAAGGGGAAAGCATCTCTTTGGCCACCTGTCCCAAGGGCAGACTTGGGCTTGCCACCAGGTGCCATACCCGGAACTCGCAGAAACAACCCCATGGAGAAACGTGCAGTCAGATGCCGTCTTCCACCAAGATATGGCAGCATTGTGGGTGGCCGGGGGTGTGCCGGGGAAAGAGTGGCGACAGTCCCCACCGTTCCCCATCCCAGTGCTCGGGCCCTGTGCAGGGATCCTGTCGCCTCTTCTCTCCTGTGGTGAAGGCACTGGCCTTGACCCCGAGTCTGCCCGAGCGCCGGAGCAAAAGGCAAAGCCTTACCTACGCCAGGAGATGGTAATAGCCATAGAGTGTCATGCTAGGCCACGCACGCTGCTGCAGGGTTGTGACTGTGTCTGCTTAGATCGGCTTAGCAAGGTGAACCCCGGGCGCGAACTTGGAGCCCGAGAAAACAAGGCCCAAGAGGCACCAGCTCTCCCGCGGCTCTTCTTTCCTGCCGCGACAGAGCAAACGACCAAAGCCTTGCTGAGGAAGCAGCAGCGAAGTGCGGTTTGCGCCAAGCTGAAAACCTCTGCGAAAGCATAGCAGTCGCTGGGAAATCAGAGTCGGTTCTGTGGGATGCTGCCTGCTGCTTGCCGGAGCTAGTCTCCACTGCACGGTGGAATAAACCCGCATGGAGCGAAATCCTCTTTACCTGGGCTTCCGCTCTGCCTGAGAGAGAAGCGCGGTGGTGCCTGTGGAAAGAGCCTTAAGGAAAGGGACACATCTGTCACTGCAGAGCGAAGGAAGCCAGGCTGCTAAGGAGACACGAGGGGAAGATTAGGGCAGGGGAAAGGGCTCCACTCTGAGGAAGGAGTCTGGGCAGAAAGCATGCCTGTCCTGAGCCTTTGGGCCCAAGGAGACAGCAGCTCCTTGGCCACCTGACCGTGGTGGAGCCATGGGCTTGCCACCAGGCGCCTACCCTAAACTCAAGAAACAACTCCCAGAAAGACCTGGCCATCAGATACCGTCTTCCTCCGGGATGTAGAAGCTTGGAGGAGGCCCGGGTTTTAAGGGGAAGGAGTGGTCACAGTCCCCCAAAGCTCCCTATTCAGTGCACGGGCGGTGTGCAGGGATCCTGTCACCTCTCCTTTCCTGTGGGGAAAGCACAGGCCTAGTCCGCGAGTCGGCCTGAGCGCCAGAGTAAAAGGCCAAGCGATGCCTACACCGGGAGATGGTAGTGTGCATGGTGTGCCATCCTAGGCTAAGCGCGCTACTGCACGGTTGTGTCTGTGTCTGCGTAGTTCGGCCTGGCAGGGTGAACCCAGGACGCGAACATGGAGCCAGGGAAAGCAAGGCCCAAGAGGCACCAGCTCTCCCGCAGCTCTTCTTCCCTGACGCGACAGAAGCCTTGCTGAGGAAGCAGTGGCGAAGTGCTGTTTGCTCCAAACCAAAGCCTCTGCGAAAGGACAGCATTCCCCGAGAAATGTTTTGGGGGCTGCTGCTGCGTGCCTGAGCCCAGTCTCGCGGTGAGAGAAACCGGCATACAGCGAAAGCCCCTTTGCCTGGGCATCTCCCCTTGGAAAGCACAGCATTCGTTGGGAAATCAGAGTTGGCTTTGGGGATGCTGCTGCTGCTTGCCTAAGCGAGTCTCCGCAGCATGTTGGAAGATACCCGCATGGAGCGAAATCCTCTTTGCCCTAGCATCCTTTCTGCCTGAGAGAGAAGCATGGTTGCTCACGGCTGTCACCGCGCTCCCCAGGAGCAATTTTGGGGAAGGCACAGCACGCCGCCCCCGGGGAAGTGAAGGATCCCTTGGCCTTGGGGTCTGGAAACGCTCGGGAAGCAGAATAGCCTGCCGAGGCACGAACAGCAGGCCATGAGAAGACAAGTGTCCTCTCCTCCCTGTGCGGAGAGATTGAAGCCTGGCTGCTAAGGAGACATGAGGGGAAGACAAGGGCATGGGTGCGTGCTCCACTCTGAGGAAGGAGTCTGGGCAGAAGGCAGGCCTGTCCTGTGCCTCTTGTCCCTAGGGGAAAGCATCTCTTTGGCCACCTGTCCCAAGGGCAGACTTGGGCTTGCCACCAGGTGCCATACCCGGAACTCGCAGAAACAACCCCATGGAGAAACGTGCAGTCAGATGCCGTCTTCCACCAAGATATGGCAGCATTGTGGGTGGCCGGGGGTGTGCCGGGGAAAGAGTGGCGACAGTCCCCACCGTTCCCCATCCCAGTGCTCGGGCCCTGTGCAGGGATCCTGTCGCCTCTTCTCTCCTGTGGTGAAGGCACTGGCCTTGACCCCGAGTCTGCCCGAGCGCCGGAGCAAAAGGCAAAGCCTTACCTACGCCAGGAGATGGTAATAGCCATAGAGTGTCATGCTAGGCCACGCACGCTGCTGCAGGGTTGTGACTGTGTCTGCTTAGATCGGCTTAGCAAGGTGAACCCCGGGCGCGAACTTGGAGCCCGAGAAAACAAGGCCCAAGAGGCACCAGCTCTCCCGCGGCTCTTCTTTCCTGCCGCGACAGAGCAAACGACCAAAGCCTTGCTGAGGAAGCAGCAGCGAAGTGCGGTTTGCGCCAAGCTGAAAACCTCTGCGAAAGCATAGCAGTCGCTGGGAAATCAGAGTCGGTTCTGTGGGATGCTGCCTGCTGCTTGCCGGAGCTAGTCTCCACTGCACGGTGGAATAAACCCGCATGGAGCGAAATCCTCTTTACCTGGGCTTCTGCTCTGCCTGAGAGAGAAGCGCGGTGGTGCCTGTGGAAAGAGCCTTAAGGAAAGGGACACATATGTCACTGCAGAGCGAAGGAAGCCGGGCTGCTAAGGAGACACGAAGGGAAGATTAGGGCAGGGGAAAGGGCTCCACTCTGAGGAAGGAGTCTGGGCAGAAAGCATGCCTGTCCTGAGCCTTTGGGCCCAAGGAGACAGCAGCTCCTTGGCCACCTGACCGTGGTGGAGCCATGGGCTTGCCACCAGGCGCCTACCCTAAACTCGAGAAACAACTCCCAGAAAGACCTGGCCATCAGATGCCGTCTTCCTCCGGGATGTAGAAGCTTGGAGGAGGCCCGGGTTTTAAGGGGAAGGAGTGGTGACAGTCCCCCAAAGCTCCCTATTCAGTGCACGGGCGGTGTGCAGGGATCCTGTCACCTCTCCTTTCCTGTGGGGAAAGCACAGGCCTAGTCCGCGAGTCGGCCTGAGCGCCAGAGTAAAAGGCCAAGCGATGCCTACACCGGGAGATGGTAGTGTGCATGGTGTGCCATCCTAGGCTAAGCGCGCTACTGCACGGTTGTGTCTGTGTCTGCGTAGTTCGGCCTGGCAGGGTGAACCCAGGACGCGAACATGGAGCCAGGGAAAGCAAGGCCCAAGAGGCACCAGCTCTCCCGCAGCTCTTCTTCCCTGACGCGACAGAAGCCTTGCTGAGGAAGCAGTGGCGAAGTGCTGTTTGCTCCAAACCAAAGCCTCTGTGAAAGGACAGCATTCCCCGAGAAATGTTTTGGGGGCTGCTGCTGCGTGCCTGAGCCCAGTCTCGCGGTGAGAGAAACCCGCATACAGCGAAAGCCCCTTTGCCTGGGCATCTCCCCTTGGAAAGCACAGCATTCGTTGGGAAATCAGAGTTGGGTTTGGGGATGCTGCTGCTGCTTGCCTAAGCGAGTCTCCGCAGCATGTTGGAAGATACCCGCATGGAGCGAAATCCTCTTTGCCCTAGCATCCTTCCTGCCTGAGAGAGAAGCATGGTTGCTCACGTCTGTCACCACGCTCCCCAGGAGCAAGTGTGGGGAAGGCACAGCACGCCGCCCCCGGGGAAGAGAAGGATCCCTTGGCCTTGGGGTCGGGAAACGCTCGGGAACAGGATAGCCTGCCGCGGCACGAAATGCAGGCCGGTGGCCAGACATGTGTCACCCGCTCCCTGTGCGGAGAGATGGAAGCCTGGCTGCTAAGGAGACATGAGGGGACGACTAGGGCAGGGGCGCGTGCTCCACTCTAAGGAAGGAGTCTGGGCAGAAGGCAGGCCTGTCCTGTGCCTCTGTTACCAAGGGGACAGCATCTCCTTGGCCACCTGTCCCAAGGGCAGACTTGGGCTTGCTACCAGGTGCCATACCTGAAACTTGCAGAAACAACCCCATGGAGAAACGGTCAGTCAGATGCCATCTTCCACCAAGATGTGGCAGCATTGTGGGTGACAGGGGGTGCGGCGGGGAAGGAGTGGAGACAGTTCCCCACAGTTCCCCATCCCAGTGCCCGGGCCGTGTGCAGGGATCCTGTTGCCTCCTCTCTCCTGTGGTGAAGGCACTGGCCTTGACCCCGAGTCTGCCCGAGCACCGGAGCAAAAGGCAAAGCCTTACCAGAGCAGGAGATGGAATTAGGAATAGAGTGCCATGCTAGGCCACGCACGCTGCTGCAGGGTTGTGACTGTGTCTGCCTAGTTCGGCTTAGCAAAGTGAAATCCGGGCGCGAACATGGAGCCAGGGAAAGCAAGGCCCAAGAGGCAACAGCTCTCCCGCAGCTCTTCTTCCCTGACTCGACTGAAGCTTTGCTGAGGAAGCAGCGGCGAAGTGCTGTTCGCTCCAAACCAAAGCCTCTGCGAAAGCACAGCATTCGCTGAGAAATGTTGTGCGGGCTGCTGCTGCTTCCCTGAGCCCAGTCTTGCGGTGGGAGAAACCCGCATACAGCGAAAGCCTCTTTGCCTGGGACTCTCCCTTAGGAAAGCACAGCATTCGTTGGGAAATCAGAGTTGGGTTTGGGGATGCTGCTGCTGCTTGCCTGAGCGAGTCTCGGCAACATGGTGGAAGATACCCGCATGGAGCGAAATCCTCTTTGCCCTAGCATCCCCTCTGCCTGAGAGAGAAGCATGGTTGCACACGTCTGTCACCGCGCTCCCCAGGAGCAATTTCGGGGAAGGCACAGCACGCCGCCCCAGGGAAGAGAAGGATCCCTTGGCCTTGGGTCTGGAAACACTCGGGAGTCAGAATAGCCTGCCGAGGCACAAACAGCAGGCCATGAGAAGACAAGTGTCCTCTACTCCCTGTGCGGAGAGATTGAAGCCTGGCTGCTAAGGAGACATGAGGGGACGACAAGGGCATGGGTGCGTGCTCCACTCTGAGGAAGGAGTCTGGGCAGAAGGCAGGCCTGTCCTGTGCCTCTGGTCCCAAGGGGAAAGCATCTCCTTGGCCACCTGTCCCAAGGGCAGACTTGGGCTTGCCAACAGTTGCCATACCTGGAACTCGCAGAAACAACCCCATGGAGAAACGTGCAGTCAGATGCCCTCTTCCACCAAGATGTGGCAGCATTGTGGGTGGCCGGGGTGTGCCGGGGAAAGAGTGGAGACAGTCCCCACCGTTCCCCATCCCAGTGCTCGGGCCCTGTGCAGGGATCCTGTCGCCTCCTCTCTCCTATGGTGAAGGCACTGGCCTTGACCCCGAGTCTGCCCGAGCGCCGGAGCAAAAGGCAAAGCCTTACCTACGCCAGGAGATGGTAATAGCCATAGAGTGTCATGCTAGGCCACGCACGCTGCTGCAGGGTTGTGACTGTGTCTGCTTAGATCGGCTTAGCAAGGTGAACCCCGGGCGCGAACTTGGAGCCCGGGAAAACAAGGCCCAAGAGGCACCAGCTCTCCCGCGGCTCTTCTTTCCTGCCGCGACAGAGCGAACGACCAAAGCCTTGCTGAGGAAGCAGAAGCGAAGTGCGGTTTGTGCCAAGCTGAAAACCTCTGCGAAAGCATAGCAGTCGCTGGGAAATCAGAGTCGGTTCTGTAGGCTGCTTTTGTTGCTTCCTTTGCCTAGTATTCGTAGCCCTTTTGGAAAAACCCGCATAGAGCGAAAGCCTCTTTGCCGGGGCATCCCCTCTGGGAAAGCACAGCATTCTTTGGGAAATCAGAGTCGGGTCTGTGGGATGCTGCCTGCTGCTTGCCGGAGCTAGTCTCCACAGCACGGTGGAATAAACCCGCATGGAGCGAAATCCTCTTTGCCTGGGCATCCGCTCTGCCTGAGAAAGAAGCGCGGTGGTGCCTGTGGAAAGAGCCTTAAGGAAAGGGACACATCTGTCACTGCAGAGCGAAGGAAGCCGGGCTGCTAAGGAGACACGAGGGGAAGATTAGGGCAGGGGAAAGGGCTCCACTCTGAGGAAGGAGTCTGGGCAGAAAGCATGCCTGTCCTGAGCCTTTGGGCCCAAGGAGACAGCAGCTCCTTGGCCACCTGACCGTGGTGGAGCCATGGGCTTGCCACCAGGCGCCTACCCTAAACTCGAGAAACAACTCCCAGAAAGACCTGGCCATCAGATGCCGTCTTCCTCCGGGATGTAGAAGCTTGGAGGAGGCCCGGGTTTTAAGGGGAAGGAGTGGTGACAGTCCCCCAAAGCTCCCTATTCAGTGCACGGGCAGTGTGCCGGGATCCTGTCACCTCTCCTTTCCTGTGGGGAAAGCACAGGCCTAGTCCGCGAGTCGGCCTGAGCGCCAGAGTAAAAGGCCAAGCGATGCCTACACCGGGAGATGGTAGTGTGCATGGAGTGCCATCCTAGGCTAAGCGCGCTACTGCACGGTTGTGACTGTGTCTGCGTAGTTCGGCCTGGCAGGGTGAACCCAGGACGCGAACATGGAGCCAGGGAAAGCAAGGCCCAAGAGGCACCAGCTCTCCCGCAGCTCTTCTTCCCTGACGCGACTGAAGCTTTACTGAGGAAGCAGCGGCGAAGTGCTGTTCGCTCCAAACCAAAGCCTCTGCGAAAGCACAGCATTCGCTGAGAAATGTTGTCCGGGCTGCTGCTGCGTGCCTGAGCCCAGTCTCGCGGTGGTAGAAACCCGCATACAGCGAAAGCCTCTTTGCCTGGGCCTCTCCCTTAGGAAAGCACAGCATTCGTTGGGAAATCAGAGTTGGGTTTGGGGATGCTGCTGCTGCTTGCCTGAGCGAGTCTCGGCAACATGGTGGAAGACACCCGCATGGAGCAAATCCTCTTTGCCCCAGCATCCCCTCTGCCTGAGAGAGAAGCATGGTTGCACACGTCTGTCACCGCGCTCCCCAGGAGCAATTTTGGGGAAGGCACAGCACGCCGCCCCCGGGGAAGAGAAGGATCCCTTGGCCGTGGGGTCTGGAAACGCTCGGGAGTCAGAATAGCCTGCCGAGGCACGAACAGCAGGCCATGAGAAGACAAGTGTCCTCTGCTCCCTGTGCGGAGAGATTGAAGCCTGGCTGCTAAGGAGACATGAGGGGACGACAAGGGCATGGGTGCGTGCTCCACTCTGAGGAAGGAGTCTGGGCAGAAGGCAGGCCTGTCCTGTGCCTCTGGTCCCAAGGGGAAAGCATCTCCTTGGCCACCTGTCCCAAGGGCAGACTTGGGCTTGCCACCAGTTGCCATACCCGGAACTCGCCGAAACAACCCCATGGAGAAACGTGCAGTCAGATGCCGTCTTCCACCAAGATATGGCAGCATTGTGGGTGGCCGGGGGTGTGCCGGGGAAAGAGTGGAGACAGTCCCCACTGTTCCCCATCCCAGTGCTCGGGCCCGGTGCAGGAATCCTGTCGCCTCCTCTCTCCTATGGTGAAGGCACTGGCCTAGACCCCGAGTCTGCCCGAGCGCCGGAGCAAAAGGCAAAGCCTTACCTACGCCAGGAGATGGTAATAGGCATAGAGTGCCATGCTAGGCCACGCACGCTGCTGCAGGGTTGTGACTGTGTCTGCTTAGTTCGGCTTAGCAAGGTGAACCCCGGGCACGAACATGGAGCCCGGGAAAGCAAGGACCAAGAGGCACCAGCTCTCCCGCGGCTCTTCTTTCCTGCCGCGACAGAGCGAACGACCACAGCCTTGCTGAGGAAGCAGCAGCGAAGTGAGGTTCGCGCCAAGCTGAAAACCTCTGCGAAAGCATGGCCGTCGCTGGGAAATCAGAGTCGGTTCTGTGGGCTGCTTTTGTTGCTTGCCTTAGCCTAGTATTCGCAGCACTTTTGGAGAAACCCGCATAGAGCGAAAGCCTCTTTGCCCGGGCATCCCCTCTGGGAAAGCACAGCATTCTTTGGGAAATCAGAGTCGGGTCTGTGGGATGCTGCCTGCTGCTTGCCGGAGCCAGTCTCCACAGCACGGTGTAATAAACCCGCATGGAGCGAAATCCTCTTTGCCTGGGCATCCCCTCTGCATGAGAGAGATGCATGGTTGCACACGTCTGTCACTGCGCTCCCCAGGAGCAAGTGTGGGGAAGGCACAGCACACTGTCCCTGGGGAAGAGAAGGAGCCATTGGCCTTGGGGTCTGGAAAATTGAACAGCCACATGCAGAAAATGAAATTGGACCATCCTAACACCATACATTATAATCGACTGGAAATGGATGAAGAAGCATAATGTGAGAAAGGAATCCATCATAGTCCTTGAGGAGAGAACAGGTAGCAACTTCTTTGACCTCAGCAGCAGCAACTTCTTCCTAGGAACATCGCGAAAGCCAAGGGAAGCAAGGGCAAGAATGAACTATTGGGATTTCATCAGATCCAAAAGCTTTTGCACTGCAAAGGAAACAGTTAACAAAGCCAAAAGATCACTGTCAGAAGTTATCTGGGAGAAGATATTTGCAAATGACATACCAGATAAAGGGCCAGTATCCAAAATCTATAAAGAGCTTATCAAACTCAACACCCTAAAAACAAATAATCCAATGAAGAAATGGGCAGAGGACATGAGCAGACATTTCTGCAAAGAATACATCCAAATGGCCAACAGACACATGAAAAAATGCTCCACACCACTCGGCATCAGGGAAATACAAATCAAAACCAGAATGAGATACCACCTCACACCGTTCAGAATGGCTAAAATGAACAAGTCCGTCAATGACAGATGCTGGCGAGGATGTGGAGTTAGGGCAACCCTCCTACACTGTATGTGGGAATGCAAGCTGGTGCAACCACTCTGGAAAACAGCGTGGACGTGCCTCAAAAAGCTGAAAATAGAACTACCCTATGACCCAGTGCTTGTAGTACTGGGTATATACCCTACAGATACAAACGTGGCATTCTGAAGGGGCACATGCACCCAAATGTTTATAGCAGCAATGTCCACAATAGTTAAACTATGGAAAGAAACTAAATGTCCTTCAACAGATGAATCAATAAATAAGATGTGGTATATATGTTCAATGGAATACTATGCAGCCATCAAAAGAAATGAAATCCTGCTATTTGTGATGACGTGGATGGAACTAGAGGGTATTATGCTTGGCGAAATAAATCAATCTGAGAAAGACAACTATCATATGATCTCCCTGATATGATGAAGTGGAGATGCAACATAGGCAGTTTCGGGCGTACGAAAAGAAAAATAAAAAAAGATGGTATTAGGAGGGAGACAAACCATAAAAGACTGAATCTCACAAAACAGACTGAGGGTTGCTGGGGGGAGGTGTGTTGGGGTATGGACATTGGAGAGGGCAGATGCTATGGTGAGTGATGGTGAGTGCTGTGAAATGTGTAAACCTGGTGATTCACAGACCTGTACCCCTAGGGATTAAAACACATTATATAAAAAATTTTAAAAAATAATTTAAAAAACCCATTAAAGAAAAAACACAGATTGCAAGCCCAGAGCTAATCTCATATTCAATCAAAACTTTTGAAAGTTTTCCCCTTAAAGATCAGAAGAAAGACAAGTGTGTCCATTTTCACTACTCTCATTTGACACAGTAGTGGATGTCCTAGCCAGAGAAACAAGGAACACAAAGAAACAAGAGACTCCAAAAAAAAAAAAAAAAGGAAGAAGTAAAATTTTCTTTTTTTGGATAACATGAACTTACATGTTAAAAAATCCTAAAAAATTCACAAAAAATTTGAATAAACAAATTTAGTAAAATTACCAAATACAAGATCAATATATAAAAGAAAAGAATTTTGTTTTGTTTCTTTTTTTTTTTATGGACTGCTTCCCAGTTTGTCATGTCATCCTTGTTCAGTGATCACGCTAATCTTCTCTGCATCATTCCAATTTTAGTATATGTGCTGCCAAAGTAAGCACAAGACAGGAGCATTTTAACATTCTAATGATGAACTATCTGAAAAAATAAAGAAAACAATCTAATTCACAATAGCATCAAAAATAATAAAATACTTAGGAATAGATTTAACTAAGAAGATGAAAGATCTGTACTCCATAAACTATGACATTGATAAAGAAATTGAAGGTGACAGAAATGGAAAGATAGCTCATATTTATGAATGGTAAGAATTAACATTGTTAAAATGTCCATACTACCGTAAACCATCTGTAAATCCAATTCCTATCAAAAATCCAATGTTAGGGGCGCCTGGGTGGCTCAGTGGGTTAAGCCGCTGCCTTCGGCTCTGGTCATGATCCCAGGGTCCTGGGATCGAGCCCCGCATCAGGCTCTCTGCTCAGCAGGAAGCCTGCTTCCTCTTCTCTCTCTGCCTGCCTCTCTGCCTGCTTGTCATCTCTCTCTGTCAAATAAATAAATTAAAAATCTTAAAAAAAAATCCAATATTATTGTTTTACAGAAGTAAGTAAAGAATCCTAAAGTTTATATGAGACCATGAAAGACAACAAATAATCAAAGCAGTTCTAAGAAAGAATGAAGAAGGGAGATTACACTTCTTGATTTGAAACTATACTACAAAGCCCTCATGCTCAAAACAATAAAGTATACTGGCATAAAAACAGACCAATAAACAAGTAGAACAGAATTGAGAGTCCAGAAATAAATCCTTTCATACAGTCACCTAATATTTGACAGGGGCCAACATATGTAATGGGGAAAGATAGTCTGTTCAATAAATGATATTTAAAACTGAATAGTCACATAAACAGTATGAAAAGGGAACCTTATATCACTCATAAGTCTGAACTTGAAATAGATTAAAGACTTAAAGGTGATGCATGAAACTAAATTTCCTAAAGGAAAACATAGGAAAAATTCTCCTTGACATTGGTCTTGCCAATAGTTTTTTGGATACCAGACCAAAAACACAAGCAAAAAAAGCAAAAATAAATAAATGGTATTACATCAAACTAACGTTTCTGCATTGCCAAAAAAAGGGAGAGAGAATGAAAACACAATCCACAGAATGTAAGAAAATACTTACGAATCTTATATCTGAAAAGAGGTTAATAACCAACAGATACAAATAGAAAAAAATATATGATTAAAAAAATAGCAAAAGGATCTCAATAGACTTTTTTTTCAAAAAAGTTATATAAATGACCAACAGGAGCATTAAAAAGTGCTCAACGTAAAAATCTCAGGGCAAAGTCCTTATGTTGTTGTTGTTGTTGTTTACCTCTGAAAAACACAGCAAGATATTAGAATATATACTACCAAAAAATTGAAACTAACCAATTTTGGTAAATATTGGGGAAAACGGGGAACTTATGCACTGTAATAGGGATATAAATTTGTATGGAAAACAGTATGGAGATTATTCATATTATTAAAAGTAAAATTACCATATGATTCAGTAATCCCACTTCTAGGTATCTATCTAAAGAAAACGAAGTCACTGTTCAAAGACATATCTGCACTCTTATGTTTATTATAAAATTATTAACTCTAAGCAAGAGATGGAAATAACTTCAGTATCCATTAATGGATGAATGAGTAAAATAAGTATGGTAAATATATACTACGGAATACTACTTAACCATGAAAAATTAAGAAATACTGCCATTTACAACAGCATGGATGGATCTTGAAGGTATTATTCTAAGTGAAATATTTCAAAGATTTTATATATTTTTTAAATTTATGTATTATGATATCCCTTACATACAGAATCTGAGGAAAAGGAAAACTAATGGAAACTTAGAGTTGAGTTGACAAGGGGTGAACCTGGGGTGGAGTAAGATGGTCAAAGGGTGCAAACTTGCAACTATAATATGAAAAAGTTCTGGGGATCTAATGTACAGCATGATGATCATAGTTAATAAGATATACATACTTTTTTTTATTGTGCTTCCCTTTAATAAACTTTGCATATATCACATTCTTACAAGTTGAAAGTTTATAGCAATCTTGTATAAAAGAGGTCTGCTGCCACCATTTTTCTAACAACATTTGTTCATTTTGTGTCTCTTTGTCACATGTTGGTAATTCTTGCAATATATCAAGTTTTTTCATTATTATTGTATTTGTTATGGTGATCTGTGATCAGTAATTATGACCCACTGAAAACTCAGAACTAGTGTACTTAAGGTATATACATTGATTTTCTTTAAAAACATAATGCTTTTGAACAGTGCAGTATAGTTTTTATTTTTTATATGCACTGGGAAACATAATTTTTTATATGCACTGGGAAACCAAAAAATATAATAATTTGACTTAGTTTATTGAGATAATCACTTTATTGAGGCAGTCTGGAACAAAACCCACAAGACCTCTGAAGTTTATCTCTACTATACTATATACATAAAAGTTGCTAAGAGAGTAGATCTTAAAATTCCTTACGATACATGCATAAAAATCAGTGGCAACTATACGAGATAGTAGATGTATTAACATTTTTGTGTAGATTATATTGCAATAAAGATGTATACCAATTTATCAAATTGTACAAAATTTACACAATGTTAAAAGTTTGCAATGTTATAAGAAATCATTTCTTAAATTTACAAATATGTCGATTTTTTTCAATAAAGCTGGAAACTTTTTGTAGAATTAATCTATTTTTCAAAAAAGGAAGTAAGGCAGTAGAAACTGCAACTAACTCTGAAATAATAGAATATAAAATCCATTTTTGGTATATACACTGTGACAAAAACTATTACTTAGTTTACAATGGAGGAGTACTTATGAAGCATAAAGGATGGTCTATAAAAAAGGCTGAAAGAGCTCAGTTTTAAGGTAAATTTAAAATCTTCTTTTGAAATACTAAACTGACCACCCAGTGTTCCAAACATCAATGTCTTAACTGCATGAATTTATTTCATACAACTCTATAATCTAGTTTCATAAGAAAGCAGCATGCAAAGTTTGAATAAGACAGACTTGCTTAAGTTTCTTCATGTTCAACAGTAAAGGATACCTCCTTAAAAACAAATAGAAGAAAAATCAGCATATTTATTATGATAATTATTATTCATAAGGAGATTCATATTGAATTAGGGAATATATATCCTCAGAGGGGGTAAAGTAAAATGAAATTTATGTTGGTAAATGTGTCTAATAATAGTCAATACAATGCCTCAATATAAATGAATATTACCATTTTGAACAATTTAATTACTATTACTAGAATTATTATAAGTATAAAAATAGCTATCATTTTAGCATGGAATATGAGACTCTCATGCTCCATGCTTCATCACATCCACACAACAACGCTGCATAATAAGTATTATCATCACCATTTCATGGGTGAAAAAACTGAGGCTAACACATTTAGATAACTGGTTTATGATTACATGGGTAGCAAAAATGCATCACACTAATTTAGGCTTTATGATTTCAGAATTGTACTCTTTCCACTGCACATTCTATTACTCTGTAAATACTTGGCCTGTTTTCATTTGGTTCTTTAATTTTATTCATGTGGTGATGGCTTAAAGCTTCCTTTAAAGGAAGCTTAAAAATTTCATTTAACCAAAAGCTCCCAAGAATTAAAAATGTCATTGATCTAATGTAGACATGGATATCATTAGTTAATGGGTAACTATATATTTTCCACTCTAGTGAGATAACAATCAGAGTATTTTTCTAAGTTTTAGTCTCTCAGTGTTAAAAAGGACTTTGTTAAAATAGAAATATTTAGACAAAGGTGATCAAAAGTCTGAATCAGGTCACCTTAAGGTAAATATTAGGAACCTGAGGAAACAAATGGAGATTTGAACACTGAGCTATGATATAATGAATGGTTTCAAGTATTTAGTAGAGTATAGAAAGCCCTTTAAAGCCTGGTCTTAGCCTAGCATTGCAGCTTCTGGGATATCTGTCTATCTATCATCTATCTATCTAGATATAAATTTGAAAACTTTTTTAACTTAAAGATTTTGAGAAATAGAACATAATCAGCACCATAGAAGATCTGTTTCTGATAACAACCTAGCCCCTCCTCCCAGTTTGTTAATATTCTCTCTTATTTAATGTAACATTGTGCAAATAGACCACTACTGATCTGCCGTTATGAATGAAATAGCTATAATCATCTGTTTGCATATCCTGGTGAAAATATTCATTTAGTTCCATGTTGTATTTCTAGGAATGGACCAAATTTTTATTTTTATTTTTAAGTTTTCTAAATATTGTCCAACTTACCTCAAATGTTTTTATTATGGGCACTTTCATTCTTTCACATTCTTGCAAGGCAATTTTACTGTTGCCCAATATGGTAAGTGTGTAATAGTATGTCATTTTAGGTTTTAATTTATTATTAATTTAATTTAATTTAATTCCAGATTCATAATAAAGATAAACAGTTTTTATATATGAGTGGCCATTTGGATTACCCTTTCTGTAAAGTACATGCTCAAATCTTTTGATATCTTAACACTGTGTCATACTGACTTCTTTAATAGTAGATTTTCTGAATGAACTTTTAGCTGTGTAGGTCTTCTCTATTTTATTTTGAACTTGTTTTCATTTCAAAATCTTTATATTTATTTTCATAATCTGCTTTTATTTTTCTTTGTCTATTATCTATCTATCTATCTATCTATTTATTTGCAAGCAAGAGAGAGTGAGCAAGTGAGAGTGCAGGGAGGGATAGAAAAAGAAGGGAAAAGAATCTTAAGCAGGCTCCAGGCTCAGCACAGAGCCCAACTCTGGGCTCTATTTCACAACCATGACATCATGACCTGAGCCAAATTGAAAGAGATAAAATAAAATTAAGGTGTTAAAAAAAAAGGAAAAAGAATTGGAGGTTTAATTAAGTGAGCCACCCAGGCACCCCTGTGGTATCTTAAATTAGCTGTCATATCTTTAAAGTTCTAGAGTATCCATTTGGTTCATTTATAAAACCTTTCTCAATATCATTTTTAGTGTCAGTTTTTTGTTCAATTTGCTTCCCCTTTCATTTCTTTGAGCAGAGTAATCAAGCCATTTTACAATCTTTATTGATCATTTTAACATCATACTTAATCCCATTTTGTCTATCAAATCTTGTTAATGGTTTTTCTTTGTGTGCTTTGTTACATTTTGCTATGTTCAAGACATTATATTTGAAACTCTTATTGAGTAGGGATAATTAAGAGCTATAATAACGGTATGGTCCTCCTTGGTAGGATTTTCTCTTATATCTGAGACTCTACAAGACAATCATACTCCAAATTCAGTGATTGGCTTTCTCAGTTTACACAGAAGGCAAGGTAGGCTATAGTCTTATTTCTGCTTCTCCTTGTGCTTTGTGGATCTCAAGTTAAATTTGGGTTGTACCAAAGTCCTCAAATTTGATTGCTGCTGGATTTTGAATTTTGTTCCTCTAGTATCAAGAGTCTATGAACAACAGAGCTCAGTGTGTTTTAGCAGTTTTAAATGCTCTCATAGCTAAAATGGCTTCAGGGCATATATCTCTAGGCTCTCATTGTATTTCGTATTTTGGCCCAGTAATCCCTCACTTATTTTTATAATCATTCTGATATTTTTAACTTTAAAAGCTATTTTGTCTGGATTTTTAGTTGTCTTAAGTAGGAGTTTTTAGATCACCATTACTAGAAGCAACAACAAATATACATGAAAATATCTGCAGTAGTTTATCACATCTTTATGGCTTTGAACTTCCATAAGCTGAGGCATCCTTCTCTAATCACTTAGGCAAACTCCAATTTACCCTTTAATACAACCCAAGAATTGCTTCATTTAAGAACATGTTCAGGGATGACTCTTCCCCACTGTTCTTACCAACATTCCCACACACTCTTTGCTACCCACACCTTGTTTATGAACTTTCGTTAGGTATATCAGCGTGACCAGAATTTTGCTCTATTGTATTTTTGTCCTTTAGAGCTTTAATTAAATATGAATTCCATAGAAAGTCTGTCCCTTTTCTTTCAAACCTGGGTTAGTTATTTCTTCTCATTCTTTGTCAGAAGTTACTTTATTAGAGAAACTTATAGCTCTATTGTGACTTTGGAGCCTTTAGAGTTTTTCGACTGGAAAAATCACCCATCCCTGAGATTTTTACGCAGCTTCCTAGCTGATATTATTCAGAAATCTGTTCAAAACAGACTTTTTCAGGGAGGCCCTTTCGGACCACTCAGTTAAAAAACCTCTTCTCAATCACTGCTCTTTTTAAAATGTGCTTATTTAGTTCAAATATGCATCTCTATTAAAGAAAAAGCAGTACGATTTTTTTTTTAAAGTTGGCTTACCTATTATCTATCTCTCCCATTAAAATGATTCCTCTGGCCTGGGGTTTTGTTGTGCTCATTTTAGGCCAGGCACTCAATAAATTGTCTCTGAATGATTGAATTGTTTGACTCCCTTGCTAGATTCTCAACTTCATGAGGCCAAGGATTGTTCTATTCAGTCCTTCTTTATCCTCAATGTCTGTTATATTGCAGTCACTTACGTGACTAATGGGAAAAATCACAGAAAGAAAGAGTTAAAACTACAGAAAAACCCTGTAGGTTCAATAACACAAAGCTTTCTAAAGTTATTTAGCCCAGGAATTGAATACTGGCTGCACTTTTGATTTTTTTTAAATGGTATTGAATTTAATTTAAATGGAAATACTGGAATGGTAGAATAATAAAAAAATTATAAAAGCAACTTGCTCCTTAAAGTAAGAATTATATAGGGCATCTCTTCTAGAAGCAAAATTTTCAAATGTCAAACATCTGAAAGCATAGAAGGAGAAGTAAGAGTGTGAATTTTACTTCAATGCTCTTTTCTTTATATTCAGCAAACAGCTTCATTCACACACCTTTCCAATTTTTTCAACTCTTTTGACAAAGCCTTCAGAGGAGTTACTGCTGATGACAACCATCACAGCCTAACAGGAGAAATTTTATAAAGAAAAATAATAGCATGTTTTTCCCAAATTGTTAAGGATATGGTGAAGCTCTGTCGGATTCAAAGGAGGAATGTGCAATTCCATGCTATATATAATAATAACTTGTTTTAATAGTGGCTTTGCAATTTTTCAGATATATCCATTTACTGAAACCACTATCAAATAAACAAAAACAAACAAATGAACAGGGGTTCGAGACAGAAATTATCTAATCTAAAAATAGCACATGTTCACAGAATACACAACACATATCCCAAGTACTACTATAGGCTTCAAGTAATAGTCAAAACAATAGTAAAAATGATTCAGACCACACCAGTCAAATCATAAATGGGACCTTAACTGTAAATCCTTATCTTTAGATCAAAGCGGGTAATTGGGGGCTGAAGATACATTATAGAACTAATATGTTATAGAACTCCTCTGAAATGAGTCATTTATTCCATCACTTTTCCTGCACAGCTGCTGACCCATGTTTTGGTTCCTGGAAATAGCTGCTACCCTGTCATACTTCTTAAAAGCACATATATTGATAACTCTACTCATTCCTCCATTCCTCTGTGACTGTCACTGTGCTAAAATGTGGAGTCAGCTGACTCACTTGTGATGGTAATAAAGTAGATGAGTTTGCAAAGTATTTTGTTATTTCTAAAAATGCAAAAACCAAATTACATTGAAATCATAAGGGGTGTTTCAGGGAGAGCTGTAGGATGTGGTTTCTTGTGTAATCCACAGAGATTAGCTCCAACACATATTTAAACTCTCCTCTAGGAGCAACCTTAGTGGTAAAGCAAGAAGATAAACAGATGTAAACACACCCTGGCACAAAATTATCACTTATGTTTGGCTTCCTAGTCTCCTCGTGTTACTTATTTATCTTAACTTCTCTCTGAAATCAGGGAACACAGAATCTCAATCAGTTGACATTTTTCTACTGAATTACCCAATAGTCTGATCATACCCCAAGACTTTTTTAAATTATTTCACTCATAATCCCAAATCTGCTTTGCTTCCTCATCTTAGTACACTGTAATTTGATTTCAAAATGAGGACAGTTGTCAGTAATGCCACATTCATTCATCTATTTTACAATTCCATGTGCTTATAACTATGAAGATATGTTAATAACATCCATTCCAATAAGCCACCCTAAATTTATTATCATGAAACAAGACCTCAAGAAAGAGAATTCAAAATCATCCATGTATTTGCAACTTATTGCAATAAAGACTTTATCAATAGACTTCCTGTGCACATGGTGGTCAAATTGCTGGTGAAAACCAGCCAGATCTATTACAAGCCTTCTCATGGCTTCTATGTAACCCAAGTGAGCCTTTATTGATACTGGGAAGGGATAAAGCAGAGAAGGGATAAACAGTGCTGTAAGAATTGGCTAGACAAAAGTAATGACTCTCATTACAAAGTGAGTATTTTAAAGCAAAAGAGCCTGTTGGGAATATTGTTTTATAAAATAGTGGTTTTTTTTTATTAACTTTTTAAAATTCAATTAGGTAACATATAGTGTACCATTAGTTTCAAATGTAGATTTCAGTTATTCATCCATAGCATATAATAGCTAATGCTCAGTACTTACTGTGATAGCTTCTTGAAAGCAGAATTTTAACCCACTGAGCCACCCAGGCGCCCTTGAAAGCAGAATTTTAGATCACATTTTCTGATTACTTCCATGTCGTACAACACTTTCCTGCTAGCAACCTTCAAAACATACTGTTTGTTAGAGGAATTTCTTTAATAATAAATAAATAGAAATTTATTTAAATTTATAAATATATAAAATAAATAGGAATTTATTTAAATTTATTTAAATATTGCACACTGTTTCATTGTTCATAAATAAGGTGATGATATTATAGCCATTAGTTGATAGCACTGATATATCACTTTCTTTTTACTTCTCAGTGCATTCTCTTTACACAAAATAGATATATATTTTAAAAGAATCTGAATCTGTGGCAAACTTGTAAAAATCCCTATACAGTAAAGTTTATCATTTTAAGTAATCTCAATTATCTTCCTCAATTGTGATAGTATATCCTTCTATCTAGGCCAGATATTGTATAAGGGATTTGAAAAGACATACTTTTCTAAATTTCACTTTTCTCATCTGCAAAATGCTTATCATATCCTACAATAAAATACACTTACAATTTTTTGATGAAAATTTATTTATTTATTTTAAGATTTTATTTCTTTATCAGAGAGAGTGGGCGAGAGAGCAAGCACAGGCAGACAGAATGGCAGGCAGAGGCAGAGGGAGAAGCAGGCTCCCGGCCGAGCAAGGAGCCCGATGCGGGACTCGATCCCAGGACGCTGGGATCATGACCTGAGCCAAAGGCAGCTGCTTAACCAACTGAGCCACCCAGGCGTCCCTTTTGATGAAAATTTAATCTGTATAAACAATATATTTGCTGTAATGCGTGGTTCATGGAAAACATCTTATTTAATTATAAGCAACAACAGTATTAGAAATTAAGTAAATGTGTCTATAATATTTAAAGTTTTAACACATAATTCCACTGCTTTGCCTTATTTTCTCAAATCCCTTTACCACTTTCACTGACAGAGTTAAATGTACTTTTTCTACTAGTAGCCAGCTCTTTGTCTTTTGTCAGAAAGATGCCCTTGTGAATTATTTATAATAGAGATATTAGCAATAATAATAATAATAATAATAAATAGCAATGAAAATGTTAAAAAAAAGTTTTCTTAACTAATTAGGGTTCTTAGACATCAATTAGAGGAACCACCTCGGGCAAGCAAATTAATCTGCAAGACATTCCCAGAATTAACAAGTCAGTCAGATACAGGGTTGTCCGTAGACTGAAAGGTGAAGCAAAAGGACTAGGTTTGGAAAATAGGTAAGGACAGTGAAAAAAGTGATCAAATTTTGGGGCAAAATAAATTCTTAGGTGTCCTTTCAATGGAGTCCTGTTCATTATGTAGCAGAAACTCTAGAGATTATCTCAATCCATTGGAGTCACCCTGTTTATTAGCTTGCTATTGACAAAGTTATTTACAAAGTGTAGAGCAAGAGGTTATAATGGAGAAAACTGATGGTAATGCACAGGATTCTTGTTAACAATAATGCAAGTTAGTGATTTTTCATTAGAAAACATAAATTCTATAACCCAAATTATGGGCCCAGAGCACTTCTGCTGCACAACTCTGCTTATATCCCAAATAACCATGTGAACTAGTTTTAATATCTGCTTCTCTTATTAATTTTTGAATAAAAATTCTTGACACAAGTATTTTATAATTGTGTGATAACCATGCACTTAATTTCTTGGAGAACAAAACACACTTTAGCATAACTAGGTTCGTTCACAGAACCAGCCTTGATAACACACTTCTATATGTTAGAAATGATGTAATAAATGTAGAATATTGGGCACTTGTTTGGTATTCTTTGCCATGTTTTGCACTATCTAAAAAGAGATCAGTGAACTTGGACTGGAGTTAGTAGACATGGAAGAAAATAAAAAATTTCAGAGAAGAATACTCTGTGGTCCACAACCTAAACGGGCTGGGATTCCCATCATTTGGATCCCTGTAGCTTTACAAAAGTCAATTAAATTTTTGTATCTCCGATTAAAGTTGATTCCCCAGTACTTTTTCAAACATCTCTTGTAAAGTATTGTTTCCCAGAAAAAAAGGGATTTTGCACATGTATCTGCCTTTGTCTCTGGTCATGATCTCAGTCAGGATCCTGGGATCGAGCCCCATTTTGGGCTTCCTGCTCATTAGGGAGTATATTTCTCAGTCTCTCTCTGCAGCTACATCCCCCTGCCCCACTCATGCTCTCTCTCTCTCTCAAATAAATAAATACAATCTTTAATTTTTTAATTAAAAATAAGATAAATAAAATAAAATAAAAAGTCTGGTCTTACTGCCCCATTTAGCTCCTTTTGTTTTTTTGAGTTGTATTTAAAGCAGCATGAGAGAACATGAGGCTCTCAAACTTTAAAAAAAAAGGGAAAATTGAGTTTTGTTAGGATTTAAGATCTTGTCTGCTAGACAAAAACGTTGGCTTTGTTAACATGTGAAAATCAACAAAAGAGAATAAGATCGAATTCTAATAATTTTTGTAGAAATTAAAAATTTCCTCCAACCCAATTACATACAGACCCATTAAGTAAATTCATTCCAATGTCCCAAACCAACCTTTTCTAATAGTAATGCATCTGTGTAAACAGGGTCAACCCAAGGAATAAATAAATATTATTATTTTTTTCCCTGTCTCTTCCACAGTCACATCTGGGTATATTGGTAGCATGCCAATTATCTATCTTATAAGACATGATATCATAAGGAAGGTTATTCTGTCCATTTGGAACAACTGAAAATCATTGTAATTTTATCTTGGTGCAGTAACTTGAGATGGCACAGTGTGGGTTATGAATATATTTTATTTTTTTTACTGGGAAGAAGAGATTATAGAGATATTGGTTATCCAAGAGAGACTGACAGGTGTTGATAGTTGCCAGGTCAATATCCATCTACTCTTTCCTTTAATATCAGAAAGCACTGAGGGATTGACAACAAGGAAACTTAAAACAACATCAAATATTTTATTGTCTCTTTTCTAGTTACATTGTAACCTTATGACAAAGTATCAGTCGTACAAGATATCATTCTCTTTTACCTCTATCTTTCTGCCAGAAATGTGGGCTTAATAGTGAGAACTCCAACAGCAATTTTTTCAACTGTGAATAAAAAGCCATGAAAACCTCTAAGATAGTTCACTTGACTTTCTTAAGACTCTGAACCAACACCAGAAAACACTCTCTGTAGTCTTCTTGTTAAATGAAAAATATGGTTAAACCACTTTTGACAGTCTACTACCTACAGCAAACTGTAAATCTTAATTGAAATATGTCCTCTCAGCTGTGCTTAAGCAACTGAGTCCTGAGCTTTTTAGGTTTTCAGTCTGAAAGAGTACACCTCGGGTGCTCTGAAAGGGAAGAGAAAGGACACCCTGTTCTCCATATAAATTAAAGAAGAGAAATCTGTGCATTTAAGTGGGCCATATAAAATTTATCAAGCAATTATCTCCTAACTCCTTCCTATCCAAATTACCTGATATGCTCTCCCTACTCCTTTATTCCACGTTACTGCCTTTTCCAGGATTCTGTATCACATCACAGCATGTCTTCTGTTATTTCCTTCTTGCAAGCTAGTTTTGTTTTCTCCATCTAAAAAAATCAACAATCATTGTGTATTTCAATTCCCATTTTCCTCAAATGCATTGATTCTTCTTATCTATTACTCTTTTCTCATACTCAGTGTCTTTGTCTTTATGGGGTTTGTACTTTGCTTTTCCCCATTCTTTACTGCCATTATATAATCAAATCTAATAACTTCTTAGAGAAAGTTAAAAATTCCTGCATAGCCACACGTGAACACAAACTCACTGATTTTTAGCAAACCTATAAGATAGTCAGACATCCATTCAATTTCTTTTTAAGATTTTATTTATTTATTTGACAGAGAGGGATGAAAAGCAGGCAGAGAGGCAGGCAGAGAGAGAGGAGGAAGCAGGCTCCCTGCTGAGCAGAGAGCCTGATTTGGGGCTCGGTCCCAGGACCCTGGGATCATGACCTGAGCCGAAGGCAGCGGCTTAACCCACTGAGCCACCCAGGCGTCCCTCCATTCAATTTCTTAACTGAGTCCCAAATGCATCCTGACTTCTAACCTAAACCTAAGTTCTACTTCTTACACGTTGTTATATGACCAAATTCTTTCAGTTCAGTATTTTGTAACATTTAAATATTAGTCAATTGATGCTTTATTTGTGTATTTCTATGAAAATAATTTGAATACTGTAGATTTATTGTTATATTTATAGATTTATAATCAAAGTTTCATCAGTTGAAGTTTTTGGAAATTTCAGATATAATGATTAACCTAAAATGATACTGCCTCAAATCCCTCTGATATCAAGGCCCAACACCTGATTATAGCCAAACCTGTGGTGGATAGTTCCATGGGAAATTGCAGTTACTTAACAGTGATAGCATCTCATGTTCTCTCTCTCATTTTAGAATGTCTCCAACACAACCCGAAAGTGTAGGAGAGTTAATGTCCTCTGAGGACAGCTCTCAGTGAAGTGGAAATAAGAACCATAGGTAAAATTGTCAGTTTTCAGGTCTTCATGAGGACAACTTAAAGAAGTTTCTCAGGATCTTTCAGTAAAAGCAAGCCTTCATTTTCTATCCACAACAATTATATCAACAATGTACCTCTTTGACAAAGTTGCTTCTTCACTGTATCACTTTCCCATTCTTTTCTACCTTGGATAATCTCCCAGATAAACTAACAGTACTCAAATCCTTTGTCCTACTCTTTGCTCTCAGGATAAATGGAGCCAAAAGACTTAGATTAATATCAAGTTCTGAATGGGATCTTAGAGCTATTTCTGTCCAGATTTTCATAAACATAGGGACCTTTGAATTATCAGGCTATAAATAAGTTCTAAATGGAGGGGGCAAAAGCAAAAAGTAGAAATTTTTATGTTTGATTTTTAATCATGATTAATTGACTTTATTGATTATTATAAATACTAACATTATAAAAGTGTGGATCTTTGTAAAACAATGTCTTAATGTAAGAAAGAAGTTGCATAGTCCTTTTGAGAATATTAAACCAAGTGTTCAGGTGCCATCTAATTTCTTGTTTAATCCAGAACTTTGGTGTGCATCATCTTGAGGAATAGGATTTTGAAGTCCAGACAGACTAACAGAAAACTGATCCAAATGTGTGTGTTTATATTACTGCTTTTGTTGTAAAAATCAAAGTGTGATTGCTGGTTTAAAATGGCAAAACTAATAATGTTCATGGACTCGATTATAAATTTTCTAATTGTATGGGAAGAATCCAACAAAGATAGAATTAATTGATTTGCAAATCCTCAAAGAGCTACAGGATCAGGTAGTGGTATGTTCTGATTCAACAGCATCATAATGCACCATTTTATATGTGTGGCTAATGGATATTTTCATGAATGTTTGCTAGCTAGTCAGCCTATTAATACAGAGAAATATTAGGTAGCGTAATTACTCACAGTTGTGTTTAATAAAATGAGAGAAAATTATCAAATGACACTAATAATAATAATCCTATAGCAGGCTAAATAATTCAATGATAATTTCAAGTATTAATCTAGCTTTCTTCCCTGATTATGACTCTTCTCTCCTTTATCATAATGGGAGTAGCAGATTGTCTGCAATGAATTGTGAAAACGCAGCAGTGACTTTGGCAGTGAAGGCCTCCCATCAATTTTGATAGGTTAAAATGATTCTGGTTGGTCTTGAGCAAATGTGTCAATTTTTTTTTTCTGTGTGTGTCATAAAAGAAAGAAGCAATAGTAAATTCTTGCTGTTATTCCATGGAGCCAATAAAATCGTACTGCCAACAAGAGGCTGTTGACACCGTAAGTGTAGTTAACTGTCTTGAAATACTAGGCCTGGAAATAAAATCCCAATATTTCACATAACCTCTTTTTTATAAAAGAAACAAAACAAAACAAAACAAAACAACTATACTGCTTACATTTAGGGCCCTGCTGTTGTGTAACTATTTTTGAACATGTCTACTGTAAGTGTATATATTATTTTCTGTGCAATAAATTCATTTAGAGATAAATTTTGATTGCAAATTATTTTGGGGGAGGCATGGTATTTGTGGCTAGTCTCACAAGTAAAAAGGACTAAAAGAAAGAAGAAAAACATTTTTTATTACAGCATATTTACATCTGTCCAAAGTACTTATTTACTATAATACTGACTAATGTATAATACTGTACACAAAGAAAGAAGTTAAATGAGTTATAATTCAGTCAATGTATAGCTGGCCATTTTAAAACTTACCACTGAATCTTTCTGGTATGAAATGTGATATCTGGCAATCTGGTCCAGTTCATTACATCAGGTCATTTGTATGTTCTTATTACCATTTTGATAGCATAGCACATTTTATAACCCAGACATTTTACAATGGAACTATGATGCATGTATTTTCAAAAGTATAGACATACATGAAGCTATGAGGTCAAAAAAGACGAATGTCCGTAGTACCATATAGACTCAACAAATAAAAGTGTCCAAGGGTCTGAGTGTGACTTATGAATATTGTATAAGATTAGGCCAACATGTGGTTTTGATATAAATAATCTGTTCTTAAATTAGAATTACAATCGTTGAGTACAGTGTTGAAAATGGCAGATAGATTTTAGCTATCTTTGCTCACTAGGGAAAATGGAAAAATGTTTAGTTTGGTCAGATTTTCACTTAACTTCTGAAAAATCTTACGTTTGAGAGAACCCTTCTGAAATAAGAATCCTTAAAGACATAACCCCTTTGGCACAAGTTTTCAAGAAACTTGTTTGATGTTGTAGACAATTCTATGGCACACGTACTGTTCTAGATGTTTCATGCCAATAATATGTAAGCCATACCAAGGCGACATATACATATAGAGATGTTCCTCAGCTTACAAGGGGGCTATGTACAGAGAAACACATAAAAAATTGAAAATGCATTTAATACCCCTAAACAATCAAATATCATAGCTTACCTTAAGCTTATTTAAACATACTCAGAACACTTACATTTGCCTGCATTTGGGCAAAATCATCTTAAGCAAAGCCTATTTTATAACAAAGTATCAAATATCACATGCAATTTATTAAATATTACACTAAAAAAAGAAGAATATATATATTCTATATATATATTCTATATATAGAATGCTTGTAAGAATATCAGGTGTTCACCCCTGTAATCTTCTAGCTGACTGGGAGCTGTGGCTCACTGCCGCTGCCCAGCATCACAAGATGGCACCATTTAGAACAAGAGTTTCAGGTGGTAGGTGTTGTAAATTTTACCCAAACTGACATTGGTCAAACTCGTTTTTGTCATCATATATATCAAGTAGTTTTCTCGGGTTTATTTTTAGAATATCCTTGTATAATGAATATTTACACTGATATCTAGTATAAAAATCTTGCAATTTAACATTAGAAACATTAAGATATTGAAAATCAATCTATTTCTTTAATTCATTGAAGACATTTTTGGCTTGTTTCCAGTACTTTCTTACTGGTTAAAAAGTGAATTTGAAGTAGTCTGGATTTCATTATTATATGGCACTTTCCCTTTGATGAATACAAAGACGATATTCTATATTAGCTATCTGAGAAGAATTTATTTTTTTAATTTTATTTATTTGTAAGAGAGAGAGTGAGAGAGAGCACAAGCAGGGGGAGCAGCAGGATGAGGGAGAAGCAAACTCCCGGCTAAGCAGGAAATCTGTTGCAGAACTGAGTCCCAGGACCCTAAGATCATGACCCGAGCTAAAGGCTCAGGCGTTTAACTGACTGAGCCACCCAGGTGTCCCAATCTGAGAAGAGTTCTGTATGCTATTCCTATTAATATGCAGTTTAAAGTCTAGGTAATTAACTTAATATTTTAGTGGCTATTGTATAGATAGCACTATGTTCCAGGCAGAGAGTAAGAAAGAAATATTAAATCAACCATATTCTATGCATTCTAAATGAAAATAATTAATCAATCATAATAAATACTTCTATTTATGGAATATCAACTTATAAGCTTTCCTCCATATGAACAATGCCAAATACCAGAATAAAGGGTCATCTAATACAAATAAAGGATAGAATTAAAGAATTCTGGTAAGCCATTTAATTTTGAAAAATGGTGTTCTATTGTTGCTGAGTTGTGGTTTTCCGTTACATAATATCTGATAAGTGTAGAAGTAACATGAGTGTTACGTGAGATGAGAAATGGTATATAATTAAGATATTTTTAAAAGTACAGATAAATACAAATTTGTAAACATAGCATTATGGAGGAGTAAAAATAAATGATAGCTACACACTCTAAAGTGAATAAAACTTGGAAAGCTAATAGAGAAGTAAAACAAGGACAGTGCAAAAAGTATGGTACATTTTTATGAAGTTCAAACAAATTCTGTGAAACCATAGATGGACTTAAAGATACTATTATGTATCAAATATTGTAAAAATTAAGCAAGGAAATAGCAAACATAAAACAACCAAAGCATACAAACTTGGGTAGATACAAGAGGTGTGATCATGTTCTACTTCATAAAGAGATGACTTAATAGATAAATACAAGTAACTAGACTTTTTAGAAGTTAATAAAACGTTGCCTGTTATTTCTTAGTAATATAAAATATATGGTTTTCTAACAAAAACGTTTATCTTAAAAATATTTAAAAATAAATTTCAGGCTACTCCTAAGGTTATATTTACTTTTCCACTGTGGGAAAAGCTGGTTGTTGTAGTTGTAGTTGTTTGTTTGTTTTAGTCTCCTCCTAGTTTTTATTATTATAATGTGGAATGAGGAATGTTAGATTGAAAAGTGAATTATTTTATAGACAAAAATCATTACTTGATTCACCTCCTGGTACAGCAGATGGAACTCCTGAAAATATGCCCTTTTGCCTTATGGAAGAGTAACAGTTATGCTTACTTCTGAAACATACTTGGTGGTGGCCCTAAATAGTGACACCATAGTAAACATTTTGAATATTTGCAATTAATTTTTATAGTCATAGGGCTCCAAAAGGCACTGCAGGTATCTTAGCAGGTATTTCAATAAGGCTAAAAGTTGCCTGACTGTTTAAAAATATTAGCAAGGCACAAAACATGGCAGAAGTATTGTCCTCAGATATTATTTTTTTCCATATGCTCCTGATTTCCCACATGACAAGTTATTTTTTCAAATATTTATTATAAAAGTTTTTATTTATTTATTTGACAGAGATCACAATTAGGCAGAGTCAGGCAGAGAGAGAGAGGAGGAAGCAGGCTCCCTGCTGAGCTGAGAGCCCGATGTGGGCCTCGATCCAAGGATCCTAGGATCATGACCTGAGCCGAAGGCAGATGCTTTTACCTACTGAGCCACCCAGGCTCCCCCATGACAAGTTATTTTGATAGATGTATATACAGTGTATTTTCCAGTTATAAGAAAAATGGTTCTGCTATTTTTAACCTTTTTTTAAAATTAAATAATTTTTTTCATTGAAATTTTATTTTTTAATGTTTTACTTCTCTTTTCTTTTTTTTTAAAGATTTTATATATTTATTTGAGAGACAGAGATCACAAGTAGGCAGAGAGGCAGGCAGAGAGAGAGGGGGGGGAAGCAGGCTCCCTGTGGAGCAGAGAGCCAGATGCGGGGCTCAATCCAAGGACCCTGAGATCATGACCCGAGCTGAAGGCAGCAGCCCAACCCACTGCGCAACCCAGGCGCCCCAATGTTTTACTTTTCAATATACTACTTAGAATATAAAACCTATTCCATTTTGTAAGATGTTTACCATTTAAAAAATGGTAATTTTCTCATTGTGTCTTCCCCTCACATTGCTTTATTTTGAATAAAAAATTTCACAATAAACATAACTGATGCTTTCCTTCTGATGGTCCCTCTGTTGGTCATATTGTATATGAGCCATGACAATTAGTTTTACAAAATTTATTGATGTTTGTTGATATGTTTTATCATAACTAATTTTCCCTCCCTTATCTAGATTCCCCAGCTTTCAGACAGGTGGACACTTCAATAATCCATACCCAAGGGATGTATCAAGTACTTCTTAGACATTCTCTCAGATCCTTGAGGTGTCATTTTGCCTAGGGATTTGCAATAGGTTCTGCCAGAGGCACCACTGTGACAACTGATGTCCATGGTCTATCTCCTGCTAAGCTCAAGAGGTCACTGGTTTCCAAGTTTATCTATACAATTAATGCATACCAGCAAGTTCTTTTTTTTTAATATTAACAAACTTATTTTAAAGTTTATATGGAGAGGCAAAGACTCACAATAGTAAACATAGTGTTGAAGGAGAACAAAGACTGAGGACTGACTTCAAAGTTTACCATAACGATTGGGCGCCTGGGTGGCTCAGTGGGTTAAGCCTCTGCCTTCCGGCTCAGCTCATGATCCCAGGGGCCTGGGATCGAGTCCCGCATTGGGTTCTCTGCTCAGCAGGGAGCCTGCTTCTCCTCATCTCTCTCTCTGGCTGTCTCTCTGCCCATTTGTGATCTCTCTCTCTGTCAAATAAATAAATAAAATCTTAAAAAAAAGTTTACCATAACGATAATTGTAAGCATGATATTGTAATACAACAGAAAGACTAGATTAAAGCAACAGAATATATATTATCAATTATATTTCATATATAATAGAAAAGCAAAAGCAATACAAGAGAGCAAAATACAATCTTTTAAACAAATGGTTCTGTAGCAATGGTGAAGCTAAATCTAAAAATATAAAATAAAATAAATCCAGGCAGATATCCTACACTCTTCACAAAAATGAACTCAGATTGGATTATAAACCTAAACATGAAACATGTAGAAGGTAATATAGAAGAAAATTTAAATGACCTTGGTTTTCGCAATAACTTTAGCTAAAAAACACAAGCACTGAATTTAAAAATGTCTACTCTGTGAAACACAATGCCAAGAGAATGAAAAGGCAAAGCACAGACTATGAAAAAAAATTTGCAAAATACACATCTGGCAAAGGACTGTTAATCAAAAATACACAAAGACCCCTTAAAACTCAACAATGGGGGAAAAACCTGATTAAAAATGAGCCAAAGACCTTAGCAGATACCTCAAAAAAGAAAATATTACAGATGGCAAATAAGCATATAAAAAGATGCTTCACATCAAAGGTCATCAGGAAAATGCAAATTAAAACAAAAAAGAGACACCAGTACATACCCAGAATCCAGAGCACTGACAACAGAACATGAAATGTTGGTGAGGATGTGGAGCAACAGGAATGTTCTTCCATGTGTATTGAGAATAAAGAATGGAAAACAACTTGGCAGTTTCTTACAAAACTAAACATATTCTTGCCAGATGATTCAGCAGTAGCAGCTCTTGGTATTTATCCAAAGAAGATGAAATCTATACCCACAAAGATGTCTATAGTAGTTTTATTCATAACTGACAAAAGCTTGGAAGCAACCAAGATATCCTTCCATAAGTGAAAGGTCAAAGAAAGTGTAGTACATGCAAACAATGGAATATTATTTAATGCTAGAGAAATGAATTACCAAGCTATGAAAAGATATGGATAGAAATATTTAATAAATATTTGATTTTAGGCTTCTACCAGTCTATCAATAGTATTAGTATATTTTAACAGTGAATGCTCAGCATTCATGAATTTACCTAATAAAACATTTTGGGTTCAATATTTTAAATACTTCAACCTCTATGATTATATTCCTAATAATTTTGAATTGGGGTAAATAAACCTTAATTTTTTGTAACTTGTTTCTTATTGCAAGAGAGCTCAATGAAATTTTAGAAAATAAAAATTTACAAAAAAAAAGTTTAGTTTACTATTGCCAAATAATTTAAAACTTTATCTTATATTCAAATACATATATTTTTCTAAATTGATTTATATGCTACTAAAACCAAAAACTTTTAGTTATACTAGATTTCATATCCTGCAATCAATGCCAGAAATCCATCTGGCAATGATTTGTCTTAAATAGAGTTAAGATGGGTGTTATTACAATGCAAGATGGAAACAAAGACAGTATAACAATTGGTGTTACATAACTTTTCCGTTTTGATCAAGTTACTAATCTACAAAAGGCTTTTATCAGTGACAGACTTGGGACTTTAACAAAACTTTTAAACTAGCATGTGCGACTCATTCCTAGAAAACAACACAATCAATAACACTTTATTTAGATTAAATCATGACTATTTCTCCATTTGAATAAAAAAGGTAGCAACCCCAATAAGTTTATTGAACATGAAAAGTTGAAATGCTATAATGCTCCTAAGGAATTAAATGATCCAGTCAAGAATAACAAAAAAAGGATATAAATTACCAAAGTGTTTGTATAATTGTAATGTACAACTGCCCATTATTGTTCCATAGTGTAGGCTTGTACAAGAACTCTATAAAAGAACTCCACTTCTAAACTGTGGAAAATATGTTCCCTTTCCCCCTATATACAAATATTAAGCCATTCATTTAGCTTTTAAAATATCCACTTAATACAGGCTTTTTACACATTTGAACAGGCAGCACGGCTCTATTCTTATCGCTTACATCTGAAGGATAGACTTCTAGCGTAAGAGGTAAAGCCCATAAAGGAGCCCAATAATAACAACAAAATACAGTTTAGTGAGCCCTTACAATCTGCCAGCTACCTTTCTGAGAATACTTCAATTAATAAAACATATAAAATACCTGACCACAAAGAGCTCACATTCTTTTGAAATATAATAGTGAAATAAACCAATAATAGAGGGGCACCTGGGTGGCTCAGTCCATTGAGTGACTGCCTTTGGCTTGGGTCATGATCTCAGGGTCCTGGGATGTAACTCCCCAGCAGGCTTTCTAGGCAGTGGGGTGTTTTCTTCTTCCTCTGCGCACCCTCCCAATTCTCTCTCTCTCTGTCTCAAATAAGAAAATAAACCAGTAATAGAATAATGATTGATGGTTGATGGTGATAAGTGATACAAAGAAATACAAGAAAGGTAAAAGCCATTGGAGAATGCTGGGATGAAAGTTAATTTTATTTTGTGTTGGGTGGTTATATCTCATTTATGAGATGTTATTTGCACAAAGACCCAGGAAGTGAAGGAGAGTGTTATACAAATATTAAAGGAAAAGATTGCTCTAGGCAGAGCAAGTAAGTATATAGACTTTGTGTGAACAGCTTGTCTGTTACTTTTGAGGAAAAGCAAGGAGGCCAATGAGGAGTTCATAGTGGTGGAGAGAGGAAGAACGTATTGATGTATGACCTTCTAGTACATTGAAACGCCTTCAGTTTTTATTTAATATGAAAGGGGAAGATACCAAAAGACCCTCAACAGCAGAATAAAATCATTTGACTTGATTTTTAGGTTAAATTGCTGTACCAAAATAAATTTGCAGGGAGAAAGGAGTGCAGTATGTGTGGAAGTGGGGTTATCAATCAAGTCAATAATTCAGGAACATATGATGGTGTTTTTAGCATGCTGGGTGGTAATAGAAGTGGTGAGGTATGGTTTTCATTGTGTATATATTTTGATGGTGAATATTCTGGTGAACAGGATGGGGTATGTGCAGGACAGACATCAACATTTATTTTACCTGCACAAACAGAAGGGTGGAGTCTTCATTCCCTGATATGGAGAGAACTCTGAGTACAAATGTTCTTTCTCATTAAATGGCATAGTGATGATGAGGATTTAGTCAGACAGTGAAAGAGAGCAGTAAGCATAGTGTTAAGCGGTAAGACATTATAATACATTGGAACATCAAAAAACGTTGTGTTGGATCATCTGTTTATGTGAGTAAATAAATAAATAAAGCTTCCTGGGGTTCTGATAGAGGTAAAGAAGACTGCTATATGATCCAAAGGGGCATGTGCACCAAATGTTTATAGCAGTAATATCCACAATAGGCAAACTATGGAAAGAACATAGATGTCCATCAACAAATGAATGATATATATATATATATATATATATATATATATATATATATATATACACAATGGAATACTACTCAGCCATCAAAAGAAATGAAATCTTGCCATTTGCGTTGACATGGATGGAACTGGAGGGTATTATGCTTAGCAAAATAAGTCAACCAGAGAAAGGCACTATCATATGATCTCCCTGAAATGAGGAAATGGAGGTGCAATGTGGGGGGTTTGGGGAACAGGAAAAGAGTAAATGAAACAAGATGGGATCGGGAGGGAGACAAACCATAAGAGACTCTTAATCTCACAAAACAAACTGAGAGTTTCGGGGGGGGGGGGAGGTTAGGGAGAGGGTGGTGTGGTTATGAACATTGGGGAGGGTATGTGCTGTGGTGAGTGCTGTGAAGTGTGTAAACCTGGTGATTCACAGACCTGTACCCCTGGGGCTAATAATACATTATATGTTAATGAAGAAGAAGAAGAAGAAGAAGAAGAAGAAGAAGAAGAAGAAGAAGAAGAAGAAGAAGAAGAAGAAGAAGAGGACTACTATAAATCAAATGCTATGGTTTTCAGCATAGAGTGTGTAATCAGGCATATTTTATTAAAGTAACCAAGTAAAATGATGGTCGAAAACTGGAATAACAGAAAACATAACAATCAGAGATTTTAAAAAGAGATATGGGACAGTGTAGAGAATATAGTCAATGATATTATAATAGTGTTATATGGTGACAGATGGCGGCTATATTTGTAGTGATCATAGAATAATGTATGGAGATATTGAAAACCTGAAACCAATGTAACACTGACTATCAACTACACTCAAATAAAAAAATAGTAAAAATAAAACATTTTAATTTAAAAAGATAAAAAGAGGGACAAGAATTTGAAAAGTGAATTTCAAAAAGAGTAAAGATGAGGCTAAGACATACTCTGAACCTTGAGGAAAACACCATTTTGAAAATTCTTCCCATTTTGAGAAAACTCAAATGAATCAATACCATAAAAGAACCCATTTTAACTGAGAGATGTAATGAATGCTCAAGAAATAATTTTATGACAGGATAATTCTTCCCTATGAAACAGCATACAGAAACCCGGGGAAACACCTGGAAGCCAAATAAACTATACTGAAAATAAGAATTGGGAAAAAGATAAATGATGAAAGATAAGAAAATTAGACCTGCGACAGAGACCTAGTGAAGAGAATTTTTAGCTTGTGGTTTAATGTTTTTGAGGATAATCTAGAGTTCATAACTGCCTTGAGGCAGGCTGGTTGTAGGCAGTTTAGGCAGACCCCTAAGAGAGGCCTACTTTGGGCAAGTGGTGTTGGAGGAGGCCATTGGGCTGGACAAAGACAAATCCAACCATTTGACTAAAGTGTCTGTGAAGATGTTGAAGTCAGATGCAGCAGAGAAAGACCTGTCAAACCTAATCTCAGAAATGGAGATGATGAAGATGATTGGACAGCACAAGGACACCATCAACCTGCTGGGTCCTGCACACAGGATGGTCCTTCGTACACTATCATGGAATATGCCTCCAAAGACAACATACAGGAGTACCTGCAGGCCCAGAGGCCTCCTGACCTGGAGTACTGTTACAATATCAGCCACAATGCAGCAGAGCAACTCTCCTCCAAGCACCCGGTATTCTTTGCCTACCAGGTAGCCTGAGGCATGGAGTACCTTGCCTCCAAGAAGTGCATACACCAAGACCTGGCCACCAGGGAAGTGCTGGTGACAAAGGACAACATGATGAAGATCTCAGACTTCAGCCTTGCCAGAGATATCACCACATCAGTTACTATAAAATGAGAACCAACAGTGGACTGCCTGTGAAGTGGATGGTCCCTAAGGCCATGTTTGACCAGATCTACATCCACCAGAGTGACTTCTGGTCTTTTGGGGGTGATCCTGTGCAAAATTTTCACTCTGGAAGCCTCCCATATCCTGGAGTGCCTGTGGAGGTGGTTTTTAAGCTGCTGAAGGAGTCATTTGATGGATAAGCCAATAAGTGCACCAGAGAGTTATACACAATAATGAGGGGTGGCTGGCATGTGGTACCTTCAAGCTGCTGGTAGAAGACCTGGATCATACTGTGTCCTTGACCTCCAACCAGGAGTACCCGGACCTGTCCTTGGCCCTGGAACAATACTGTCTATGCTTTCCCAACACCCAAAGCTTCACCTGCTCCTCAGAGAAGAATTCCACCTTCTCTCATGTGCCGTTGCCCAGGGAGGCCTATCTGCCCTGACACCCAGCCCAGCTTGCCAATGGTGGACTCAAATGACTAGTATCCCTATTACTCCTGTCCAGATTCCGTCATAAGCTGTAACCCTTACCCCTCACCCTCCCTGCAAGACTCACTGCCTTCTCCTTTGTCCCTTTCCTACTGGCAGGAGCCAGCTGCCTACCTGAGGCCTTCACCCCTTGAAGTTCACCTCTCTTCCCCTTCCTCTTCCTCCTCCTTACAACCTGCTCATGAAAGAAAGGAACAGAGAGGCAGGTACTTGCTCGTGGCTACTTCCTTCCCTCCCATATGTTGGACCAAGACCCCTCCCTGTCATCTGGTACTGCCTAGACGTCGAGAGAGTTGGAGATGAGGCAGGCCAGTGAAAGCTGTTGGAGCTTTCCTGGTTTGGTTTTGTCTGCTTAGCATAACATGTAAGACTGAGTTCTGGTGGCAGGGACCTAGTCCTTGGGGCTATAGCACTAGCGAGGGGAGGTCAACTGCTCTGGGCCTTGGCTAAGAGCAAGCCATGCTCCAGAGATATGGTGCCAAGGGCTTATTAATTTTGATACTAATTTGCTTTGCTGACCAAATACCTGGTATCAAAAGATGGGAAGGCAAAGACTGGAAGCAGTGTTGTGACCATGGGTTCCAGCCCCAAACTATGAAGAAAACACAAAGTGTATAAATCTGAGTAAGTATATATTTACACACCTTTTTAAATAGGTTGTTATCAAAGATTTAATCAATGGGTAATATGCTCCTCGTGGCTGGGAAGCATCAGTTGCCATATATTAAAAACAAAGAAAAGAGGTGTCTGGGTGGCTTCCTCCAAGAAGTGTCCCTTCTTTTCAGGTCATGATCCCAGGGTCCTGGGATGGAGCCCAACATCAGGCTCTCTGCTCAGTGGGAAACCTGCTTCTCCTTTTCCCTCTGCCCTGCTTATAGTTCCTCTTCCTGTCTCTCTGTCTGTCAAATAAATAAAATATTAAAAAAAAAAACAAGAAAGAAACAAAATGTTTTTAAAAGGTCTTTTTTTTTTTTTTAATTTTCTAGGGGTGCCTGGATGACTTAGTTGTTTAAGCAGATGTTTGCCTTTGGCTGAGGTCATGATTCCAGTGTACAGGGATCCAGCCCTGCATGGGACTACTTGCACCCCAAGGAGCTTGCTTCTTCCTCTCCCTTTGCACATGATTCCCCCTGTTTGTGTGCTTCTTCTCTCTCTCTCTCTCTCTCTTGCTGTCAATAAATAAAATAAAATCTTTTACTAAATAAATAAAAAAATAAATAAATTTCTAAACCTACTTTCAGTTTAGGTCCCTTAACAAAAATTGCTACTGCTTCATTAAAAAAAAAAAAAGATAATTTAGAAAGATGCTTCCAGAGTTAAAAATCTGTTTTGTTTCTTTGTCAGGATTCAATATAGAAGTGCTTTAAAAAGTAAAAGAAAAAATATGCTATATTAACTCTAATCACACTATAACTTTGGTGGTTATATCAAGATAATGAAAAGTGATTTTAAAGCAAATTTCATTATTAGACATAAAGATCAAGTCAAAATTACAGAAGAGTAAAAGGATGAATTCATCAGGGAGTATAATAATTCTTTTTTTTTTTTTTAAAGTTTTTATTTATTTATTTGACAGAGAGAGATCACAAGTAGGCAGAGAGGCAGGCAGAGAGAGAGAGAGAGGAGGAAGCAGGCTCCCTGCTGAGCAGAGAGCCCGATGCAGGACTCGATCCCAGGACCCTGAGATCATGACCTGAGCCTAAGGCAGCGGCCTAACCCACTGAGCCACCCAGGCGCCCCGGGAGTATAATAATTCTTGAATTTTAATACGTAACAACAGATTTGGGGATATATAGGGAAAAACTAAGAACAAAAATCATAACTTCTACCTTGGACGACAAATGGAAAATAATTTCAACACCCTTATTTTAAGATTACATAGACAAATGGTCATCATATTGGTAAGATATGTAAGACTTGAACAAAATGATCAACTAACTAGATATGCTTGATATTACATTACAGTAACTGAACTAACTGAGGTCAGTCTTTGGTGAATCACAGAAACAGGTGGAGTTGTCAAACAAAGGAATCTTTGTTTACAACATACAAGGAGTTCACAGGGAATAAGTTCCAAAGCCTTGACTGTTTGAACAGGAGAGAGATTTTTATTTAGTATTTAAGATGAATACTCAGAAGGGAGAGTTTTATTATCCCGTGTATGGTTGGTCATCAGGTTGTGGATGCATGCACATCCACATATGTATTTGTGCAATATGTATTGCATGTTCACCTGAATGAAGCTTGTATTCCACCGAGGGCAGAAACGTCAACGTTAGAATAAAGCAGAGGTAACTGTTGGACAAGGGAAAGGAACTCTGCAGGCTTCAAGAGCAGATAGAAACTAGATGGGGTGGGGCGCCTGGGTGGCTCAGTGGATTAAGCCGCTGCCTTCGGCTCAGGTCATGATCTCAGGGTCCTGGGATCGGGTCCCGCATCGAGCTCTCTGCTCAGCAGGGAGCTTGCTTCCCTCTCTCTCTCTCTCTGGCTGCCTCTCTGTCTACTTGTGATTTCTCTCTGTCAAATAAATAAATCTTTAAAAAAAAAAAAAAAAAAAAGAAACTAGATGGGGTCTTGGGCTCATTTTCTGGGACAAGGAATGAAAGGCCTTGATTGCTTTTGAAATAGCACTAGGAGTTTTACCACTGATTTATTGCCTCAATAGCTTAGGCTATTTCCTGGTCTGGTGGTGACTGTTAGTTTTCCCATTGCCTTGTTCCCTCAAAATCCTTAGGAGTGAGGTTTTTGCATTTCTTTGTAAGAACCTCCCAGGAAGTTTTGGAAGAAGTGTGCTTGGGCAAGTACACAGGTGGGGTATAGATCATTGAAAATAGCTGGGGACAAAAAATGACTTTTCTTATGTCAGGAAAACTATATCTCTTCTTTAATTTTCTAGGAACCTCTAACTCTTTCTGCTGATGTTACCAGCAGGCATCTGAGATATTACTGATTGTTCTCTTGAACCTAAGGAAAAGGAAATGTAGAAAGCAAAAGACAAAACTTTAAAATCTATCCTGCAACTCATCAATTCACTGCAGCCACCTCTCTGTCTTTCCCTTTCTCTTTTTCTCTCTTTCTCTTTCTCTCTCACTTTCTCTCTCACATACGCACAACACACACAAATCGACTTAAAGCAATTTTTAATTTTCCCTATTCCATTTTAATATACTTGAGGCATGATCATTTTCTTAGTAAATACAAGGAAAAAAAAATCTAGGATTCCATCATTCTGTGTGATTAAAGTATTGAGGAATTTACTTCCAATAGCACTTATAAAAACACATTTTATTTAAGGAATATTATATAATCAGGTGCCTGCATTTTTCTTATTCTCTAACTAGTGTTATTTGGCAATTAATATTTTGTCAATCAATATTCCCCTATACCTGAATGTGTGGGCAGTGAGAGATGAGTTAGAGGCAAGGATGGTGAACACTCCCAACAACTGCAGACTACATATATCTTAAGCCATGATTTTCTTTGCAAAGGTCAACATTGATAATGTTCTAGTCATACCTCCGTGTACCAGGAAAGAAGTAGCATATTTCTTGAAAGACACAGCTATCAAAGCTCCATTGAGAAACCATAAAGATGGAGAAGGGATTTGCAAATTACATATTTGATAATGGACATCTACTCTGATTATTTAAAAATGAATAAAAATAAAAAACCTTACTAATAACCAAACAGAGTATCCAATTTTACATGTGAAGGAAATAATGGAAGGGACATGTCACCAAAAGTATATGGATGGCTTATAAGCACATGGCCAATTTCTCAACATTTAAACATTAAAGAAATAAAAATTAAAATCATAATGAGACATGCTTACATATCTATTAGAATGGCTAAAATTATAAAGGCTAATTGTACTTGGTCTGAGCTAGATTGAGAAGCAACAAAAAATCTAAACTGTTGTTGGCATATATCATGATACAACCACTTTGGAAAATAGTTTCAAAAATTTTTAAATGAAAAATATGTTGCAGTTACACAAATAGCCATTTTATTCTAGGCATTTAACCAAGAAAAACAAACCCTATGTTCATACAAGGACTTGTATGTGAATTTCATATCAGCTTTATTTTTAAGAATTGAAAACAGTGGAAATGTTCATCAATGTCCATCAATAGAGCAAAGACAATTGGAGATTCTCAAAGTAATGATGCTGAGAAAAGAAAATCCAGGCAATGAATAGTATATACTGTGTGATTCCATGACTACAAAAAATCTAGAAAATACAAATTTATATATAGTCACAGTCATCAAATATATGGTGTGATTTTAGTGCCTTCTTCTGTGCTCCCATAGCTTCCTACACTTGTATCTCCGAGCATTTGTTACACCATGTGAAAATATGAACTCTTTCTCTTTATTCTGTCTTACTAGAATAAGAATCCTTGAAAGTTTATGGACAATTGAACTCTCAGTTATTAGCAGAAATTCTATCACACAGTAAGTTTCCAAATATAAAAGCCAGAGTTTTACAATGACTTCTAAGCTTTTACATGATCTAGCCACTCATTTAACCTCTGTGACCTCTTTCCCTGCTACTCTTCAGTCACTCACAGTGGCCTCCTTGCTATTCCTCAGATATGCCAGGCATGATCCAACCTTATGGCCTTCAAGATAGCCAATTCCTTTGTCTGGAGTGACCTTATTGCTGATAGTTCTGCGCAAATTCATCACCTTTCCATACATTTGTTCAATTGTCAGCTTCATTGTAAGTACCCTGATCTTTCTATTAAAAGATTTAACTCGCCATCCCCTGCCTAGCAACCTTGATTTTTCTCACCCTGATCGAATTTTTCTTTTTCCCCATTGTACTCTTCCTTTTTGAATGCACTATGCCATTTTTATTAAGGTTTATAGCTTTGAATTGTCTCACCCATTAAAATAAAAGTTCTACAAAGCCAATTATTTCATTTACCAGTGTAGTCTGAAGTAATATCTGCCATATAATAGTTCAGTAGACAACTGGTAAATTTCAAAATAAATTAATGTTGAGAGTATACTGAATTTCATAAGTCATTTCAATATTTTTTTCCAAAAAATAAACTACATAAAACATACTTTAAATTTACTTTCAAAATATTTTATAGCATATAATGGACAATATACATAAGCCTAAAGAAACAATCCTATAATTAACCATTTCATACCTACTTAAAAACTGCATAATACCACACTCTTAGATCCTCTTTGAATGCTCTAAAATAACCCTTCAAATGAAATACATTTTAAAAACTCACAGATTTTTTGGCAAATAATTTAATAAAATAAAAGTTTCATTCATCTATGTAGATCAAAATAAATGTTTTTAATAAGCATGAAATTATAACTCTGAAGTGTGCTAAAATGAAACCACCTGCTAAGGGTGAGAGAACAAAAATAAACATCCTTTTTCCAAATAAGAGGAATTTATTACCTTTGAATCAAAGCATGTGGATTTGTTTTAACTGGCAATAAAGCAATATGGAGACACAAACCATAGGAAGTCATATTTTAGATTTCCAAAAGACTTCTAAGTGAAGAGTATACATTTTTTAATTGCTACATAATGCTACATAATGACAAGATGACAGGTTGTGGCAAATAGCATTTTAAAAGCTCTACTCATAATGGAACGGAAGATGTCATTTCCCTATAATTTTATATATGTCTTTAATTGACTATATCTGGATACAACATATTACCAAACAGATGTTCATCAAAGACTAAATCATTTTTAATGGAACATAATAATTTGAACCTACATCTATTAATCATTTTTTTCGATCTAAAATTTATAGTCTCGCTAAACATTTTATCAGTTGTTGACAAAATTCAAAATAAATAGGATAAAAAGTCGTGTTTGGAAAAGTAGATTTCTTTTCAAATTGGCATTTAAATGAAAATATTTGCTGATATTTTTAAAACTTTAAATGTAATTTTATATATATATCTGACCTATCAGATGATATAAAATTTTTGGAGAAAATATGACATATTTTTTTATCTTGGTTGAAGGTATTAATAAAGAGCAACTGTTTGTATTATTTGTATTGTGATATCTTAGTTAATAAACATGAATAACTGGTATAAAATATGTTTTTTTAAAAATTTTATTTATTTACTTGACAGAGATCATAGGAAGGCAGAGAGGCAGCCAGAGAGAGAGGAATGGAAGCATGCTCCCAGCTGAGAAGAGAGCCCACTGTGGGACTCAATCCCAGGAACCTGGAATCATGACCTGAGCCGAAGGCAGAGATTTTAACCCACTGAGCCACCCAGGCGCCCTAAAATATGTTTTTTTTTTTAATATAGAAGTATAGTTCTTGCCAAAATATGGAACTAGCTGGAACTGAATGCCTCCTTCAAAGTCAGCTCTGGAGAAATTATGCAAGTGTAATATGGAACTATTTCAGATATTAACCAAAAACAAAGAAATGATGATAAACGCCTTAAAATACTCAAAGTTGCCCTTGACTGGTATGTTTCAAGCTCTATTCCTGGTTTGAAGACAGGTTTTAACAGGCCTGTCACTGTAGAAATCCGCTGGATGTTTAGAGGCTATCAGAACTGTACAAAACCTTGAAGGGGTAAAGACTTGAAAATTCTTTAGAGAGATTAGCTCCCTAAGGCATTATTCCTCCACACATTTTCCTCCAATCAATTAAGACTGATGGATGAGGGGCACCTGAGTGGCTCTCTCATCACGTGGGTGGTGGGTTAAGCCTCTGCCTTCATCTCAAGTCATGGTCTCTGGGTCCTGGGATCCAGCCCCACATCGGGCACTGCTCAAAAGGAAGCCTGCTTCCCTCCCTGCTTGCCTGCCTCTCTGCTTACTTGTGATCTCTCTCTCTCGCTCTCTTTCTCTCTCTCTGTGTCCAATAAATAAATAAAATCTTTTAAAAAAGGCTGATGGATGATAAATTATGAAAACTGCTCCCTCCAAATGATGCTTCTTCATAAGGATTTAAGAATTTAAAATTGAAACTTGACCGTAGGATTTATCTTATAGAATAACATCAAGTGAAGGCAGTTATTATTAGTTCTGAAGTATTGGTGATTCTGAATTCTTGGCCTCATTAGTAAATTTATTTTTAAATTCTCCCATGGAGTGGTGATTGGCCTTCAGTCTTTCATTGATATACATCATTGGGTCAAATGAGATGTGTGTGCCCAGAACTATATATAATC